>NC_136527.1:194533876-194553876 GCF_053919585.1 Euprymna scolopes
GCACATCTCGTATCGCTGCGGCCCAATTCATGACTTCATGACGGACTTCATGAGAAATATGCACAATTATACAACTGCGGACCCCTTCAAATCAATCAATATCAACAAGGGTTTTACCACTCAATGAGGAACCCCTCCCTGGACTGTAGCCAGCTATCTTTGTCCCGAGCTATCCACTGCCATGTAGGACTCATGTGCTGTATTAAGTCGTCCATCCATCTCGTTCTTCGTATTCCCTTTGGCTATTTATGTTCACAGGGTGTTTATTCCGTTGTCCTGATGGACCATCTGTTGTCATGTTGTCTGGCTACGTGCCCTATCCATTTGTGTTTGTATATTTTGACGGCAGTATTGATATCAATAACTCTTGTTGTTGGTGTATACAGATGTTTATATTTCTATCTTTTAGAGTGATGCCTAACATTATCCTCTCCATCTTCCTTTGTGTCGTTGCCAAGATTTCACTTTGGCGAGTTATCAGAACCCATGTTTCACTACTATAGATCATCACAGGTTGGATATATTCATTGAAGACCTTCCCTTTGATTGACATATTTGCTTTTCAGCTTCTCATGATATTCTCCACTTTCCCGAAAGCTTCCCATTCCAATGCAATCCTTTTTATTTCAGAGAAGAGATCTGCATCTTTCATAATTTTCTTTCCCAAGTAGATGTAGCTTTCAACTTCGTTAATGATCTTTCCATCAATAATTATTGGTGACTTGGCAGCGTGATGGTTTGACATGAACCTTGATCTTCCCAAGATGCATATTGAGGCCACCCGGTTTGCTCTTACAGTGGATATCGTTTAGAATGTCACTTAGTTCCTGAGGAAAGTGTGGCATTAGTATTATATCATCAGTGGAGATGCAATGTGACAGGTGTTCACTATCGATGTTGACCCCCCCTACCCTCTCAGTTAAGCTGACTGATAATCGTATCTTAGGGACAAGTTTGGAGCGAAATATTGTCACCTTGTTTTGCTCCACTCTCCAGCAAAATTATGTATAGAGTTAACTTGGCTCGCAAGAGCAGTGAAGAGTCGATCAAAAGTGTATATTAGATATGAGTGGATGGCGGATTAAGTCTGCTTGTTCTCGCGGTTGATGACTGTGTAGTGTCCCTAGTATATGCCCTTTTGTCACTGGCAGAAGGCTGATTGGACGAAAGTTCTTAATATCTGCAGTCTTTTGTATGAATGATGACCACTGATGCATTCCTCTATTCACTGAACCTTTTCCACTAGAGAGTTACTTATTAAACAGCCTTGTAAAGATCTCAACAATGGGTTCATCACCGGCCTGTAGTGCTTCTGCAATAACACCATCCTCTCCTTCAGCCTTGCCTGACTTTAGTCTCTTAACAGCTGCTCTCACTTCCGATGAGACAATGTGTGGAAAATATTCCTCAGGTGTGCTCAGTGCATGAAGGGCTGGAGTGTCTCCTGGTTGTCTGGTGGCATAGAAGTTAGCGTAGAACTCATCGTGCCTTAAAACAATTCTGTCTAGGTCATGGATGAACATCCCCTCTTCTTCTTAGAGATAGATGATTTTGTTTCTACTGACGCGCTGTCCTTTTGATGAATTTAATGTGTTTGTTTACATCAAGGGTTTGTAGTATTTGTTGTTTATTGAAGTTTGAAATTTCTTTTGCCATTCTTTGTCTCAGAGTCTTGTATATCAAAATGTTGTAATCATTAACAGGTTGTCTGCTTTCTGTAGTTTGTATTGACAAGCTGTTTCCAGTATAGCCCGGCTGACCTCTATCATCACTTTTTTGTAGTCAGTGTTCTGATCTTCTCAAAATCTGTTGAATAGTAGCAGCTGGAATTGTAATGACTTGTATGCTAGACCCTGACACTTATGTTTCGGATGGAATTAATTTATCTGCTCAATCCAATAATATTGACCACAATAATACGTAAATGCAAATACGTAACATATTAAATTTTATTTTTTCCAGATGTTCGTGATTATTGAATTTTAATGGAATATGATTTTCTTTTAACACGATGCTATAAACAATTACTACTTTATTTGAAGGACATCTGTGTGACAACATATATCTTTTAGGTAATTTTTTGTGTGAAATATTTTGTGTTTAATTTTCAAATAAATCAAAAAAATAATCTGTATGACAACACACCTGAGAACTCACCAAATTAAAAACGAAATGTTCCTGTAGAATTTATGAATATTCTTCTTCTGAAGAAATCCTTAGTTAAAAATATGAGAACTCCCACTGGGTTAAAACAACATTTCTGCGAAGTTTGTGGATATTCCTTTTCTCAAAAATCAGATTTAGTGCGACATGTGAGAACACATACTGGGGAAAAGTCACATTCTTGTGAAGTGTGTGGATATTCTTTTTCTCAAAAATCATCGTTAATGAGACATATGAGAATTCACACTGGGGAAAAGCCATATTATTGTGAAGTGTGTGGATATTCTTGTTCTGTAAAATCGTCTTTAGTGAAACATATGAGAACTCATACTGGGGAAAAGCCACATTTTTGTGATGTTTGTGAATATTCTTGTTCTGAAAAATCAAATTTAGTGAAACATGTGAGAATTCACACTGGGGAAAAGCCACACTCTTGTAAAGTTTGTGGATATTCTTTTTCTGGAAAATCATCTTTAGTGAAACATATGAGAACTCACACTGGGGAAAAGCCGTATTCTTGTGAAGTATGTGGGCATTCTTGTTCTCAAAAATCATCGTTAAGGACACATATGAGAACTCACACTAAAGAAAAGCCTTGAATCTTTTGACAATAGAGTGAATATAAGGAAGTAAATAATTATTTAAAAACGACATATTCTCTCATATATATATATATATATATATATATATATATATATATATATATACATATGTGTGTGTGTTTTGTATCGGTTAGTGTAAGAACAAGTCGCCTAATAAAAATCGTAGAAAATACCAAGATATATTTACTGTAAGACCATGCTGTTAAGTAACACAAATAAAGTTACGAAAGTAACAACATATTTTTAATGAAGTAAAATATTTGCTTCAAGAGAAAACCATTTTATTTCCTTTAACTGATATATAATAAAGAGGAAAATTTATATTTTCGCCCACTATAGCAATGTTTCTCTCCTTGTTCTAAGAAATCAAATTTATGATAATTCTTACTGAGTAATAATTTAGAACTAAATGATAAGTTACAAATATATTCAAACAATATATATATATATATATATATATATATATATATATATATATATATATATATATACATCCATGCACTGAGAACCATGCAAATGTCTAAATGAAAACTCATATCACCATTCCATTATAGATGTTGTTTAATTAATTTGTTGATTGGTAAGTCAGGTCCTATCCTTACAAATGCAGAAAAATAATAAAGTTTTTTACTCACCTTACATACACAATCTATGAACAATTTTTCCTGCAGTTTTTAATAAATCTGTTGAGTCAGAAGCATCACTAAGAAAAGACGATACAATCCTGATAACCGTTAAGTACTATGTTGTAGCAAACGCAGAAAAAAAGTGTTTTATTGCGTTGTTACATACACTAACAATTATTACAATAATGCAGTTTAAATAATTTATGCACCATTATTGTCTGTAGTTCAGTTTAAATAAACAGTTTTTTACTCACCTAGTTCAGTTTAAATTACAGTTTTTTACTCACCAAGTTACATACACGATCTAGGTACAATTATTATCTGTAGTTTCGTTTAAATAAACAGTTATTTACTCGCCTAGTTTCACAGACGATCTATGAAGAATTATTATCTGAAGTGCAGTTTCAATAACAATTTTTACTCTTCAAGTTACATACACGATCTATGAACAATTATTACCTGTAGTTCAGTTTAAATAGCAGTTTTTACTCACTTAGTTACATGCATGATATATGAACAATTATTGTCTGTAGTGCAGTTTGAATAACATAAGTGAAAGTTGCATAGGGCCAACCACTTCTCTAGACGAATTCATAATTAAAGGATACTCTAACCTTAATATCTAAATCTGACCCCAAAGATCGCCATGGGCATGCAATATGTGCCTACATCAAAGATGGCTTTCCATGTGGTAGGGGTATCTCCAGAGAAGACCCTAATTTACCTTATATATACTTTCGGGTTGAACTAGCTTACACCACTGCATTTATATTTGCCCTCTATCGCCCCCACAACAGTGGGGTTACTATCTTTAAGAGCATATCTGAGAAAATTGACCACATCCTGTCTGCTCATCTTTCAGCAAACATTCACATTTGCGGTGACTTCAATGTCCATAACGTGGAATGGCTGACCCACTCAAATAAAACCGATGACGAGGGGACGTTTTGTCATTATGTTGCCATTGCCTATGACCTCACTCAGAGTGTTCACGAACCCGTCTGTGTGCCCGATAGACCCGGTCAATATGCAAGCCTTCTGGACCTTTTCCTCACAACTTCCCCTGAGCTGTGTTCATGTTCCGTTCTATCTTTTCTGGGATCATCTGACCATTCTGTTGTAGCAGTTAAGATAAAAATGAAATTTAATAAGCCTTCAGACGTACCTCTCCACCATACTGTATATCGATACTCTATGGCTAAATGGGATAGGTTCCGTAAATTCATATCTGACCTACTTCTGCATGTTTAAAAAGGATGTGTGCTCTATAGTATCAGACCTGGCCGAATGGTTAATTGTAGGCATAGACCGATTCATACGATCCAAAAAATTCCAGCAAAAACCTAACAGCTAGCCATTGTGCTCCCCTGAATGTGCTGCTGCCATTGCGCACAGAAATCACTTTTTTAATAGCTACCAACGTAATAGCTGTACTGTGACTAAAGCTGTTTTCAGGACTGCCAGCAACTACTGTAAAAGAGTAATAAAACATGCAAGAGAGCTATATGCTCAGTCTGTTAAATCCAAAGTAGCTGAGCAGCGGCTTGGTTCTCACCAGTTCTGGCAAATAGCAAACAGGATCTTGAACAAAAGCGTGCGTTATATCCTATCATCAATGGACCTGAAGTCATCTCGTCAGCATCAGACAAGGCCAGACTATTTGCCAAGAACTTTGCAGCTAATTCTACCCTATGTGACAATCACCATCAACTCCCTGTATTTCCTCCTATAACAGACAATACGCTATGCAACATACACATATCTGTGTTTGAGGTCGCCAAGCTAATCAAGCACCTTGATACCAGTAAAGCAACTGGCCCTGATGGCATTCCAGTTATAGTGCTGAAAAAGCTCCAACCAGAACTTGCCCCCATACTTACAAAACTGTTTAAGCGTTGCATAAGGAGAAGTGCTTTCCAACACACTGGAAGCCCTCGTCAGTATGCCCTGTATTCAAAAATTCAGGTGCAAAGTTATCTCCCTCTCAGTACAGACCAATAAGTCTCCTGTGTGTCATGAGTAAGTTGTTGGATTATATATTAAACAAAGAAGTAGTCAACCACCTCAACAGAAACAACCTTCTTAGTGACATGTAATATGGTTTCCGCTCTGCAAGATCTACAGCAGATGTGCTGACGGTTATATCACATGGGATTAGTGAATCTATTGACAAAGTTTTCCTTTCCAGGGCAATTTCTCTTGACATATCGAAAGACTTCGATAAGGTATGACATAAGGACTTACTTCACAAGATTTCCAGCTACGGTATTACTGGAAATGTTTTCTCAATCATTAAATCATTTCTCTCTGATAGGTTCATAAGAGTAGTTGTTGATGGGCAGAAATCAGAGGCCCACAGTATTAATGCTGGAGTCCCTCAGGGGTCCAACCTGGGACAACTCTCTTCCTGATCTACATCAGTGATCTCGCAAAACAAATACAAATCATTCGTTGACATCTTTGCTGATGAGACGACCATCTATGGCAACATATCAAAGGCTGTAAATGACAAAGTTCTCTCTAATTCTCTCTCCTCTGATCTTGAGTCCGTGGTACAATGGGGGAAGAGGTGGCTGGTCACTTATAATGCATCCAAAACCAAGCTTCTATCTTTACATCATCAACGCTCTGATCCCCATCTGGCATCAATTGAAATGGATGGCTCTCGTCTTGGGGAGGCCTTATGTTTTGACAAGCTTCTGGGTTTGACCTTTACTCCTGATCTGAAATGGAACATGTACATCAAATCTGTTGGCAGGGACGCTGGGAAAATGGTGGTATCCTTCTACCGGTCCATAAGATATCGCACTACTAATGCAATTCTCTATCTGTATAAAAGCCAAGTACGTCCACGGATGGAGTACTACTGCCACATCTGGGCAGGAGCTGCTAAAAACAGCCTACCCTGCCTTGAAAGAGTACAAAATAGACTTCGTTGTTTAGTGGGGAATGCCCTTTTCTCTTCCCTGCAACCTCTCTCCCACAGAAGAGACGTTGTGAGCCTGTCTTTGTTTTATCGTTATTTACATGGCAGGTGCTCGTCTGAGCTCTAATCCCTCGTCTCCCCTCGCCAATCGTTCACAAGAAACACCCGTCTGGCTAAAACTACTGTCAATAATTTGCCCCTACTCTATATCTGTGCCTAAATCAAAACGTAAATTCCATGAGCAAAGCTTTCTTACAACTGCACGCCAGTGGAACTCGCTGCCGCTTGTCTGTTTCCCACCTGATTACAACTTGGACGTCTTCAAGTCCAACATAAACAAACTCCTGACAAACCGCCCCCTTAAGTAAGACACTCTTTCAAAACCCCCAATACTAATGATTACTACAATATTATCTCATTGGTTACTGTACACGCAATAACCCTTATCCCTGAGTTGCCTTCGGGCCTTGATAAGCGGTGGCCCCATGTAAAAAAAGAACAACATTTTTACTCACCTTGTTACATACACGATCTATACATAATTATTTTATGTAGTTCAGTTACAATAACAGTTTCTTCCTCACATAATATACATGATCTATGCACAATTATTGTCTGTTGTGCAGTTAAAATACCAATAATCATAATAATATTAATAATATATATATATACTAGCAGGGGTGCCCGGCGTTGCTCGGGTGTTTGGAGGTGTATGCTGTGCAAAAAAAAGCAAAAAAAAACAAATAAAATGGTTAATTTTTTTAAAATTTTGACCCCTATTATGACCCCTTAAAATTTATTGTTTCGGGGTTTAAATCACTTTATTAAGTTAGATCCAGGTTCAAGAAACCTATATTTAAAATTTCAAGTGTCTAGACCCAAAATTGTCGGAGGAGTTTGGTAGAGTTCTTAAAGGTCAAATCGTTGAAATTTGACCCCTTAACAGCCAAATTTCTAGCTGAAACCCGTCACATCGATTTTCCCAAATCTCAGTACCCGGTATTTCAAATTCCGAGTCTATAGACTAAAAATTGACAGAGTTATTGCGTAGGGAAATGTACACAGACAGACAGACACACAGACACACACACAGACAGACAGACAGACACGTTCACTTTGATAGATATATAGATAATAAAGTTTAAATACTGATGTAAAGTTTAAATAATAATAATAATAATATATAATAAAGTTTAAGTAATAAATGGATTGATTAGCAATGACAATTCATACTAAGTTAATCATGAATCTTAGTTGATCTTGAATAACGAAAACAACCTGAAATGCCAAAGCGAAATATAATGTCCGAAACGAGAGAGTGAGGGACAAAGAGATAATGTGTTTCCTTTTCGTGTCATTTTTTTATATGCAATGTAACGACAATCCTTAGTTTTAATGAAGAGGAGGTAGTTATGGCTTAAAATGATCGTCTGATATAATTCTCTCTCATAGTAACTGGTACAGAAGGACTCATAATATCTTTAAATGACCTGAAAATAAAGTAAACTTGCAGGAAAGTAATATAATTGTTGTGTCTGGCAACCATGTAGACAAAAAATGCCAACATTAGACAAATAAGACTTTTTTTTTAAAGGAAACTATTAAGTCAGGGTGGAACGATAAACATGTGCCTCAGGAGAACAAAAAACTACAGTTTATTTAAAAAACAACAACAACTTTTATTGAAAAAAATCAATTCAGGTAACTTTATTATAGTGTAGAGCTTATATGTATTCAAGGTATCTGCCTTCAGCCTCAATCACCGCATGGATACGTGTTCAGAACTGGGGGCATGCTTTTTTCCACAAACAGGGGAGCTCGGTTGATCGTGGCGATCAGGCTGGATTTATTGGTGTGGGCACTCATGTTACTGATGTTCTTCTGCCCCATCCAGACATGATAGAAGTCTCCCATCGCTCTTGGTATTTGTACACAACTGATCGACGAAGAGATGGTCTGCGACAAAAAGGAAATGGAATCATGTCGTTATCAAATAATGTAAAAAAATGGGCATGTGGTGAGTGCGATTTTTTTTAAAATCCCAAAGAGTTTATATCCGATTAACGAAATACTTGTTAGAAAGCGAAAGACGAGTATCCACACAAGTACAAAGAATTTTTATATTCTTATTGTTTTACTTTGATCTTTCTGAAAAGTTGACTAATCTGAGTTGGCAAAGAAAAATAAGAGGATTCGGGTATGTGCCGATTTTTCTACAGGCCTCCATGACTGTCTTATGGATCATAGTTATCCACTCCCATCCCCTGAAGGCATTTTTACAAAGCTGAATAGAGGGAAAATTTTCTCCAAAATTGCTTTATCTGAGGCTTACCTTCAAGTAAAAGTAAGTGAAGAATGTTCAAAGTATTTGTGTATCAATACCCATTTAAAACACCCTTACCTCCCCATGTTAAGAATGACTTTTTAAATAATAACGTTATTATTTCAGAACGGACCAATAAGTGCACTAATACCAAAAAACTTATTGCAGCTTTTTGTTTTTAATGTTTTCATTATATCGTTAAATCCATTTTGTATTGTTAATGTTATCAACTTTGTTATGATAAAAAAATAAAAGGTAAAAATCAGTGAATAATGTTTCAAGTATTTGTGAATCAATACCAATTTAGGACTTTTCAGACTAAAAAAGGTTCCCTATTGGTTTGAAAGTAGCTTCAGCAAATAATGCTTGCCACTTAAGGTTTTGCAATCACATATTTGGATGACATTCTTGTAAGGAGTAGAAATGTGTAGAAACATAAGGAACATATCAGAACAGTTTTCCAAAGATTTTTTTTAATAGATAACATCTCTAGGCACAAATCATTTACATCCAACGCAGAGGGCCGGATTCTCAGAGAACAGAAGCCATTAAAAGGATGCCAGCACGTAGCAATGTTGCCCGGTGGCAATCTTTTGGGGGTTTAGCACAATATTATGCCATCTATATCCCAAAAATGCATAAGTTGAGAGCATCATTGAACGAATTATTAAAAAAAAAGGACGAAAGTGGATTTTGTCAAACGAGTGACAAAGTGCATTTGAAGAGATTAAGAAAAGCCTGATTTAGCACTGGCACTCTTCGATCAACCGAAGGAATTGATTGTGGCGTTAGATGCAAATGATTATGGGATAGGAGCAGTACCTCTTCATAGAATGGAAGACGGATCAACGAAGCCAATAGATCATGCTTCCAGATCACTTTTGCCTTCAGAGAGAAACTATTCTCAGATTGAAAAAAAAAAGTTTTGTATAATTATATAATAAAAAAATCCATATATTTATTCAGGGTAGGGTTTTTATGTTGCATACTGACGACAAGCCCGTGTTGATTAAAAACGGCATACCTACTCACACTGCAAACAGATTTCCATGATGAGGCATAATTCTGTTGAATTATAATTTTAAAACGGAGTACATTTTTCCAAAAATATCGGACATGCAGATGGGCAATCCAAATTGATTCGAAAGTGTGCAGAACCTTTAGAGGACACAGTGATAGCAGCATTGAGAGAGGAAAAACAACTCTCCAGACTGCTGTGTAACACGTTTCGAGAGTTACCAGTGACTCTAGACGACATCAATAAGGCCGTAGAAACAGATGAATTCATTGTAAGAACGAAAAACCAAGTGCAGCTAAATGACAAGTAAAAGAAAGGCTAAAAACTTTCGCCATTTTCGATTTGATCACAGACTTAATTGTATGCAGAGTCGCCATGCAAATGGAGAATGCTAAAAGAATTCCATAGCGGTCATCCAGGTATGTCCAGAATGAAGGCCTTGATGCGCCGATATACATATTGGACTAATATGGATCGGGGCATTGAGAAAATGGTAAGAGAGTGTTGAGGGTTTCAGCTAGCAGCAAAGGTACCACCTGTACAGATACAACCGTGGCCGAAGAGGGATGCACCATGGATGTGGTTATACGTTGACTATGCAGGTCGGTTGAATGGACATTATTTCTTAGTGGTTGGTTGGTGACAGCTTACAAAATGGCCGGAAGTGTTTAAGTGTAAACATCCGACATCGGCTAGTACTATAGATGCATTAAGACGCCTCTTCAGTCGTTTTGGAGTACATAAAACTGCTGTCAGTGAAATTTTCCAGCAAAAAGTTCGAAGAATTTGCAAGGCCTTATCCATTGAACATTTAAACAAGTGCCATATACCATCCAAGGTCAAACGGCCTCGCAGAGAAATTTGTTGATACATTCAAAATAGCTTTAAGAAAACACCAAGGCATGGACACTGATGAGAAGAGTCTTGCAAATTTTTTGTCGGTAGACAAGAATATTCCTAATCCAAACACGAATGCCGGTTTGTCACCAGCTGAACTAATCTTTGCACGGAAAATCAGATCCGTATTTGACAGGATTTTATCAAATGCAACCAAGACAACAGCAACGAGAAAAATCATTTGACAAGTTTCTACAAACCTGGTGACAAAATATTCTTCTTGAATTATAGAACTGAGAAAAGTTTTTGGTAGGAGGGGATGATTATGAAAAGAATTGGACACATGCTATATTCGGTAAAAAGTAGTAAATCTGACTGTCACAGGCATATGAATCAGCTAAGACCTCGACACACTGATGACTACAAACAGGCAGAAGATAATGAATTGCCCTTAGAGGTATTGTATGACTTTTTTTTTTTATATTCCTCTACCCGTATCAACATACTCCGAGAGTAGTATCTTCTACTGCAGGTCAGAGACTACCAGTTTCAACACCAGCTCCATCCCCTCAAACGGTGTTGAGGAGAAAAAGAACAAGGGGGAAAAGAAAAGTTAACCGACTGAGCCCAAGACCTAAAAACAAACGGTATTAAGCAAAATTCTCCAAGGAGAAATTGGCTTGGGGGAGGTGGTATGTGGAGATAGGTAACCAACCTGGAACATTCTACATAAGGAACCGAGTCAGGCGAGTCACCGGATTTCACCTGGCCCATGAAAAAACAGAGATTCCCCACTGAAAATTAACACGCTGTATTTGTCTCTATATAAATACGTAAATAAACTTTTCTTTCAGTATTCAAACCACAGCGTATATTTATTTATTCCTTTCACGGAATATTTTATCTTTGATTGTCCGAATAATAGGCCACCGTATAACATATAAGCATTATAACCAATTGTTTTTTCGCTCGAAAACAAAAACTATTTGATGTGAAATTAAGTTAATGTTTTTTTCGGGGAACTTCTATCCATAACAGTTACGTACAATTTAAACTTTTTTCGATATTTTCATTTTTTAATGTTTTGATTAAACTGTACAAGTGCTGCATATTTTATATAAACAAATCAAATAAGACAAAGGAATTGTATAAACGGCGAAGTCAGTCAAATGAAAAAATAGATTTGAATGAAGAAAATAAATTATATTTTTTAATCATTTTTTAGTTGAAGTTTCATAATTTGTTTATATAGTTTATTGGCATCTGATTGCTTACATTTCATAATTTGTTTATATAGTTTATTGGCATCTGATTGCCTACATTTCATAATTTGTTTATATAGTTTATTGGCATCTGATTGCCTATATTTTAAAATGGAGACTTTAGATCTTAACATAATCATTAATTTCTTACAGAGAAAAATGCAAAAGAAATATATATGAAACTTGATTTTCAGAAAGATAATTATCTATCAATAATTATCAATTTTTAAAAACAATTGATTTTCACAAAAATGATTATCAATAACTATCAATTCATAAAAACATACTTTTCATAAAAAATTATTTATCAATAAATATGAATTTATATAAACATTTGATTTCCATAAAATAATGATTTATCAATGACTATCAATTATTATAAACATTTGATTTTCATAAAAATGATTATTTACCAATAACTATCAATTTAGAAAAAAATAATTTTCATAAAGATGATTATTTATGAATAACTATCAATTAATATGAACATTTGATTTTCATAAAAATAATTATTTATTAATAAATATCAATTTATATGAAAACTTGATTTTCATAAAAATAATTATTGTCCAAGTTATCAATTTATAAAACCACAATTTTTATACAAATGACTATGTATGAATAACTATCTATTTATAAAAAAAAACATTCGCAATATATCATCCAAGTTTAATAAAAAAATAATTATTTATCGATAACTATCAATTCATGTAAACACTTGATTTTCATAAAAATTACGAATTGTCAATAACTATTAATTTTTATAAATAATTGATTTTCAATAAAATAATTGTGTATTACTAACAATTTTTATAAACATTTGCTTTTCATAAAAATGATTATAAAGATTTGATTTTAATAAAAAAGGTATTTGTCATTAATTTTTATAAAGAAATCATTTTCATAAAAATACTTATTTATCAATAACTATCTATTTTATAATTTTGATGAAAAAAGAACAAAAATATATTACTCATGTGTTACCATTAAGACAAACATTTAATTCCCAACATATATGCAATGGTTGTAAAAATAATTGCTTCAGAAAAAGTGTAGGATATGTTTTACATGTTTATGAACATTATCAGTCTTAAACAATTTTTATTAAAGTTCATATCGTAACTTTATTCAGAGTTCATTAAAAAATCAAGTAAACAATTTTTATTAAATCTCATATAGTATCGGCGTCGTCTGCTACAGGGTATCTATTCTTTACTTCATCCGTAACTTTATTCAGATTTCATTACAAATCAAGTAATTTTTTTTAATTAAAGGTCATATATTAAATATATTAAGAGTTCATTAAAAAAATCAAGTAAACAATTTTCATTAAAGTTCATATAGTAACTATATTCAGTTTATATTTGACCAAGTTCATATATTTACTTTATTCAGAGTTCATAAAAAATCAAGTAATTCAATGTGCTATTATGTGGGTAACTAATATTTTTTTTAGTTGAAAAGGCAAAAACACACTACAAATAGTTTATCTAAAAAGTATAGCAACATATTGGTCTCTCAAATATATTTTCATTATGACAAGTATATTTCTTTCTTGATAGTGTACTTTGTATTCAAGTATATTTCTTTCTTGATAGTTTATTGTATTCAAGTATATTTCTTTCTTGATAGTTTACTTTGTATTCAAGTATATTTCTTTCTTGATAGTTTACTTTGTATTCAAGTATATTTCTTTCTTGATAGTTTACTTTGTATTCAAGTATATTTCTTTCTTGATAGTTTACTTTGTATTCAAGTATATTTCTTTCTTGATAGTTTACTTTGTATTCAAGTATATTTCTTTCTTGATAGTTTACTTTGTATTCAAGTTTATTTCTTTCTTGATAGTGTACTTTGTATTCAAGACATTCCAAGATATTAGGAGTCCTTCTGTACCACTTCATTCACCGAGATAAATTTGTCTCTTCTACAGTCTTTAAGGATGATTAATAAATCAACAATTTATCCTTGGTGCCTAAACATGTCCTCCTGTTGTTCTTTTTATAGGTATGCTCCGGAGCAGAGATGTAGGTAGATGTCTGCAACCAGGACAGTGCAAAGCTTGAAAGTCGTAGTGAGACAGCAAATGTACCTATAATGTCTATGTAATGCTTATAGTTGTTTCAACCATCTTTTATAATTCTGGAATCTATTAAGCTTTTTGTTTTAGAATTCCCGTGCTTATCTCTCGTCCTAGAGTTTCGGATTTGTAATCGTTGCTTTTAGCAACATTTTGGATCCATTTAATCTCTTCATTATAGGTAACCTTATTTTCAAAGAAAGGCGTCCAGTGCTTGTTTTTTCTGGCTGTGTTATACCGTTATTGTTTGCTATTTTTAGCTTTCGGTAGAATAATCTTGTATTTTGTTTGAAACTTTTATTTTCGACTTTCGCTCTATTCTTGTTTTTTTTCTAATTAGAATTACGCAAGTGCTGCCCTCGAGTTCTGTCGCTACGTTCTTCAGGTCTTGTGTTCCATATCTTCCATTGAGTTAACAGATGATGTTCTTCAGTTGATCATGTACTGCAGTGTCGGCCAGGAATTGTTTTTGTTTTTGGAAAATTAAGATTTCCTTCGTAACAATGTAAGGTCCTGAAAAAAAAACGAAACCTGATCCAAGTCTGTGAAGTGTGGGTAATATGGAAGTTGTCTATGAAGAGCAACATTAAACTTGTGGTTTGTATTTAAGGCAACTTTCGTTTCTTAAATGGTCTTACTTCTTCTAGTATAAACTACTCGGCACTAACATTTGGCATTTCCTCGGGGGTTGGAGCTGATGCTTGTAGTGCTCCACTTGTTGATATTGATGGCAAAGAACACAGGTCCAGTTCATGGTTATTTGGGGTTTTATTTGTAGAAAGGTCATTCAGTGTTGCGCAAGGCGGATATTTTCATAGTGTTTTTTCTGTCATGTGTTTAATCCTTAAACACGTTCTTGCTCTTGTGTCTTGCTGGGCTCTTATTTTTGAAAATGGAACAGTTCATTTTCCTGAACAGAAATGGAAGAATCTTTCCCTCTACAGCCAAAACCAGTATCTACTTTTCTTTCCGGGTCAACCGATTTCTTTCTACGAGTGTTTTTTTTTTCTTCCTTAATAGGAAGCTAGTTCTTTTCTTCCTCCTTTAGGGCTGCATTTTTTCAAAAATTGTTTTTCTATCATATAATTTGCCATCTGGATAACTAGTGTAGCTTTTCTTTTTTCAGTTTCTTTCCATTTCTCGAATTCTATTTAACGTTTTGCTCCACTTTTCAAACTCGGACCATATGTGATCGCAAACAAGCAGTACCCTCTTTGAGAGCAGGTTTGTATTCTTCTTTCTTTTGGTTACCAACGCCTGATGGCTTACCTTGGTTGTTCACTGTCATGGATAAAGAGCCACTTCCAGAATAAACGTTTACACCATCGTTTGCTTCTTTTTGACTTGTGTATAAACGATTTGAGGGTTCCGTTTTAATCCTGGGCGAGCATGCCAGCATTCCTTTGTGTTTTGTTTATTTATTTTTAGGATTTCCTCATTGAAAACGGCTTTTTATTTTTTTTCCATTCCAGATGTTATATTTGATTCTAGATGTTATCAGAATTTCCGGCTTGTTTTTCATTTCTTCTAGGATCCAATTGGTCTCTAAGTCACTAGATCCCTTATCTTCAAACAGGGGCTTCCAATACTCTTCCAGGTCTTGCTTTTTTAGTAACTTTTCCACAGTGATTTTCTCTTATAGGTTTCTGTAGAAAAGCATTGCATTACTTCTGAAGAGATTATTATGTTTGTTCTCCTTTGCTTGGATCCTTTGTGCAAGTGCTTGTATCTTGCCTTCTATTTTGTCCTCTAGTTCTTTTGCAATTTTTTCATCTCTTCTATTTTTCATTGGAAACTGAGGCCACAGATGATATTCTTTAATCGCCATGGTGATGTAATATTTTTTGCATCGGACTTTCATTGTTTTTGGAATTGAGTAAATCTTTTTGTCTGAAGACTCCTGCAGAATATGTGATTTGATTCAGTTCATCCGTGATTTGACGTTTGAAGCTCGTATTTTTGGCAGTTTCATGCCCATCAATGTTGATCTAAGTTCTTCATCCGATGTCATTTCTTCATCATCTAGTAATAGTGGTGGGAAACATGACGGGTCGCCACTTCGAATAGTGAAGATTTGTGAGTTGCTTCAATGGGTTCAGTGAGAGTTGTCATGTGTCACTAAATGTGATTTTGCAGAACAAAAATATCCACACACTTAACAAGCACGTGGCTTTGCTCCAGTGTCAGTTCTCATATGTGTCAATAAAGTTAATTTTGTAGAACAATAATATCCACACACGGGACAGAGTGTTCAGTTTGATCAACTAAGACTGGTGGTGTGGTTCTGGAAATTATTCAAAAACTTCACAAGAATATGGTTTTTCCCTTTTTCATTTTATTTTACTTCGTTGGAAGTTCTCAGAAATCAAGGGGCCAACTACGTAGAGCTAACACTTGAAGTCTATATGAGATACATAGATATTCGAATGTTCCATTTCAGTGCTAGTGCATTCTCGCATAACTAACTGATTTTGCAGAACACAATAATATGGCTTTTCACTTTATTTTACTTCAGTCAAAGTTCTCAGAAAACAAGGGCCCCACAGCTTGAAGTTTTGTCATGCGAGTTCACATGTTTCACGAACTGTGATTTTGTAGGACAAGAATATCCACACACTTAACTAGAATGTGGTTTTTAGCTTTTTTCGTTTTTACTTCAGTCGAAGTTCTCAGAAATCAAGTGGCCCACGACCTGTGGCTAACACTTGAAGTCTATATGAGATACATAGATATTCGAATGTTCCATTTAAGTTATTTATTTCTCAAACACTGAGTTAGTAAAGAAATGTAGAGCATAATTTCCCCAATTAACCATTTTTATACATTGTAGTAAATCTTTCATGTTGGTCTCTTGGTTTACTGGATTCCAGGACAAAAAATTATCTAGTCAGGTGGAGTATCCAGCTTTGTGCTATTACTTGAGGTAATATCACTTGGAGAAGGTGCACCATTCCTTGTAAAAGCTAATATGGGTTAGCCATAGTGAGAACTTATTTGGGCAGTGAATACTATGTGATTTTGAATATTGGTCAGGGTTTACTTCTATGGAAAAAGTATCCTCATGCCAGATTGTTCTGACAAACCCCTGTACAGAGAACCCTTAGACACTCGAGGACAGTGTCTAGTAGGCATTAAAAGTGTATGTCTAACTATGTATAACTAATATCCACTTCACAAGAATGTGGTTTTTCGCCAGTGTGAATTCGCATATGTTTCACTAAATTTGATTTTGTAGAACAAGAATATCCACAAACTTCACAAGAATGTGGTTTTTCGCCAGTGTGCGTTCGCATATGTATCACTAAATTTGATTTTGTAAAACAAGAATATCCACAAACTTCACAAGAATATGGCTTTTCGCCAGTGTGAGTTCGCATATGTTTCACTAAATTTGATTTTGTAAAACAAGAATATCCACAAACTTCACAAGAATGTGGTTTTTCGCCAGTGTGCGTTCTCATATGTCTAACTAAGCTTGATTTTTGAGAACAAGAATATTCACACACTTCACAAGAATATGGCTTTTCGCCAGTGTGCGTTCTCATATGTCTAACTAAGGTTGGCTTTACAGAACAAGCACATCCACACACTTCACAAGTATATGGCTTTTCGCCAGTGTGAGTTCGCATATGTTTTACTAAATCTGATTTTGTAGAACAAGAATATCCACAAACTTCACAAGTATATGGCTTTTCGCCAGTGTGAGTTCGCATATGTTTCACTAAATGTGATTTTTCAGGACAAGAATATCCACACACTTTACAAGAATGTGGTTTTTCGCCAGTGTGCGTTCTCATATGTCTAACTAAGGTTGGCTTTACAGAACAAGCATATCCACACACTTCACAAGTATATGGCTTTTCGCCAGTGTGAGTTCGCATATGTTTCACTAAATGTGATTGTTCAGGACAAGAATATCCACACACTTTACAAGAATGTGGTTTTTCGCCAGTGTGCGTTCTCATATGTCTAACTATACTTGATTTTTGGGAAGAAGAATATTCACACACTTCACAAGAATATGGCTTTTCGCCGGTGTGAGTTCGCATATGTCTCACTAAATCTGATTTTGTAGAACAAGAATATCCACAAACTTCACAAGAATGTGGTTTTTTGCCGGTGTGCCTTCCCATATTATCGCTAACGTTGATTTAGTAAAACAAGAATATCCACACACTTCACAAGAATGTTGCTTATTGCCAGTTTGAGTTCGGATATGTTTCACTAAATTTGATTTTTCAAAACAAGAATATCCACACACTTCACAAGAATATGGATTTCCCTTTTTTGTTTTATTTTACGTCAGTCGAAGTTCTCAGAAATCAAGGGGCCCACAACCTGGGGCTAACACTTGAACTCTATATGAGATACATAGATATTCGAATGTTCCATTAAAGTTCTTTATCTCTCAAGCACTAGTAAAGAAATTGAGAACATAATTTTCCTTTCCCAATTAACCATTTTGATATGTTGTAGTATATCTTTCATGTTGGTCTCATGGTCTTATTGGATTCCAGGACAAGAATTTATCTAGACAGTTTATTTCGCCAGTGTGAGTTCTCATATGTATCACTAATTTTGATTTTGTAGAACAGGAATATCCACACACTTCCCAAGGATATGGCTTTCACAAGAATGAGTTCGCATATGTATCCCTAAAGTTGATTTCCTCGAATAAGAATAGCCACACAGCATACAAGAATGTGGCTTGTCCCCAGTGTGAGTTCTCACGTTTCACTAGAGTGGATTTATCAGCAGAATATCCACATACTTCACAAGTATGTTGCTTTTTATCACTGTTCACCTGCTTGTTTCACTAAAATTGATCGTAGAAAAAGATTAAAGTAGTTTGGAATATGGCATTTTAGTTTTGTATTTAATTCTAAATTTATATGTTCTTATGAAGATTACAGAAAGTGAACCTTCTTCATAAGAATATAACATACATTGCTGCTTCTGCTTTTCTTCATTCAAGTGAACAATTGTTGAGAGAATGTTTAAAATAAATTATGGGCGATGAAACAGGAACATCTGTAAATAAAAATAAAAGAAATAAAATATTTTTAGTTTTCTAAATCACATATTAGTTTTGTTTTTATTATGATAAGATAAAACACATTTTAAATGTTTATATAAATAAAGTAAAACAAAATTTATAATAAAAAATAAAACAAATTCAATTGTTTTTATCATCAGTCACATGTTAGTTTTTGCTTTTTGCAAATATGACAGGATGGAACTCACAAATGAGTTACAGTTTATTGAAAACCTCATATGAAACAGAATCGAAATGAGCAAATATTTCCTTACTTAGCAAAGAACTAGATGATACAGTCATTGCTAAGGATATGGTATAGAGACAATTATCTCTATAAGTTGTACACAATTTGCATTTTGGCGAGAAAACATTAAAGCATTAATATATATATATATATATATATATATATATATATATATATATATATATATATATATATATCGTCAAAGAATAAGAGTTCAATATAGAAACGTTGTTTTTAATATGAATAAATTTGAATGGCGGTTGTGTTCAAACAATTCAAAATACAACGCATGGCTCTATACAGACTTCTTTGACATTATTCTCGTGTTACATGCACACAGTTCAAACAAGTCAAAATACAACCTATCGATAAAAACTAATTTGTACTTTCAACAAACACTTTCATAAACAAAACATGCACTTTCAAGTATAAACAAAAAACAAAACAAAACTCAAAATACAAATAATAATAGAGTTAATGTTTACAAGCTGGGTAAGTTTTTTGAGTTTTAACGCATTTTGAAGCGTTTATTCACTTTGAAAAACAATTACTCTCAGGTTTTTCATAAGAACAATAACAAGTGTCTAACATGAGGCAGTCAGCTGTGAATCTCGATAATCATTCACAAATCGAAATTAAACAAATTGCTCATAGAAAGCCACCCAATAATTGTCACGGTGACACATTTTGCAATATTTGTTTAAGCGGTATCTTTTGTTTATTAAATTGTTAGGTTAAAGTACACAATCGTTAACAACACTAAAGTTTTATGATTAATATTTTTGAGATGAGGATTGGTAATTATTGTTGTTGTATTATTTAGACTGTTAATCTCATCTTGGTTGTTTTTTTTCCAAAACGTTTCAGCCGATGCACCCTCC
>NC_136527.1:194561376-194608876 GCF_053919585.1 Euprymna scolopes
ATTATATTACTATGTGTCTTTTTTCGTTATTAAATTAAAAATAATTAATGATATTAATATGTGTGTTTTTCATATTACATTAAAAAATAATAAATTATATTAATATGTGTCTTTTTTCGTTATTACATTAAAAATAATTAATGATATTAATATGTGTTTTCATATTATATTAAAAGATAATAAATTATATTAACATGTGTCTTTTTCATTATAACATTAAAATAGTAAATTTTATTATTATGTGTTTTTTATATTACATTAAAAATTGATAAATTATATATATATATATATATATATATATATATATACGTGTCTTTTTTCGTTATTACATTAAAAATAATAAATTATATTATTATGTGTTTTGTTCATATTACATTAAAAATTGATAAATTATATCTTATATGTCTTTTTTCGTTATTACTGTGGAAATTATCTTTCTTTCCCTTTTTCTCTCCTTCTTTCTGCTGCTCTGTTCTTCCTTCCTTTCTTCTTAATCCCTTTCCTACCCCCTTCCCTAGCTTCCCACTTTTTTATGTCACCTGACTCCCTTATGCCCGTTGATTGGATGAGACGTTTTCGTGCTAAATTGACGCACGTGTGTGATATTTTTGAGTTAAGTGAACAGTTGTGAACAAGGCGTCGTGGAGACCAGAACTGTCGAAAGTATTCCCTGTCGGTCTCGGATAAAAAGGGATGCCTGGAAATTACTAAGGCGTTGAACAACTCTGTCTTGACGAGACATTAAAGTCGTTGAAAAAAGAACCCAGTTTTCTAAGACACTTGAAACTAATACAATTATCGAGAAAAGATCATTGAAGTTTTGAACAGAAAATTCGCCGCAGAGAAGTTTTCGAAGATACCTGAAAACTCAAGAATATTCTGCCTCAAGAAATTTCTACCTTGCTGAAAGGACTACGAAAACGAATTTCCAGGAAAAAAGGGGGAACTTTTTAAACAACACAAACTCAAAAATAAAACCCCATAAGAACGAACTTTCTAAATGGTCCATTCGTGAAAGGGCGCCCAGAAGCTTCCAGTAAGTGCTCCCCTCCTTTTTTCCCTCCTTCTTCCTCCTTCTCTATCTCTCTTTCCTTCTATTTCCCTTCACTCTCTCCCCCGTTTTGGTTACTACTAAAAGGACACTTGTAAGCCAGATGGACATTTTTGGCAGCCCATAGAGGTCACAAACCTTTCCTTTAGATATCTTATTTAATAAATTCTATTTCTCCTATTTTTCTCTTTTTGTTTGTATTTTTTTCCTTCAGTTTCAGAGTAAGTAGTAACGATTAATTGTTTTAAGAAGAATTAACTTCCACGGGAAAAGTGGATAATAAAATTTCTTCACTCTGCCAAAAATAGGTACTCATGGAGTTAATAACTCTGCCAGTTTAGTAAGATACTCTCTGCTAAACTGGTCTGGGCTTTATTTGATGACCGCGGCTGCCGTCCATCGCGTAGATAGTACCCCCCTCCCTCCTTCCTTCTTCTTTGTTTCTGCGTCGGCCATCTTGGCTTCTTGTTCCTTTGTTTTACAGGCATTTTTGGCGCCAAGAAGGGTTGTTGGTGACGCGCGCGCCAAGAGGGGAGTGGTTTAACATTTAGCCGTTGATAGGTTAGAAGGGGCGGGGTTTAGTATTCTAAAATGACTACCTCTCCCACTACCTCAATGTTATTTGAAAAAAGAAAGATTATTAGAGACAAAATCTTAACTGTGTTTGAGTTCTTAGACGCGTTAGATGAAATAAACGAAGTAGGTTATACGTTGTATAAAAAGCAGATAGATGATTACACTGCTTCAGTGGATTTATTAGACGAGCAAATTATTAATGCCTATTTAATTGAGGGAACAGAAGATGAGGAGATTAAGACATTTAATAGGGATTGCGCTCTTCATCGAGTGAAGGTTTTGGAAAAATTGTCTAGACTCAAGCCTTCGGTAGAAGTAAGGGATAGTGCAAATCACAAAGTCTCTCTTATTAAGGAAAAACGTCTGAGGATGACGCCCAAAATTGAAGGTCCCAAGTTTAGTGAAAAGGATTTAGAAAACGATATATTAGCCTTCCTTAATTTTCAGCGGGAATTCGAGAATAGCGTAGTGGACTTAGAAAATGACGCCCTGAGGTTAGTTGTGCTGAAAAACCATTTGTTTGGCTACGCCTTTCAACTGGTGCGGCACCTCTCTATATCTGAGGAAAACTATCGCATAACCACCGACATTCTCGCGTCGGAATTTCTAGATAAGGACAACATTGTGGATTCTGTTTTTTTCTCATATATTGGGCATAGAGAAGTTAAGCAACCACTTAGTAGCAAAGAAGTTCTTGAATTCTGTTAAGGCTCAGGTTCACGAATTAAATAGTTCCTTCAGTTTAAATTTCTTGGAGATGAACTCTCCCGGAAACAAGTTATTAAGTCATATTGTTTTTAGTAAACTGCCCACTCTTTTTAGGTCTGAGTTGATTCATAAAATAGGAAATAATTACCCTACCCTGGAAGACATACTAGACCACAGTTCGGAAATATTTAGAACGATTGAGTTTTGTAAAAATAAGGAAACATATCCTCGGAAGGTGATTAGTATACCTAAGAAAACATTTTCTCCTAGGTTCATGGGTTCGCCAGATGCTAAAAAACCTTCCACGCTGGAAAACTTTCATATCCAGTCTACTAAGATTGGATTTAAGTGTAATTTTTGTAGAACCAATAACCATAACGGTAATTCCTGCAAGTTTTTTCCTTCTCATGCTGCCAGGTTGAGGAGGTGTAAGGAGATTGGCTTATGTAGCAAGTGCTCGAGCCCTTCTCATGCAGAAGAGTCTTGTCTTTGCAAGGGTAAGGAGTATGGAATGTGCTGGCTATGTAATAAGAAGGGCCACTGTAGAGTGCTGTGTCCTTCTGTTGGGGGTGAATCTACTGCTTCTAATGCTTGTTGGCATTTGAATAGCTCTTTGTTGCTGCCTGTTGTTGAGGTTGCCGTCAACATTGGATCTGGTGAAAGTGTATCTTTCAACTGCCTTATCGACACTGGTAGTGAGCGATCCTATTTGTCTGGAAAAATGTTGGATGCCTTTTCTGATATTAATACTCCCATGAGAGATCGTAAGTTTCTGATTAAGACCTTTTGGGGAAAAGAAGTTAAACACTTGAAGGAAGTTAATCTTCAAGTGAGGTTTCCAAATTCCTGCCATTCTGTGTTGTTCTTGGTGGATGATGATATGGACCTTTCGTTTCGTGTTCACGGATTGAATTCTGTGGTAGAAGACCTTAAGAAACATCAGGTCAAATTGGCTGCTAATTTCTCGGAGTTGAGAGATGACACTTTGCCTGTATATGGTTTACTGGGTGTGGACGTGCTTAGGTTTTTGGGACCTATGAATTTAAAGGAGTTTAGAGAGGGCCTTGTGTTGGAATTTTCCCAAGGAATGGTTTTGTTTGGTGATCTGGCGGATTTTGGGTCTCCTCCTCCCAAAGACCTGGAAAAGGGGTTGGAATTGAATTATGCTCAAGTCGTCAAAGAACACTCTGTGTGCGACCTCACTCATGTATATTTTGTGTTGAACCCCAAGTCTGTGTATACTGATCCATTCGGCTGTTTTGAGGAGTCTACTGTTGAGAGAACTGTGGAAAAAATGCTTAGTTTGGAAACCATAGGTATTGTTAAGGAGGAATTCAGTGATTTCGATAAGAATATGATTGAGTCCTTTCGCTCCTCCATTCGCTTCATAGATAACTGTTATTATATCAGTTTACCTTGGAATGAAGACAAATTAAAGTCGGTGCCTGATAATCATCAGGTGTCTTTGTCAGTTTGGAATCGCGTATCGAAGAAGCTGACGGAACAGGGGTTGTACGAAGAATATTGTCAGGTCTTCTTAGACCAAGAAAAGGAAGGAATAATTGAAAGGATTGTGGTTGCTCCTTCCGATTTTAACAAATATGTATGGATTCCTCATCGACCAGTGATAAAACAGGATTTACAGTGCACCACCAAGATTAGACCGGTCTTCAATTGTTCTTTGAGAACCGGTGGGAAACCTTCTTGAAATGACTGTGCTTATTCTGGTGTCAATATGTACACTGACATGCTGGATTTACTTTTGCGGTTTCGGATGGACCAGTATGTTCTACTGGCCGATATTCGGAAGGCCTTTTTAATGATTCGTTTGAATGACGAACGTGGCAGAAACAGATTCTGCTTCTTTTAGAGATTGGGTGATGAGTTGATCTGCTTTAGATACAACACTTATAGGAATTGCTGTAGCAACAATGAAGTGCTTGCTAAGCGAATGTTACAGGATAACAGTCTCTCCTCCCATAATAATGTAATGAAAAATAAAGACCTTTTAAGATATTAGAAAGGTTTTATTCAACATAAAATTCAGCAGGTACAACAACACGGTCGGTAACGAACGACTAAGCTGGGAAAAGGCGCCAATTTCGTTCTATTTGTAAACATCTGGTGCGCATGCGCACTAGCGCTCTAAACTCACAACACTCTCCACCACATTTTATTTATATTTCTGGTTGCAGGTGATCTTTCTTCCCCTTTTTGTAGCTTCTGGAAGAAATTTGAAAACGCCCTTCTTCGAGTCAGACTGTTGCTGCTGCTCTTCTATTTCTAAACACTTTGTTTTGTCGACTGAAGAGAAAGACTCTCCATTTGGTGAGGTTTTATTCTATGGGGTCTCCTGTTGGTCCATCAACTCTGGTTCGCGGATGTTTGATGGAGTAGTAGAATCTGGTGATGTACCATAATCAGGGGAGACAGGAGATTCCAAGTTTGTAGAGGAGGGGTCAGTGACAGGAGTGGGGGCTAGGTCTTCTGTTGAGACTGTTGACTGACGGCCGTCAGGGAAACGAATTCTGGCAAAGTTGGGAGTTGCAGATATTATATCTACTGGTTCCACTAGGGGATCTGACTTGTGTTGGCGGACAAACTTCCTAAGGAGGGCCTGTCCTCCTTGCAGACACTCGGGTAAGGTATATCCGGTGCCTGACCTTCTGGAAAAGTTAAAAGTTAAAGTTGAGTGGGTAATCACAACTCCATGTTGCCAGAGAAACTCTTTTAGTTCACATGAAATAAACTGACTTCCTCGATCACTATGGATGGAATCTGGGCAGCCAAAAAAGGTAAATAAATTCTGGATACAATTTATAACAGTTTTTGTTGATATGTCCTGACAGGGATAGACAAAAGGATAGCGTGAATATTCATCTACAATCACGAGTAGGTATTTGAGATTATTCGTAGATGGTTTCGGTCCCATGAAATCTATTGAAAGACGTTCAAAGGGGGATCGGGAATGGATTAATCGACCTGATGGAGGTTTGAAGAACCTTGGTTTTAGTTCAGCACATATTTGACATTCAGCGCAGGTGCGCTTAGCATCTTCCATGGAGAATGGTAGATTCTTCTGCCTCACAAAGTGATAGAGTCTCGCTACTCCAGGATGACAAAGTGCTGCGTGCAGGTCCTTTAGTGATAATGAGCGCGAACCAGAGCATGATCGAGAAAGGGTATCTGCAGAGTTATTAAGAGAACCTGGTCTATATACTATCTCATAAGAATAGTTTGAAAGTTCAAGTCTCCACCGAAGCAGCTTATCGTTTTTAATACGATTTGGTGTCTGCGTGTTGAACATAAATGATGCAGCCTGTTGGTCAGTAATAATGGTAAAGTGTCGACCGAGTAAGAGGTCACGCCATTTACGCACAGATTCTACAATGGCTGCCGATTCACGTTCCACTGCTGAATGTCGACGCTCTGACTTCATTAGGGTTCTGGAAAAATATGCTACTGGACGTCCATTCTGGGAAAGGCAGGCTGCTAATGCTGTCGCAGATGCATCAGTTTCTATCGTAAAAGGAACTTCATCCTCAATGGCTGCAACCGAAGCCTTGCAAATTTCATCTTTCATGGCTTGAAATTGATTTTTGTAGTTTCTCAGTGATAGGAAAGGA
The DNA here is from genome assembly GCF_053919585.1 of Euprymna scolopes. NCBI lineage: Eukaryota > Metazoa > Mollusca > Cephalopoda > Sepiida > Sepiolidae > Euprymna > Euprymna scolopes. The sequence goes on from NC_136527.1 coordinate 194,567,338, forward strand.
CGTAATGTTTAATAAAGGTGAAATCCGATCTGAGAAATTCTCTATCCATGGTGAATAGTATGAGAAGAGACCTAGAGCCCGCCTGAGTGACTTACTGCAGTTCGGAATCGGTAATTCTTTTAGTGGTGTAAGTCTGTCTGGATCAGGACTGATTGTTCCATTTTCCAATAAGTGCCCTAGAAACTTTAGTTTGGTTATACCATATTCACATTTTACATGGTTTAGTTGCAAGTTAAGGCGGTTGATAACCTTTCTAAAAGCTTCCATATTTTCGTTTAATTCTTTATTAGTTTTTCCTCCGATGACAATGTCATCAATGTAGGCAAATGTACCTTGGAGTTCATGTTCTTGAATCAAATTATGCATAATACGTTGAAACACAGCTACTGAGTTCGTTAGCCCAAAAGGTAACCTAGAAAACTCGTATAGTCCTCCGTCAGCTTCAAATGCTGTGTAAATTCTCTCGTCTCTACGTATAGGGCATTGATAATATGCAGACTTCAGGTCCAAATTATTGAAAATTTTGTACTGTGATAGTTGGCGTATGATATCCGAAATTTTGGGAAGCGGAAAAGCATCCAAAAGTGTAAACCGATTTATAGTTGCAGAATAGTCAACGACCATGCGACGCTTATGTCTTTCATTTCTAGTTACTAATACTTTGGCTCTCCATGGGGAATTCGATTTGATTATGATACCTTCTTTTAATAATTTTTGTATCTCATTCCGGATAAATTCGCAGTCCGATGCTGAGTAGTTTCTGCTTTTTGTTGCGATGGGTTTACAATTCTTTGCTAAATTAGCAAAAAGAGACGGTGGCTCGATTTTCATCTGAGTGACGTTACAAATCTGTAAAGATGGTATATTTCCGCTATAACGGAATTCCACCCGGTTATGCAATTGCATGAACTCTTGTCCTAGTATAATTGGAGCACACAAGTTGGGAAGGATAGATAGACGCATATTAGTGTAAATTTGTCCATTAACAGCGATGGACGCAACACAGTGTCCTAAGGTTTTGCTCGTGAGATTCGAGGAAGCCATGCTTACCGTATCATTAGAAGGTAATATACTAAGGCCGAGTGATCTCTCGATGTTCATTCGTATAAATTTATGAGTGCTTCCACTGTCTACCATAGCTTTCAAACAGGTACTATTAATTGTTGCATTTACTACAGAATATTGTGTGCATGGAGTGCATTGGGATGACGCAGTGAGGGCAATATATGCAGAACTAGTCCTGGTATTATAAGTTGTTTGTTTTATTTTAGATCGGCAGACTTTAGCGAAGTGGCCCCTCTTTCCGCATTTAAGGCAGTCAGCATTCCGAGCTGGGCAAATATTTCGAGAATGATTTTCTCGTCCACAGAATTGGCATCTGGCGGTGAGTCGTCGGATTATTTCTAGAAACAGCAGCACATTCATTAGTTAGTCATAAGCTGCTGCATTATGTTGGGCCATTTCTAGACTTCGTGCAGTTGCTACAGCATGATCTAGGTTAATTTCAAAACTTTCAAGTAATCTCTGCCTAATAGTTGAGGAAGTGAGACCTGTGATAAATGCGTCACGTATCGCTAGCTCCGCATGTTGAGAGGCAGTAACATTTTCAAATTTACAATCCTTAGAAAGATTCTTTAGTTTTAGGAGAAACTGATCAATAGATTCACCTTGATTTTGTTTCCTAGTGGCGAGAAGGTGACGAGCAAACACAGAATTTACCGGTTTTACATAGGTTGCTTGAAGGATGCTAATAGCCCTCTCGAATGGTGAACAGTGAGATATAAGAGAATAGACCTTCGGTGAGATGAAATTAATCAGAATACTTAACTTATTCGGAGGATTTTGAGGATGAGCGACTGTGAGAGAGTCGATGCAGTTGATGAGGGTACGATACCAATGATTCCATTCGTTAGCGGTTGTATCTGACGATCCTTCGAATTTACCAGGTCTCAGTATAGCATCCATTGTTGCTGTTAATTTTTAATTTTATGTTGAATAAATTGTAATGAAAAATAAAGACCTTTTAAGATATTAGAAAGGTTTTATTCAACATAAAATTTAGCAGGTACAACAACACGGTCGGTAACGAACGACTAAGCTGGGAAAAGGCGCCAATTTCGTTCTATTTGTAAACATCTGGTGCGCATGCACACTAGCGCTCTAAACTCACAACAGGTTCTGACACTGAGAAGGTATTAGGCTATTTGTATAACCCCTCCTCTGACAAAATGCGAGTAAGTTCTTGCATTGAAGGAAGATCAATATCCTCTAAGAGGGATATTTTATCTGTAAATTCCTCTGTATTTGACCCCCTTGGCTTAATGCTCCCTGTTACTATTAAAGGTAGGATCCTTCTTAGTAAATTGTGGAAGTTGAAGGTATCCTGGGACCAGATGGTTGACTGGAAGAGGTTGTATAAGGATCTGGTACGTATCGGGGAGCTTGAATTCGACCGTTACTCCGTGGCTTCCGATTCTTCAGCCTCGTTGATAGTGTTTTGTGATGCCTCGAACCTGGCCTATGGAATCGCGGTATATTTACATCAGCATGGTGAAGCCAGACTGATATTCGCTAAAGCCAGGGTTGTTCCCTCTGTTAAGAGAACCTTACCCACCTTGGAGCTGTTAGCGGTATATTTATGCATGAAGCACATTTCTGTTCTGGTGAAAATACTCCTTTTGGAAGTTCTCAGTTCTGTGATTATCGCTGTAGATGCACAAGTAGTACTATCCTGGGTTTTATCTGACAATGTCAATACGAAATGTCAATTCACTCGTAACCGGTTAAAGGATGTAAAAGCGATGGTAAAAAATCTTAGTGATAAAGGTTTGACAGTGAAGTTTAAGTATGTGAAGACTGATGACAATCCCGCTGACTTTGTCACGAGGGGTATGTCCCTGAACAAATTTAAAATGGTTTTTACTCGTTGGTTATTCGGGCCTGAATGGTTGAGAGGAGATAACTTGATCTGGCCTAGTTATGACCTGAATTGTCTTAATCCGACTAGCCAGATGTTGATCAGTACAGTTACTGGTTGTGAACCTGTCATTCAGGGCAGTTATATAATTGAAGTAGAGAAATTTTCTTCGCTGAAGAAGCTCATTGGAGTTTTGATTGCAGTTTTCCGATTTATATAAAAAAATGAGATGTATTGTTCTCGACTCTAGTATTAAGGCGAGATTGTACTTGCTCAGAATGACACAAGGACTGTTCCTTTCTAAGGAAAAGGATTATTTGTCTAAGTCTGATGGCAGTGAAGCCCCCCCTTTGGTTTCTAAATTTAATTTATTTTTGGACGATGAAGGATTGATTCGCTCACGAGGTAGAATTGGTAAATCTACTTATTTTTCTGATGCAGTTCTTCATCCTATTCTGCTTCCCAAGTCTTGTCATGTTACAAGTTTAATAATCATGGATTGTCATTTGAAGTGTAAGCATCTGGGAATTGCTGTTACGCTTAGCAAATTCATAATGTTGGGATTTTGGATATTCGAAGCTAGACCAGCTATTAAAACGGTGATATCTTGTTGTGTCATTTGCAAAAAATATAACACTTTTTCTTTTAGATATCCCAAGGTTACAAATTTGCCTAAGCATCGGGTTAATTTAGTTAAGCCGTTCTTGCACACCGGGATCGTTATTACTGGCCATTTGTTGGTGCATGAAGGTGATGAAACTAAAAAGATGTACATTTTAATCTTCACCTGTTTTAGTGTGCGAGCTATACACTTGGAACTGTTGCCTGATATGACCACTCAGTCTGTGGTTTTGGCATTTGTGAGATTTTTCAATTTTTATGAAGTCCCTTCTCACATTTATTCGGATAATGCAAAGTCCTTTGTGGCGGGTTGTGACCTTGTTAAACAGGTTTATTTGTCTGACGAATTTAGAGGAACAGTTGATGCCCATCTTATCAAACACCAAACGATACCTTTATATTCTGCCTGGTACGGTGCTGTGTCGGAAAGATTAATTCGAGTTGTAAAAAGTTGTCTTTTCAAGGTTATACGACGTAGGAAGTTAAGTTATTTTCAACTTTTGACGGTTCTGTCAAATGTGCATGGATCTGTTAACGATCGGCCTTTGACCTATCGTTGCTCTGATGATTCTGGCTTGGAGGTGATTACTCCTAATGCCTTTGTGCATCCCTTCCATAAAAACTCTGTGTTTTTTTCCTTAGAAGAAGATTGTTTCCAGGATAACCCCCCTAGTAAAGAAGATCTTGTTGAGAGTCTGGGATGTAGAGATGAATTCTTGAATCGTTTTAAAAGACTATGGTATGAGCAATATCTCTTGGGTCTGAGAGAGTTGTCGCAAGATCTTTACCAATCTGATTTTTAAAATATGATTAAGCTGGGTGATGACGTTTTGATAAAAAACCCTATGAAGCCTCGTCCTTACTGGTACTTGGGAAGGGTGGTTAATCTAACTTCTGGATCGGATAGCTTAGTTCGGTCAGCTTTAATCAGAAGGAGTGATGGCAGCACTCAGGAACATTCCTTAAAGAACTTGTGTCCTTTAGAACTTTCCATAACCCACTCTCACCAAGCTTCTAACGATGGAGAGGGCAATTCTCTGAGCTCGGGGACTAATCGGGACAGAGAAAACTTTTTGTCTAGGCCTGTAAGGTCTGTTAAATCTTTAAATGAAAGAAATCCAGAATACGTTTGGTATTAGATTGTTGTTTGAGGATTTTTTCTTTTTATCGTTTTTCTTTTTAAGGAGAGTGTGGAAATTATCTTCCTCCATCTTTCTTTCCTTCTTTCTCCTGTCTCGGTTCTTCCTTCCTTTCTTCTTAACGCCTTTCCTACCCCCTTCCCTAGTTTCCCCTTTTTTATGTCACCTGGCTCCCTTATGCCCGTTGATTGGATGAGACGTTTTCGTGCTAAATTGAAGCACGTGTGTGATATTTTTGAGTGAAGTCGACAGTTGTGGACAAGGCGTCATCAAGACAACAAGTGTCGAAAGTATTTCCTTAAGGTCTCGGATAAACAGGGACGCCTGGAAATTACTAAGGCGTTGTACAACTCTGTCTTGACGAGACATTAAAGTCATTGAAAAAAAAGAACCAAGTTTTCTAAGACACTTGAAAACTGAATATAATTATCGAGAAAAGATAATTGAAGTTTGAGAAGATAATTCGCCGCTGAAAGTTTGCTAAGACACTTGAAAACTGAATATAATTTTCGAGATAAAGATAATTGAAGTTTTGAACAGAAAATTCGCCGCTGGGAAGTTTCGAAGATACTTGAAACTCAAAAATATTCTGCCTCCTAGAAATTTCAACCTTTGCTAAAAGGACTACGAAAACGAATTTCCAGGAAAGGGACTAAAAAAATAACTTTTTAAACAACACAAACTCAAAAAATAAAAGCCCCAAAAAACGAACTTTCTAAATGTTCCATTCAAAAAAGGGCGCCCAGAAGCTTCCAGTAAGTGCTCCCCTCCTTTTTTCTTTCTTTCTTCCTCCTTCTCTATGTCTCTTTCCTTCTATTTCCCTTCACTCTCTCCCCTGTTTGGTTACTACTACAAGAACACTTGTAAGCCAGATGGACATTTTTGGCAGCCCATAGAGGTCACGAACTTTTACTTTAGATATCTTATTTAATAAATTCTATTTCTCCTATTTTTCTCTTTTTGTTTGTTTTCTTCCTTAAGTTTCAGAGTTAGTAGTAACGACTGATTAAGAAGAATTAACTTCCACGGGAAGAAGTGGATAATAAAATTTCTTCAATGTGAGTGGTTCGCAAATTACGTCCATGCCTCGACAGGGCATTTGCCTTTCTTAAGAAAAGAATGAAACTCGTACAGACAAACTCTTACACACACAATGAATTTCCAACGAATGCTTCGAGGAACTGTCGTATACATTCGCACATGCATACATTCACACACGCATACACGCAATGAACGTTTATCTAAAAGCATGCTAGTTTATATACACACTAGCACTCTGTAACGTTCGTAACGTTTCTATGTAAATAACTATTCCTAGTACATATGTTAGTATATGTAAATAAATATTCCTTGTACATATGTAAATATATGATCCAATTTCAGCGTGCTTCATTACAATGTCTTAAATGTACTAGTAACATGTGCCATTATTGTTGATTGTTGTTTCATTATACTGTACGAACCACAACGATGGCCTCCAACTATCCAACATCGAACACGCAGCCTGTTCTAGTGTATAAACCGGTTGGTTTTTACACGCAGTCTACAAGGAGGGCATCCAGCTATACAACCGGTAACTAAAATGCACAGGGGTTCCCCACCCACAGTCCCTGCCATTTAATGCTGAATATGGACGCTGTCCGTAACGAAGCAAAGAAGACTCGACAACTGCCATCCCTGCCAGCCGATTATATTCAACGCCATATCACTTCCAGCAATAAATTTAATTATTTTACCAAGATTCCAAAATTGTCTGGTTTTGTTGGGAGACTTAATAAGTACTATCTCTCCAACAGATAACTTTGGGGCACAATTGCTCCCAATTTTGGCATCGACTTCTCTTAATGACAAGAGGTAATCATTATGCTAGATACGATTGAATCTTTCAACATATTTATTCCTTATTTCGAAGGAATGTAACAAGGCAGTCCTATTTGTGGGGTCAGAACATAATTCAGAATCATAATTATCAATAAGCAAACGAGGTTGATGGCCTGTTTTAAGAAAATGATTTGGAGTTGAAATGCCAAAGCCTCTGCCGGCAGAAGCAAAGTAAGTGAGGGGTCTGTCATTTATTGCCTTTTGCACATCAGAAAATGCAGTCAGAAATTCAAAATAATCCAACTTTCTTCTGCCCAATGCTTGACAGTTTTAATCAGTCTCTTCCAGCCCCCCCTCCCCCGCTGCTGGACAGAGTAAAGGGGAATTGTTCGATGGAGGATGTGTATGCATTTTAAATGTTCCTTCAACTCGTCCGATTCGAACACATTCGACAACAATATTCCGGACGCAACCAAAGATTTCGCGTTATCGGAATATACATGCGTAGCGATACCAAATAAATTGGTAAACCAAAGCCAGCATGAAAGAGCGTGTGCTCATATCGGGCAATAATTCTAAGTGAATTGCACGCAAACTCATGGATGTAAATAGAAATATGTACATTTTAGCTTTCACCCCTCTAACTTATATGGGAAATTGACCGGTGAAATCCACACCAACTTGTTTAAATGGGCGAACAAAGTTGACCCTATGAGCAGGCAATAGTGATTCTGCAGGTGCCTTACAAGGCATAGCATATACTTTTTTTTACATACAATGTAAGTACGCCCGAAGGCTTTTACGGCTTGTCTCCCCTGAGGAATCCAAACCCTATACGGCCTTAACTTACTTAAATTAAGCCCAATTAAAATGAGCTTCCTTAATTGCCAGTCTTGTTAAATTATGATTTTTCCCCCAACAAAAGGAGAAACTTTACCTCGAAGGGCGGAATATCAGAATTCTGGTTCTAATTAATCCATCCTCATCAAGGAATAGCCCTAAAGCAGTTATTCTAGGGGGAGGCACTTTACCGGAAGTTTGTTTCAAGTAACCTAGTTCATGAGAGAATGCCTCCATTTGCATGTTAGCAAATAGCAATAATTTGTTCCTATTAAATCCCAATACCTTCCCAAAGGCTGATAAGAGAGAAGAAATAGTTTCCTCCTCCAACATTTTTATCTTGTATCTTAGAACAGTTAAAATTGCAGAATCGCAAATCGAATCCTTCCTCTAACAATCTACTACGAACCTTGTTATGAATTGTGAGTAGGGACTCTCTGTCACAGCTGACAAGATTATAAAAACTGTTGAAAATGGCTGTTGCGATGCTGTAGCTTTTGCATATTTTTGCGCATGGAATTTCAAAATGAAGTTCAGAATGAGATGGATAGCATTGAACCCAAATATGAATGTTTTGTACCTGTAAGTCCATAATTTGTCCATATTTTTAAGAGAAAATAAAAATCTGTTTTTATCCTCTTCCATTTCAAGGTGAATTTGTAAAAAGTCCTTCCTTATATCATCTAGAAGAACATATTCGTTTTTCCTGAATCCCATCAATATATCCAATAACTTAGCAGTTAAGTTAACGCTTATTTAGGCAGCGTCATTAATTGATGTCCCCCTCGACGTTTCAGGGAGCAGTTAAATACGGGCGGATTTTTCGTCGTCACTCGGGGCCTCTCCTTAATAACAGGTCTATGTGGAACCCAAATATAATCATCATACTTCCCAGGCGGGACAAAAAACAGCTCAACTAGTTCACATTCTTCATAATCCTAAAACACATGGAGGTACTCATTATACATTCCCTTCCTTTCTAAGGACTCTGACACTCTGTCCATTATCTTTAAGGAAGGCACAAAGTTACTTTTTGCCTGTTGAAGCTTATCATGATGCCACGGTAAATTTACATAATACTTCTCATCCTCCAATACGACGGAGTCTTTAAACTCTTCTATCCTCTCCTTGTCCATGCCAGATAACTTACCCTCTTCGTCGATTCCTAATGAGTCGAGAGTGAGTAATGTCTCTACCCCTCGTTCAACTGTGGATTCGAAGAAGAAGGCTTCAATTCGTCATCATAAAAGCGAGTCGGATTTAGAACAGAATTGATCAAATACCTGTTTCATTGAGGAAGGGATTTCACAACGCTATTAAAGGGGGGCGACTCTATCTTATTCAAGTCTTTGTTAAAAAAATGTTGGCTCTCGCCAAACGGAATTATGTAACCCCTGTAGCAGAAACAAATAGAACTCTTTTTCTTTGCGTCAATGCCTCCCCTGACTGTGAATATGGCACATACTGACCAATCAGAGGCATAGCGCAGGGACCTTCCTTACCCCCTAAGGAACTCTAACTGCTTCGTTCCGAACGAGAAAAACTCCTTCTTTTCCAGCAAGACAACAAAGAGAGTGGACCTGTTTCCTCACTCTCCCTCTCTGCCTACACCGGTATCGAGGATTCCCACTTGGGAATAACTACCGGGCAAAGGCAGACACGTTTTATCCGAGTTATATCTTTTTGGCATCTTACCCTGACTCGCTTCAATAAACCTTTTTCCTTGTTAAATTTTACGAAGTTATTTGTTCGTTTATTCAGTAGCTTGTGTTGAATTATTTATTTTATTAGGGAGTGCCCGAAAAGCACTAACTCAATTCCCTATATAGCAGTGTTTCCACGCGTTGCCGTTAAGATACTCAACTAATCTGAGATTAGTTTATTTACTCAGAAGGTTCAAAGCAATAAGCCCTTTAATGGGAGTTACATTTAAATTCTTATAACCGGGACAAAGCCGCAATCCTTCTTGAGCTAAGTTATTAACAACTTTATCAAAATGATCAACTTCGAATTTCAAATCTAAATCCCGCAAATTTTATTGATATGTTGTACTCCTGCAATCTCAAGGAGTCACTTCCAATCAACGTGTTCACAGCCATATCAATCTTCTTGGGTTTTATGTTTTTTTAGCAGAACACAATTACATAGGATTGCCTGGGCGAAAAACGATCATTGACTCCAACTATCAATAAAACAGAAAAAAGTAGATAGGTCGACCCTGTGCTTTATGGATATTCTATGGACAGGAAAATACTGTTCTGTTGTTCAAAATAGGTTGCTCTGCGCGTAAAGGACTTATTTCCCTTAGGACACATAACACTAAAGTGGCTTTTTAGCCCACAGATTACACAAGGGTAAGGAAACCCCTTACTTCCTCGACAAACTGCATCTGTGTGATCATCCAGACACCGAGTACATAAGTTCAATTGTTTGGCCCTTCGGCATTTAGCATCGAAGGAAGGAAATTTGTTACAGTTCTTTATCAAATGATCTGTAGCTTCGTATACTTGCATAATAAAGTGGTCTTCACCTCATGTGGAGAATAAGACTCCATTTGAATTTTGTCTTAGGCAGAGAAGGTGCCAATTTTGGCGCGCAAATTTTCCATCGAACATCAAGCGGGGCGGCTAATAAATTTTCCGTAATTTCAAAGACGTGGGACATTATAGTATTCAAAGAAATCTTTAACCACTTCTACTCATTGATTCTATCCTTAAAACATTTGGAAATTTGACAATTCTCTCATTATAATGTTTGGAAATTTGGCAAATAATATGTGGGCTATCAATGCCCCTGCAGTTACACCCTCAGTAAAAAACAAACGTCGGTCCCGTAAGACTTATAAGGTTCTGTTAGATCTCGTTTAACTTTTTCGAGAAATGGCCATCACATTTTTTAAAATCTATTATGTGAAACGGAGTAGGAATAATCTCCTCAAAAACCCGATTTCTAATCAAATCTCGATTAACATTTTCAGGGTTACATCTAGACTGGAGACTACATCAAAGTTTTGATTTAAGCATAACAATCTGTTAGCTTTATTCAAATTATCTGTACAAAATTCGAATTTATTCAGAAAGGTTCTGAACGAAAACTTATTATCTGTGGACGTTTAGGAAAGCCTCGGACAGTCCAGTTGCATTTTTACGGGCATTAGCGTCTAAGATTGAACAACTTGAGGGGCATCTAATTTCAATTTCAACGATAGCAAGTTTTCTTTGCTTTCCGAAGAAAACCCTTCCGAAATCTCACAAATATGCGATTTCTCCTCATCTGGAGTCTTGATTAGAAATAGATCCAACAGATCCTCCAGATTCCTCAACCAATATGTAATTACCGTCTCTCGGTAACTTAAAATATCTGGTGAAGAGTTGTCAACTTCTAACCACTTCACAGCACTATTTATGCGAAGCATTTTGGCTTCTCACTTAGTCGTTAATTCCTTTAGAGCCATATTTTGTCCCTACAGAACAATTAAGAAATAGCAGAGATAATTATCCGCAAATGTGAAGATGACAAAAACCGCCAATATTATTCCAAAATGGAATCGTAATCTAAAATAAACGAAAATTGTCGTGAAATTATGGCACTGATAAGTGCATTACTACACAAGCAATGTCTTAAATTTCTGATACAAGTTTTAATGAAATGCTGAAATATGTTGGAATTAAATTTATGACACAAGTTGTAATGAAATGCTGAAATATGTTGGAATTAAATTTATGACACAAGTTTTAATGAAATGCTGTAATATGTTGGAATTAAAATTATGACACAAGTTTTAATGAAATGCTGAAATATGTTGGAATTAAATTTATGACACAAGTTTTAATGAAATGCTGAAATAATATGTTGGAATTAGATTTATGACAAAAGTTTTAATGAAATGCTGAAATATGTTGGAATTAAATTTATGACACAAGTTTAAATGAAATGCTGAAATATGTTGGAATTAAATTTATGACACAAGTTTTAATGAAATGCTGAAATATGTTGGAATTAAATTTATGACACAAGTTTTAATGAAATGCTGAAATATGTTGGAATTAAATTTATGACACAAGTTTCAATGAAATGCTGAAATATGTTGGAATTAAATTTATGACACACGTTTTAATGAAATTCTGTAATATGTTGGAATTAAATTTATGACACAAGTTTCAATGAAATGCTGAAATATGTTGGAATTAAATTTATGACACACGTTTTAATGAAATGCTGTAATATGTTGGAATTAAATTTATGACACACGTTTTAATGAAATGCTGTAATATGTTGGAATTAAATTTATGATACAAGTTTTAATAAAATGCTGAAATAATATGTTGGAATTAGATTTATGACACAAGTTTTAATGAAATCCTGAAATATGTTGGAATTAAATTTATGACACAAGTTTTAATGAAATGCTGAAATATGTTGGAATTAAATTTATGACAAAAGTTTTAATGAAATGCTGAAATATGTTGGAATTAAATTTATGACACAAGTTTTAATGAAATGCTGAAATATGTTGGAATTAAATTTATGATACAAGTTTTAATGAAATTCTGAAATATGTTGGAATAAAATTTATGACACAAGTTTTAATGAAATGCTGAAATATGTTGGAATTAAATGTATGACACAAGTTTTAATGAAATGCTGAAATATGTTGGAATTAAATTTATGACACAAGTTTTAATTAAATGCTGAAATATGTTGGAATTAAATTTATGACACAAATGTAAATGAAATGCTAAAATATGTTGGAATTAAATTTATGACAAAACTTTTAATGGAATGCTGAAATATATTGGAATTAAATGTATGATACAAGTTTATAAAATGCTGAAATATGTTGGAATTAAATTTATGACACAAATTTAAATGAAATGCTGAAATATGTTGGAATTAAATTTATGACAAAAGTTTTAATGAAATTCTGAAATATGCTGGAATTAAATTTATGACAAGTTTTAATGAAATGCTGAAATATGTTGGAATTAAATTTATGACACAAGTTTCAAGTATTTTAAGAATGATTTATTAAACAATAATCATTTCTAACAAATTTAAAACAAATTAAAAATTATGAGATTAAGACTTGATCATTATGAGATTAAACATTTACTGTTTAGAATTTTACACGTCAAAGTTCTTTTAATATATTACTATTTACATTTTATTTACTTTTGTGATGTTTCTTAACCGTTGATTTCTTTTAACTATGGACTAAAAATATGTATAAATTTAAAACTTTTTAAAAATTTGCAAACATGTTTTGCTAATCTATAACAATTAATCTAATTGAAATCACCCATAAATATTTTTCAAATATTTTCTACATTTTTATAACTACATAAAGACTTTTTATATTTTTCTGAAAATATTTGCATCATCGTTCTATTAATTCAAAGGTTACTTTACTACTGATGAGAAAAAGAGTTAATTTTGAAATTTTCAACCTTAAACTACTTGCATTTCCTAATTGAACATAAAAACTTTCTATTATTTGGATTCATCGGACTACTGTTCTTATCTTTAGTGTAATTTTCACAATGTTCCGGTCGATCTAACCTTCGACTTTCTCCAGGTGTATATTGTCAAACTTGGAAATGTTTCTGTCGAACTCCGGAATTTGGACGGAATTGATTATTTAAATCACGGGGGTAGCGTGCTCTTGTGCCGTCAGGATAGAAGTCCTAAGTAATTCGCAATTGTAGGACTGAACCTTTTTATGATTGATTTTTACAAGTACTCTAACCACTGCACCACGGGTCTTCGAAGATTTGTTAGTGTTAGTTTTTTTTTACCTTTTTCCTGTGATGCACATTACCCCAATGGTTCTTCCGACCACAAGATTAACACGTGCCGTCACCAGTTTTTTTTTATTTTTAATGCTCCGCCCACATTTACTGCACGTGTCTGTGTTGATCAGCCTGTGCTTTTTTGTGCTTTATTGAATTTCTATTGTAATTTGCCCATCTTACTCATATAAATCACTGAGGCATTGAAACTCTTACATAAATTAAAAACTGGGGAAGTATGGTTTGTGGTACTTGGCCATTTAAAACTAGTGGAGTAAATAAATATCTCCAAAACTTTAAAATATTTGTTATTGTATTTATTAAGAGAACAACCAAATCGCATAATATTACAATGAGTAAAATCTGATAGAAATAATTAAGATTGAGTGAGGAAAATTCAAATCACGTAAAACATTATAAAGTAAATAGAATTCAGCTTAAATGTAAAAAACAATAAAGATCTACAATGACACAGTGAACAGTTTTGTCGAATTGAAAACTTTAAAAACAAAAATTTACAAACATTGAATGAGGTTGTCACTTGTAAATATGGAGCATTACAAATATCAATGAGATCAGAAACTTAAATAAATGTAATGTATTTGTCGAGAGAAATTTAAATTCTATAACATTTAAAAAAAATGGATTTCAAAAGTGTGTGCAACATTGGTTTAATGGTTATAGAAAATGTTTGATAAAAAGTGTTGAATATAGTTTAGAAAAAAATACTTCAACTCTCAACTTAATATAAATACTAACAGTCCTAAAGAATTTATTATCGTAAAGTTACTGATCTCAATATTAATATGGTTACTTCATTTGATTGACTGCATTCATTTAATGTTCTTTATTTTTTTAAGTTAATTCAGTGTTTGTGAAAAACTAAAGAAGTAAAAATATGTAAAAATCTCTGGCAGATCAGACAATAATTAAAATTAATATATTTACTTCATTTCGTTAAATGTTTTCTTTTCGTGAGTTGATCCACAATTCATGAAAAAAAAGTAAAAATCACTTAACACTTATCTCTACAAAGGTTAAGTTCATGAAAAAATAAAGAAGTAAAAATATGTACAAATCAATGAATATTTGTCTCCGACGGATCAAACAATAATTAAAATATAAAAAAAGACAACAGATTTAAGAGAGGTTATATCCAATGTGTTATTAGGTGAGTAACTAATTTTTATGAACTTATAAGGCAAAAAGACACTACATACAGTGTAGAATGATACACTTGTCGCCCTAAAAAGACGACATGATTCCATTTCCCTTGGAGGAAAACCGTTTTTGTTGCAGATCATCTACTCGTTGGTCAGTGGTGTACAAATCCCAAGAGCGAAGGCATCCGTCTATCATATCTGAAAGTGACACAATGTTAAATGAGCAAGATCAGAGATTCGGCGTTGTAAAACTTATGTTCTCTACTGATAACAAGTTATGACAATGGGGGGAATTCTTGATAGTGGTTTTGGATAGACGAGTGCTTTTCATGAAAGTTTGGTGAAGGGGACAATAGGTTGAAGCTCAGACGAGCACTTGTCATGAAAATAACTACTTAAATACTTAATCAATCCAAGCCAAGAAAATAATTCACTGCTACTTTCATAAATTCTGATTGATGATTGTTGGTGTGAAAATACTTCCTCTTGTTATTTAAGTTACATTATGGTAATAATTGTGGTTGTTGGTGGGAAAACACTTTCTCCTGTTATTTAAACTGCACTACAGACAATAATTGTGCATACGACCGCATATTTAACTAGGTAAAACACTTTTATTTCAACTGCACTACAGACCGTGTATGTGAGTAAAAAACTGTTATTTAAACTGCACTAAAGATCATAAGTGTTCATAAATCGTGTATGTACAAACAGTAACTGTTCATACGACCGTGTATGTAACTAAGTGAGTAAAAAAACTGTTATTTAAACTGAACTACAGATAATAATTGTTCATAGATCGTGTATGTAACTAGGCGAGTAAAAAACTTATTTAAACTGAACTACAAAAATAATTGTTCATAAATCGTGTTACTAAGTGAGTAAAAACTGTTATTTAAACTGCACTACAGAATAACTGTTCATAGATCGTGTATGTAACTGAGTATAAAACTGTTATTTAAACTTAACTGCATACAATAACTGTTAAAATACCGTGTATGTAACTAATTGAGTAAAAACTGTTATTTAAATTGAACTGCAGACAATAACTGTTCATAGATCGTGTAACTACGTGAGTAAAAAACTGTTATTTAAACTGCACTACAGTTTTTATATTTGTTTATATTTTTTCCGCATTTGTTAGAGCATTGTACATGACTGCTATGAGAATAGTATCGCCTATTGTTAGTCTTACGCACTTGCCAAGCAACCGATTAATTAAACATCTATAATGGAATGCTGATACAGTCTTCACTTAGAAATTTGCTAGGTTCTCTATGCACGGATTTTGTCATTTAAGAAATATATATATATATTTATATATATATATATATATATATATGTGTGTGTGTGTGTGTGTGTGTGTAGTTTGAATATGTCTCTAACTTGCATTTAATTTGGAATTACTTGGAATTACTTCGGAGTATGAATTATCATAAATAAACTTGATTTCTTAGAACAAGAACAAAAACATTGATACAGTGTTCAAAATTTTATTTGTCATATTGCTCTTAAAACAACTGATATAATATATATGAGATACAGATATGAGGGTTTATTTCTAGGGAAAAGTATCCTCATGCGACGTGGTTCTGAAGGCAAACTGAAGATAGTCTAGTAGGCATTCAAGTTCTTTCCACAAACCCCCGTAAAGATAGTAGGCATTCATGTGCTCTCGCAGGTATAAGTTCTCAGCTGATTTTTCAGAACAAGAATATCTACACATTTCACAAGAATGTCGCTTTTCCCCAGTGGGAATTCTTATGTGTCACTAAGGATTATTTGGAGAAAGTATATCCAAACTCTTCACAAGAAAGTTACTATAAAGTGTGGATTCTTATATGTTTAGCTAAAAGTGATTTTTTGAGAAAATATTGACATACTTCACAAGAATATGGCTTTCCCCTTTTTTAATTTTACTTTTGTTAGTTTGGGGAGACCAAGGAGCTCCTTCCTGGAGATAACACTTGATTCTATTACAGTTTAAATTTATATCTGAGGGCTGTTTTAAGAATAGACACTGTTCCCTTTTGTGGCTGCTATCTTTATTTCGTTACAACTTGGTCTTCCATGAATTGCTTCTAAGTATTTCTGAAGGTTCTTTTTTATTAGTCCAGTTGCTTCCGTCACAACTGGTATAATGTTTATTTCTTTCAGAGACCATGTGGTTTTTATATAATTTTTAGGTCCTGATATTTTCTGATCTTTTCCCGTTCGGCTCTATTAAGTCCAAAGTCGTTTGGAACTGTAAAGTCGATAATGAGCGCAATTCTTTCGAGCTTGTTCCATATCAGTATATAGATGTTTTGTCTTTTATGTATATGTTGTTGTCGTAAAACACTGTCACTTTTCTGTTTCCCTTGTTTGTTTTATTTTACTTCAGTCGAAGTTCTCAGAAGTCAAATGGCCCATAACCTGGAGCTAACACTGGACGATACATAGAAATTCGAATGTTCCATTTAAGTTCTTTATCTCTCAAACACTGAGTTAGTAAAGAAATTGAGAACATATTTTATCTAGTCTGGTGGGTTTACTTCTATGGAAAAAAGTATCCTCATGCCAAGTTCTTTTGACAAACCCCTGTACAAAGAGACCTTAGACACCCCAGGTTATTGCCTTGTTGGCATTCAAGTTTCCCTTCAGTAAGTTTTAAGAGATCAAGGGGATAATTCCTCCTGGTTCTAACGCTTGATTCTGTTAGGATTTAAATTTATTTAAGAATCCACAGTATTTTTATATGCCTCACTAAATTCGACTTTTGAGAAAAAGAATATCCACACTCTTCACAAGAATATGGCTTTTCTCCAGTGTGTGTTCTCATATGTGAAATACAACCTGAGACAATCACTTGAACTCTATATGAGATACATAGAAATTTGAATTTTCCAGACAGGGTTTATTTCTAGGGAAAGTATCCTCATGCGACGTGGTTCTGGCAAACCCTTTTAGAGACCGAAGACACTCGAGGATAGTGTCTAATAGGCATTCAGGTGCTCTCCCATGTTGCATTAAAGCTGATTTCTCAGAACAAGAATATCTACACATTTCACAAGAATGTTGCTTTTCCCCAGTGGGAATTCTCATGTGTCACTAAGGATTATTTTTTTAGAAAAACAATATCCACACTCTTCACAAGAAAGTGGCTACAAAATGTAGGTTCTCATAGGTTTTGCTAAAAGTGATTTTTTGAAAAAAGAATATTAATATACTTCACAAGATTATGGTGTTTCCCTTTATTAAATTTTACTTTTGTTAGTTTAAAGAAATCAATTGGCTCCTTCCTGGGGATAACACTTGATTCTATTATAGTTTTAATTAAGCTAACACTATATTCTGTTATGATTTAAATTTATATCCGAGGGCTCTTTTAAGAATAGACAATGTTCCCTTTATGGCTGCTATCTGTATTTCCTTACAGCTTGGTTTTCCAGGGATTGCTTCTAAGTATTTCTGAAGGTTCCTTTTTTATTAGGCCAGTTGCTTCCGTCACAACTGGTATAATGTGTATTTCTCTCAGAGACTATGTTGTTTTTATATAATTTTTTAGGTCCTGATATTTTATCTTTTCCTGTTCGGCTCTATTAAAGCCAAAGTCGTTCGGAACTGTGACGTTAATAATGAGTGCATTTCTCTCGGGCTTGTTCCATATTACTATATATGGCTTTGTCGTTTATGTATTTGCCCGCCTCTTTGTTGTTGTCGTAAAACAGTCATTTTTCCATTTCCCTTTTGTGTTTTATTTTACTTCAGTCGCAGTTCTCAGAAGTCAAAGGGCTAACACTTGAACTCTATGAGATACATAGATATTCAAATGTTCCATTTAAGTTCTGAGTTAGTAAAGAAATTGAAAACATTATTTCCCTCCTCAATTAACTATTTTCATACGTTGTAGTATATCTTTATTTTGGTCTTACTGGATTCCGGGATAAGAATTTATATAGTCTGGTGAGTTTTCTTCTATGGAAAAAGTATCCTCATGTCAGGTTCTTCTGACAAACCCCTGTACAGAGAGACCTTAGACACTCGAGGACAGTGTCTAGTAAACATTCAAATTTGCCTTTTTTTATTTAGCTTCAGCCAGTTTTAAGAGATCAAGGAGCTCCCTCCTGGAGCTAACGCTTGAGTGTGTTATGATTTAAATTTATATACGAGGGCTAAAAATCCCCAGTGTGTATTCTAATATGCCTCACTAAATTCGATTTTTGAGAAAAAGAATATCCGCACTCTTCACAAGAATATGGCTTTTCTCCAGTGTGTGTTCTCATATGTGTCACGAATGTTGATTTTTGAAAACAAGAATGTCCACACACTTCACAAGAATATGGCGTTTCCCCGGTGTGACTTCTCATATGTATAACTAGCTTTGATTTTTCAGAACAAGAATATCCACACACTTCACAAGAATGTGGCTTTTCCCCGGTGTGAGATCTCACATGTTTCACTAGGTTTGATTTTTGAGAACACAAATATCCGCACACTTCACAAGAATGTGGCTTTTCCCCAGTGTGAGTTCTCATGTATAACTAATTTTGATTTGTGAGAACAAGTATATCCACACACTTCACAAGAATGCGGTCTACTCCTTATACGTTTCATTAAACTTGTTTTATTATAATAAGAATATCTGCAAAGTTAACAAGATTATTTTAAAGAACAAGAATATTCAAAAGAAAGTGTCTCTTCCCCAGTGTGAGTTTTAATATAAGTAACTAAATTTGGAAAATTATATTTCCAAACTTCACAAGAATATAGCTCTTTTCGCACTGTGAGTTCTCATATGTATCACTAACATTGATTTTTTAGAACAAGATTATCCACACTTCATAAAAATGTGGCTCTTCTCCACTGACGATGTTGGAACAAATTTGAGAACATTACTTTTAAAGAATTTATTATTTATTTTTATTTTTATTTTATTTTATTTTATTTTACGTTCGTATTGATGCTATCGTTTTCTGTATATTTTACAGAATATTTTTATGAGAAATAATATTTTATTAGCCTTCATGTCTTAATAAACAGATGTTTAAGCAAATTTGAAAACACGTTATGTTGTGTTGTCTCTGTATTTGTTTAACAGCAGAATTCCAAAGAAATGTGCTGTCTTCACATATATGTGAATCACTTTCTATAAAATATTGTTTTAAAATTATGATGATTAATTCAAATCCACTAAAGTTGTTCAGACAGGAACATCTGTAAATAAAAAACATGAAATTCAATAATTTTAGTATCATCATATATTAGTGTTTAGTTTGTTTAGTGTAGTTGATCTTATTTGATATAATTAACAATTTTTCATTGTATTTATCTTATTGAATTTCATATGATTATCATTATTATTGAGTTTTTCTTGAATTAAAAAGGATCTCATATGATTATCATTATTATTGAGTTTTTTATTGAATTAAATATTTCATATGATTATCATTATTATTGAGTTTTTTATTGAATTGATTATCATTATTTTTTATTGAATTATATATATTTAAATGTTCTTAATTTGTTGGTCGATAACATGGTTAGAAAATCCTAAAATTATTATTGTGTGTTTAATATTAGTACATCCAGTTGATGAAGAGATTTTAATTTAACACAGTTTATAAAGTTTTTAATTTTCATGTTTTATTTTCGTCATCAACACATGATGTAATGTTTACTTTTTATCATCAACATATGGATGGTGCTTAACGACTTAAAATTTCATTACATTTGTTTCATATGATTATTATTATTCAGTTTTTCTATTGAATCAAATAACATTTCATATGATTATCATTATTATTTAGTGTGTTGTATTGAATTAAATTTGATTTCATATGATTGTAATTATAATTGAGTTTTTACTGAATAAAATATTTCATATGATTATCATTATTATTGAGTTTTTATTGAATTAAAAAAGATTCCATATGATTATTATTATTAAGTATTTTTATTGAATTAAATATTATTTCATATTATTATACTTATTATTGAGTTTTTTATTGAATTAAATATGATTTCATATTATTATCATTATTATTGAGTCTTTTATTGAATTTAATAGGATTTCAAATGATTATCATTATTATTGGGTTTTTATTGAATTAAATATTATTTCATATGATTATAATCATTATTGAGTTTTTATTGAATTAAATATTATTTTATATGAGTATCATTATTATTGAATTTTTATTGAATTAAATATTATTTTATATGATTATCATAATTATTGAGTTTTTATTTTTGATAAGAATCAATTTTTATTTTATTTAAAATTTTATTTTAGTTAGAATTATTTTTCTATTTGGAGAGAATAATTTTTAGCAAGAATTTTTTTTATTTTTGATAAAAATAATTTTGTTATTTTTGAAAGAATAATTTTTAGTTTTAATCAGAATCATTTTTTATTTCGTATAAGAGTCATGTTTTATGAGAATAATCGTTTGTCTTTGATGAGAACAATTTTTTATTTTTGGTAAGAATCATTTTTTAGTTTTATTTTTAGTAAGAATCATTTTTATTTTTGGTAATAATAATTTTTATTTTTGGTAAGAATAATTTTTTTATTTTTTATTAGAATCATTTTTTGTAAAAATCATTTTTCATTTTTAGTAAGAATCACTTTTTTATTTTTGATACAAATCATTTTTTAATTTTAATCAGAACCATTTTATTTTTGGTAAGAATCCTTTTTTGTCATAAGTATCATTTTATTATTTTTATTTTTCATGAGAACTATTTTTTATTTTTGTTAAGAATCATTTTTTTATTTTTAGTAAGAATCATTTTTTATTTTTGATAAGAATCATTTTTTATTCTCGGTAAGAGTCATTTTTCATTTTCTTATAAGAATCATTATATATTTATGTAAGAATCGTTTTTTATTTTTGATAAGAATCATTATTTTTCTATCATTTTTTATTTTTGACAAGAATCATTTATTTTTTGGTAAGAATCAATTTATACTTTTTGTAAGAACAATTCTTTTTGGTAAGAACCATTTTTTATTTTTGATAAGAATTATTTTTTGTAAGAATCATTATTTAATTTTGATAAGAATCATTTTTATTTTTAATGAAAGTCTTTTTTATTTTTGATAAGAATCATTTTTAATTTTTGGTAAGAATCATCTTTTATTTTCGGTAAGAATCATTTTTATTTTTGGTAAGAATAATTTTTTTATTGTTGATAAACATTTTTTCTGATAAGAATCATCGTTTATTTTTGAGAAGAATCATTTTGATTTTCGGTAAGAATCATTTTTTATTTTTTATTAGAGTCGTTTTTTTTTATTTTTGATTAGAATAATTTTTTATTTTTGATAAAGCTATTTGTCTATTTTTGATAAGAATCATTTTTTATTTTTGAGAAGAATCATTTTTATTTTTTGTAAGGATCATTTTGAAGAATCATTTTTATTTTGGATAAGAATCAGTTTTTACTTTTGGTAAGAATCATTTCTATTTTTCATAAGAATCATTTGTGATTTTTGGTAAGAGTCATTTTTTATTTTTTGTAACAATGCTTCTTTATAAGAATTATTTTGTATTTTTAGTAAGAATCATTTTTTTTATTTTTGTTTACGTAAGAATTATTTTTTATTTTTGGTAAAAATCATTTTTTTTTATTTTTGGTAAGAATATTTTTTTTATTTTTGGAAAGAATCATTTTTTTATTTTTGGAAAGAATCATTTTTTATTGTTGGTAAGAATCATTTATATTTTTGGTTAGAATCATTTATATTTTTTGTTAGAATCATTTCATGTTTAGTAAGAATCATTTTTATTTTGGGTAAGAATCATTTTTCATTTTGGAAATGTATTTGGAATGTTTGTGACTGCTGTATTAGTATCGTATAATACCAAGTTTGAGTAAACAAATGGTCTAACAGAAATCACTCTTAGTGTGCTTAAATAGTTCCCTTACCAAAGGGTATACATGCAAACGGTATACATATATATATATATACATATATATATATATATATATATATATATATATACATTTATATATAGAAGCATACATGCTTTGAAATATGTGCATGCACACAAGCGCATGTACACACACATATATATGCATATATTATTTAATTCTAATAATTGAATGGATTTATTTTATTACATATTTATTTATTTGTTTTTTATATGGTTATTTATTTATTCTATTTGTTTATTAATGTGCCTATAGACACAGGTATATTTTTCTCTTCTAACCTTGTTATATATTTATAATATATTGTCATCGTGGTCAATGACGTAACATAATTATTTGCTTGTTAATTTTAATAGTGAGTGCCTTAGTTTAGGTAGTCAGTGGCTTTGGATTGTTTTTTTATGGCTGATGATATTTTGTCCCTGAAATGCGTTAGTTTAAAGAAGCACGTGTTATAGAATGCTTATTGTTGTTTTCTACGTGGTTTGAGTTGGTATTTAGAGTTCTGTTTCGTGTCAGTGTTTGTTGAAAATGATTAATGGAGTTTTCCATGTCTATATCATTATTGCCTTTGAAAATGATTAATGGAGTTAGCCATGTCTATGTCATTACTGCATTTGTTAAGGATGCGATCAATCTCGTTTAAAGCATGTCCTATTTTAGTTTTGGTGCGCAAGGCTGATTTGTAATTTATTAATGTACTCTGAAAGTGCTCTTCCTATAAACACATACACACAATAATTTTTGGTGCATCTTCAAGTATAAAAAGTCAAAATACAAATAATGAATAAATAATAGATAATTTTTATTTGTGTTACAACGTATTTTGAAGCATTTATTTACTTTGAAACATAATTACTCTCAGGTGTTACGTAAGAACAATAGAAAATGCCTGACATCAATCAAAAACCGAAGATTAAGCAAATTGCTTAAAGGAAACCACCCAATAAATTTCAAAGTTACATTTTTCAATATTTGTTTATGACAAACTATATGTTAACAGTATCTTTTGTTTACTAAATTTTTAGGTGAAAGTATAGAATAGTAAACATGTGGTTTATAATCCTATCCTGCTAAAATCAAAGCAAAAATTGAAACTGCGAACATGTCTCGTCGACTTTTAACTCAACTGAATTAGGTGCTCATTTTTCATAAATTTATAGAACAAAATCTTAATATGGGGAGGGTGGGTGTGTTTATTCTGAAAGATATTCTTAGAGAGGTGATTCTCGTTCAGCTCTGTCTTTAATTCTTTGCTCAGGATATATTTCAGACAGATTTTTTATCGTAAAAAAACTGTAATGTGCATCCAGGAGATAAGCGCCCGCGTGTTTGCGTGGTGTGTGGGTGCGTAAGAGAGACGGACGAAAAGGAAAGACTTACCTTGAGACCGGCTCAGCATCACCGACCAAAAATAGATAAAGAAAGATCAAGATGGCGGCCGCCATCTTTTGTAAAGGATGATATCTCGCAAAGACACACAAATTCTCGCAATATGCAAATTTAGCCGGCCTACAACGACCATAAAAGTGGGTGATGGAAAAGACGTGGGGAGAGCGACGATTGAGTTCGTCGGGGAATCGTGTTGCTTTTGCTTCTCGTGCCGTGTGAGGATATCTTACAGTTGTTGGGTGTGGTCTGAGTAACCATTCGCGTCCCTCTAGGCACCTTGCTAACCGTGCAGAACCGGTGTATACTGGTTATTGAATTGCTGCAACATTTATAACATCTTTTCCTGAACTTACCGTGTTAAAGAGAGAGTCGGGCGCCATCTTGAATTTTTCCTTACACATTTTTTTCTACAAAAACTGCGGTGGATTCAATTGTAAACATTTGCAAATTATTTTTTCTACTTTAAGTTTTTGCTAATTGTTGATTGCTAATAAATAAATTGTGCTCATGTAAACTGTATAAAAGAATGTGATCCCCATTCTTAAACCTATTATAATTTGTGTGTCTTTTTAATTTGGCGGATATGAAGAGAATTCTAAAACTTAAAATATTGGATAAAATATTAAAATTCAAACATAATTCTCCAGCGACATAATAGGTAAATGTATATAGAAAAAGAGTTTTTTCAAATATTAAAAAAATATAAATAAATAAGGAAGAAGCAGTTTTTGTGCTCAGTTATCTAACAATTCGATTACATTTTAATTAAATTATTTTGTTTATTGAAAAAATTAAGTTTTATTAATAGTGTTTTCTCATGTATCTGGTTTATTGTAGTTAACGTTAAGCATCAACTCATTATTATTTAGAAAGCCAATCTTAACTAGAGATGGGGTCCTTGCTAACTTATTTGTACCAAAACAAACATTTTCATAAAGAAAACGTGTATCTGAAAAGTATAAACAAAAAATAAAGCAAAAAATATATAAATAATAATGAATGAATGTGTGCTACATGGATAAGTTTTATGTGTTTTCACTCATTTTAAAACGTTTATTTAGTTTCAAAAAATAATTTCTCCCGCATCTTACGGGTCATAAAATAAAAAATGCCTCACCTCATTTATATTATTTAGAAAGCTCTTCTTAACAAGAGTGGGGGTACCTACTAACTAATTTGTACTTTCACCAAAATCTTTCCTAGCCACAGGTACATTTTTAAGTATAAACAACACAAAAACAAACACATTACAAATAATAATGAATGAATGTTAATTAAATAAATAAGTTCTGTGTTTCTAACGTATTTTAAAGCGTTTACTTACTTTCAGAATTAATTATACTCGAGTTTTACACTAGAACAATGAAAAAACATAAGACAGTCATCAACAATAAAAAAAAACTGTCATCTAGATAATCATTCACAAATCAAACATTAAGCAAATTGCTTGAAGAAAGCCACCCATTAAATGTCACGGTGACACATTTGTATATGTGTTATGACAAACAATATTTAAACGGTATCTTTTTTTTTATTAAATTGTTAGGTGAAAGTATAGAATATTTAACAACACGTGTTCTAATCCCATCCTTTTTTATTAAATTGTTAGGTGAAAGTATAGAATAGTTAACAAGACGTGTTTTAATCCTACCCTTTTTTCTTATTAAATTGTTAGGTGAAAGTATAGAATAGTTAACAACACGTGTTTTAATTCTACCCTTTTTTATTAAATTGTTAGGTGAAAGTATAGAATAGTTAACACGTGTTTTAATCCAACCCTTTTTTAAAATTAAATTGTTAGGTGAAAGTATACACGTGTTCTAATCCTACCCTTTTTTTCTTATTAAATTTTTAGGTGAAAGTATAGAATAGTTAACAACACGTGTTCTAATCCTACCCTTTTTTATCAAATTTTAGGTGAAAGTATAGAATAGTTAACAACACGTGTTCTAATCCTACCCTTTTTTATCAAATTTTTAGGTGAAAGTATAGAATAGTTAACACCACGTGTTCTAATCCTACCCTTTATCAAATTTTTAGCTGAAAGTATAGAATAGTTAACAACACGTGTTCTAATCCTACCCTTCTAAAATCAAAATAAAAATCGATCCAAGGTCTTCCCTCTCCCATTTCCTCGCCACAAAAATTTGAAACTGCGAAGGATTACATGTCTCATTGACTGCAATTTGGACAGGAATTATTTGCACAATTTATTTGAAATTTATAAAACAAAGTCTTAAATAATTAAAATTTTTGTTTTTTAATCTTTTTTTTACACAGGCATCACCACATTATTAAGGCCAAGAGACCACTCAAGGATAAGGGTTAAAGAGTATACAGTAGAAATTGGACAATATAGTAATCAATTCGATAAATTTGTTAACTTATATGGAACGGCTCATTAAGAACTTGTTTATGTTAGACTTGAAGACAACCATATTGTAGTCAGCCGGAAAGCAGGAAAACGGAAGACAATTCCACAGACGTGCAGTTCTAAGAAAGAAACTTTGTTCATGGTAGACTGAAGCTCAGTCGATCACTTTCCATGAAAATAATTATACATCAGAGATCAACTCGCAACATCTCTTCTGTGAAATAGAGGTTGCAGGGAAGAGAAAAGGACATCTCCTACAAGGCTACGAAATCTATTTTGAACTCTATCAAGGCAGGACAAGTCCTTTCTAGCAGCTCCTGCCCAGATGTGGCAACAGTATTCCATCCTTGGAAGTACCTGGCTCTTATATAGTTAGAGAATTGCACCAGCAGTGAGATATCTACTTGATCGATAGAAAGATCCCACCATTTTTCCCACGGCATTGGCAACAAATTTGATGTATGTGCTCCATTTAAGATCAGGAGTAATGGTCAAGCCCAGAAGCTTGTAAAAACTTGAGGCCTCCTGAAGACGAGGGGCATTCATTTCAATTGATGCCAGATGTGGATCAGAGTGTTGATGATGTAAAGAGGGGAGCTTGGTTTTAAATACATTAAAAGTAACCAACCACTCCTTTCCCCATTTTACTACGTGCTCAAGATCAGAGGAGAGAGAATCGGAGAGAACTTGGTCGTTTACTGTTTTAGATGTGCTACCATAAATGATAGTGTCATCAGCATAAATGTCTACAAATGATGTAAGGATGTGATTTGGAAGATCATTAATGTAGATCAGGAAAAGAGTTGGGCCCAGGATGGACCCCTGAGGGACTCCAGCATTAATACTGTGAGCTTCTGATTTTTGCCCCTCAACTACTACTCTTATGAACCTATACGAAAGAAATGATTTAATAATTGAGAAGACATTTCCAGCTATACCATAGCTAGAGATCTTGTGAAGTAAACCTTTATGCCATACCCTATCAAATGCCTTTGATATGTCAAGAGCAATTGCCCTGGACAGGTTGCTTCCGTCGGGATATTTGCTAATCCTATGAGATATAACTGTAAGCACATCTGCTGTAGATCTAGCAGAATGGAAACCATATTGAGTGTCACTAAGAAGGTAATTTTTGTTGAGATGGTTGATTACTTCTTTAACACAGATTCCAGCAACTTATTCATGACGCATAGGAGACTGTACTGAGAGGGGGATGAGCGATCACCTGAATTCTTAAATACAGGGCATACTGATGAGATTTTTCAGGGTGATGGGAAGCTATTCTCCTTAAGACAACGTTTAAACAGTTTTGTAAGTCTGGGCGCTAGTTCTGGTTGAAGTTTTTTGAGTACTATAATTGGAATACCGTCAGGGCCTGTTGCTTTACTGGAATCTAGGTTTTTGATTAGTTTGGCAACATCACGTACAGATTTTTCGAAATTTTTAATAGCTATTCTGGTACTCATGCAGAGAGTGATCCGTGCTGAAATAATAACGTTATTATTTAAAAAGCCATTCTTAACATTGGGAGGGTGCTTTGTACCTATTCTATACTTTAACCTTACAATTGAATAAAAAAAATATAAAACCATTATTAAACGTGGACACACGATTAAAAAAAATAGCACGGATGACTCTCTACATTAGCACCGCTATTCTGACTATTTTTCAAAATATTTTATAGCTTTTCTGACGTAATAGCAAACAAAAAATAGATTTTTATTTTTTTTGCAGTAAAACTACGTTGGCTTCGATTGTAAATATTTACCAAATATTTTTTTCTATATTAAGTTTCTGTTAATTGGTGATGCTCAATAAATGGGTGCTTATTTTTATGTAAACTTTGTTAAATAAAGTTTTTTCTCATTCTATAACCTAAAATATTGAATAAAACATCACAATTTACATTAAAAACGGTAGACGGAAAACTGTTTTAAAAAATATTTAAAAAGCAATTAAATATCGAAAAGGCAATCTTTTTGTGCTCATTTGTCTAACAATTCAACCAACTTCGAATTAAATTATTTTATTTATAGTAAACATTATTATTTTCTCAAAAATCACGTAAATTTTACTACAATAAACACATTTTTCACAAAAATCTAATTGTCATATTGGATACTTTATTTTAAGGAAGATTTTTTTAATCAGAAATACATATTTTTTTTATTCAAGTTTGTTATAAGCATGGCGAAATCAATATTTTTATTGGATTGCAAGAAAAATAGACTTTTTCATGTTAAAGATTTTTTTAAAGAATCAATATTTCTGAGGTGCAAAAAATAAACTGCTTTTCTGTTTCAGATTATTTTTAAAAGTTATTCAACCGGATTTTTTTTTTAAGTGTAAAACATAAATCACCTTTCATATTGGATTGCAATAAAAATAAACTTAGTTTTACATTTAACATAAGTTTTTAGTTCTTAAATGATTTGTTAGAAAGTGTTTAAAAAAAAGAAACTTACCTGTCATTCAGAGAATTAAATACGAGAAAAATGTCGTTTTCTCTTTTGTGTTCAAAACAGAAAATGTGTTTGTTAAGATTCTTTAGTAAATTGATACAACTTTTGTTTTGTGTGTCCAATTCATTAAGACATAAAATATTAGATAAAATAATAGAAAAGACTCAAAATTAAAATATGAAAACACGATTTAAACGTGCAATTATTTAAAGGGAAAGCAACTGCTAGAGAACGAACAACTTAAGGTCATCGTAAAACGGTGAAGTAAATTTTTTGTTCCTTGTGTAAAAATGTCCGATTGTTTTCCTATCAAGTTTAGATTATAGTAATTTGGCGGTATTTTAATTGTAAATTTCTATTTCGTATTCAATTAATTAAAAAAATAATAATAATAAAATATATAAAGCTTTAAAAATAAAGTTTATTTTTTTAAATAAAACATTTCATTATTATTTGGGTGTGTCGAACTACTGTTAACTGCAATCTGATTGGTTCAAACAAATCCGTGGGCGGACAAACCGTCCAATAAAGAGCATGCTTATTTCTGAATAATTTCTTACATAACGTCCAAGATGAGAACAGTAGTCCGAATATTCCAGATAATCCTCATATAAAATCTTGTAAAACTAAATATTTCACATAAACAACTCAAAAAGGGAAAGAAAATGGAACAAAATTCGTGTTACACCGGTAATAATAATGCCAGGATTGGATAGAAAAATTGGGATCATCTTATAAATAAAATGAAATATGTTGAAATTAACAATATTAGAAAATAGATTTTTTTTTATTAAATCATTTTTTATTAAATACAAGTATTCGAAATATTTTAAACAGTTTAGATTGTTTTTATTGAATTCTGCCGCGTAATTTTATAAATAAAATGACAAACAACTAAAACTAATTAGAAATAATAAAAAGAAACGATTTTAAAATTGATTTAAAAAAAAAAAAAAAAGTAGAAAACAGATTTTGGTCGATTTCCTTCTCCGCCACACAAATTTTCCATGCGACCAGACACCTTTCATTGTTTGTGTGTGGATACTCTCATCATGAGCATCAACGAAGTTATCCTCATGAATAACTTCATCATGTTCATAATAATACTTTAAAATTAGAAAAAAAAGTTTTTCAATATTTTTATTATTTTTTTATACTAATAATTATTAAATCCTTATTTCCTCCTGTATCAGAAAACACGCTATGTGATATACGTATATCTGTACGTGATGTTGCGAAGCTAATCAAAAACCTTGATTCGAGTAAAGCAACCCTGATGGTATTCCAATTATAGTACTCAAAAAACTTCAACCTGAATTAGCGCCCATACTTACAAAACTGTTTAAACGTTGTCTTAAGGAGAATAGTTTCCCATCTCCCTTGAAAATCTCATCAGTATGCCCTGTATTTAAGAATTCAGGTGATCGCTCATCCCCCTCTCAGTACAGGCCAATAAGTCTCCTGTGCGTCATGAGTAAGTTGCTAGAATCTGTGTTAAATACAGAAGTAATCAACCATCTCAACAAAAATAACCTTCTTAGTGACACTCAATATGGTTTCCGTTCTGCTAGATCTACAGCAGATGTGCTTACAGTTATAGCGCATAGGATTAGCAAATCTCTCGACGGTGGCAATCTTTCTAGGGTAATTGCTCTTGACATATCTAAAGCCTTTGATAGGGTATGGCATAAAGGTTTACTTCATAAGATCGCTAGTTATGGTATAGCTGGAAATGTCTTCTCAATTATTAAATCATTTCTTTCTGATAGGTTCATAAGAGTAGTAGTTGAGGGGCAAAAGTCAGAAGCTCACAGTATTAATGCCGGTGTCCCTCAGGGGTTCATCCTGGGCCCAACTCTTTTCCTGATCTACATTAATGATCTTCCAAATCACATCCTTACATCATTTGTAGACATTTATGCTGACGACACTACCATTTATGGTTGCACATCTAAGACAGTAAACGACCAAGTTCTCTCCAATTCTCTCTCCTCTGATCTTGAGCACGTAGTACAATGGGGAAAGGAGTGGCTGGTTACTTTTAATGCATCTAAAACCAAGCTTCTCTCTTTACATCATCAACATTCTAATTCACATTTGTCATCAATTGAAATGAATGCCTCTTGTCTTCAGGAGGCCTCAAGTTTTGACAAGCTTCTGGGCTTGACCATTACTCCTGATCTTAAATGGAACACGCATATCAAATCTGTTGCCAAGGCCGCTGGAAAAATGGTGGGATCTTTCTATCGATCCAGTAGATATCTCACTGCTGATGCTATTCTCTACCTATATAAGAGCCAGGTACGTCCAAGGATGGAATACTGTTGCCACATCTGGGCAGGAGCTGCTAGAAAGGACTTGTCCTGCCTTGATAGAGTTCAAAATAGACTTCGTAGCCTCGTAGGAGATGTCCTTTTCTCCTCCTTGCAACCTCTATCTCACAGAAGAGATGTTGCGAGTTTGTCTCTGATGTATCGTTATTTTCATGGAAAGTGTTCAACTGAGCTTCAATCTATGGTCCCCCCTCGCCAAACTTTCACAAGAAACACTCGTCTAGCTGTAAACACTATCAATAATTTCCCCCACTCTTTATCTGTGCCTAAACCTAAACGTAGATTCCATGAACAAAGCTTCTTTCTTAGAACTGCACGCCTGTGGAATTGTCTTCCTTTTTCCTGCTTTCCGGCTGACTACAATATGGTTGTGTTCAAGTCTAAAGTAAATAAGTTCTTGATGAGCCGTTCCATATAAGTTATTAAATTTACCAATTTTCATTACTAATGATTACTATATTGACCAATTTCTACTGTACACTCTTTAACCCTTATCCTTGAGTGGCCTCTGGGCCTTGATAATGTGGTAATACCTTTGTAAAAAAAAAAAAAAAAATTAAATTCTTTTAAAATAATTTCAAGTTTTAAATTACATCAAATATTTTATAGTAATGACTGGAGATCTAATTTTTTTTTTAAATTTTAAAATAAAGTAAAATATTTCACTTTTAATAGCCAATCGAATTGTGTTACTTTAATATGACTCTAAGGTTTTAAATATTCTTTTACAATAATTATTTTTCATACTAATAATTATTAAATAATTAGTAATTAAGTTCTTTTACAATAATTTTAATTTATAAATTCTATCCAGATTTTCTAGTAATAACGTCAATTTCACGATCCAATAAAGTGTCATTATTACTACCGGTGTAACACGACTTATGTCACATTTTCCCCCTCATATTTTTGTTTCCTTAAACTGCAAGAGGGCCAACATTTCTATTTTTGTCGAATTACTTATGTAAATCCATACTGAACAACTTAGAAATATCCAAACCGTGAAAGTACTTTAGTCATTCGAAATAATAAATATATCAGTTTGTCAATTTTATGATCCAGACAACCAAACAAATCACTACGGACGCAAGTAAAAAAAAATATATAGTTTGGATGCATTATTGCAAGAAAAGTATGAAGATAAAAACTTCAGAAAACTGATGTGATTTTAAAGAAACTAATAATGTTTAAATACAATAATTTTATTTGAAGTTGGTCGAATTGTTAGTCAACTGAGCATGAAACTTCTTTTTCAATATTTAATTATTTTAACATTCAAAACAAATGTGTTGCTTTCTACACTTACTGTTGCTAGATAATTCTATTTTTATGCTTTATCCAATATTTTAGATTTTGAAATACATACTTGTGAATCAAAGTTACTGTTCTAAAATAATAACATTATTCAGAAACCCTTTCTTAACATGAAGAGGGGAGGGTGTTTTGTAACTATTTCGCATATTAACCTAACAATTCAATCAATAAAATCATCGTAAGAATTAAGATTAACTTCAAAATACTGTTCAAATAAAGCGCAGTAACATAGATGCACAAGCACCAATACAGCACTTTATTAAAGAAAGTTTACATAAAATAAACACCCTTTTATTGATGATCGCAAGTTAGAACAAACTTAATGCAGAAAATAAAATTGTTAAATGTTTACAATCTATCCAACATAGTTTGCTAAGGTTGAATTTAACTTAAAAAAAGTTGTTAAATCTTTCGCAATCTATCAAGCCTAGTTTACCAAGGTTAAATTTAACTTGAAAAAAAAAGTTAAATATTTACAATCTATTTTAAAATACATACTTGTGAATCAATGTTACCGTTCTGAAATAGTCACGTTATTATTTTGAAAACCTTTCTTAACATGAGCAGGGCAGGGGAGGGTGTTTTGTATCTATTTTGCATTTTAACCTAACAATGCAATTAACAAATTCATCGTAAAAATTAAAATTAACTTAAAAATACTATTAAAATATAGCGCAGTAACGTAGATGCACAAGCATTCACTTTAGTTAATAAAATGGACATCTGTTTTATTGATTATCACAAATTAGCACAAGTAGAAAATATTTTAAAACTCTTTACAATCTATCGAGTCTAGTTTATGAAAGTTAAATTTAACTTGAAATTTTTAAAAATCTTTACTATCTATCCAGCGTAGTTTATCAAGGTTTATAATCTTTCGCAAATTTAAGAGGATTTTTTTTTTTTGGATTATTCGCACTGCACTGCACTACTGTTCTCATTTTGGATTTTAACAGTAGTTCCACTAATCGGAATAATAATGAAATATTCAGTCTTAAAAAAGAATAAACTTAATTTTTATATCTTTATATATTATATTTTTAATGAATTGGAAATTTACAAAAGAAATCGCAACAAGCCTTAAGCATTAACAAATATTATTTAAACTTCATAAAAAAAAAAACAAGTCGGCAAACTTAATTAAAGAACAGACATTTTTACACGAGGAATAAAATAATCTTTACACCGTCTTAAGACGACCTTGAATTAATTCTTCTTTAGAAATTGCTTTTCTCTTTAAATAATTTCATGTTTAAATCATATTTTTCATCTTCTAATTTTGATTCCTTTATATTTTAACATATTTTTATTTCGTAATGAATTGGACACACAAAACCAAAAGTTGTATCAATTTACGAAAGAACTCATAACAAACAAAACATTTTTTCTGTTTTGAATACAAAAAAAAAGCGAAAAAAAAAAGAATCTATCTTGATTTTTTTTTTTTCGTATTGAAATCCGGGAACAAAAGGTAAGTTTTGTATTTTGTACACTTTTAAATAAATCTTAAACATTAAATATTAATTCTGCCATGCTTTATAACAAAAAAATTTAATAATGTTTACTATCAATATAAAATAATCTCCGTTTATAAAATATCCTAAATCTGACATTTATATTGTTGTCAAAAACGTATGTTGTTTCTATTAAAATGATAATGTTTACCATCAACACAATAATTGATTTTTTTTTAATTGTCGATAAAGAATTCTGTTTGATATTTTATGCTTTATCCAGTATTTTACATACGTGTGCATCTATGTTACCGTGCTGAAACAATAACGTTATTATTTATAAAGCTTTTCTTAATATGGGGAGAGGATGGTGTTTTCTTTTTTTAATTTATAATACTGTTAAAAATATAGCGCGGTAACATAGATGCACAAGCACCAGCACATCACTTAATTTTATAAAGTTGACGTAAAATGAACACCCATTTATTGTCCTTCATAAATTAGCAGAAACTTAATGTGGAAAAGCAATTTTTTTTATCTTTAAAATCTACCCAGCGTAGTTTACCCACTTAAAAATTCGATTTTTTTTGTTACGTTTCTAATGCCTTTAAAAATTTCTGCAAAAAAGGAAATAAAATAAATAAGATTTTAGAGTATCGCTTTCCGTTATAAATTTAACGTAAAATGAGCGCCAGTTTAATTGCCAGATAAATGTCAACAAGACATGTAACCATTCCTAGTTTCCAAATTTGTGGTATGGTGAGAGGGGGCGGATCGGTTTTTCCTTTCTGATGTCGGGTTTGTATTTCTGTACACATAGATTCGAAAAAGTTGTCAAAAAACAAATATATAACAAATAAATGTTATCAAAGGCAAGATAAGCTACTTTTCTACCTAACTGGATATATTTTTTTGTGTTTTTATTCAATGTAACATGTTTATTCAGCTCGAAAAACATAGTGTTTACCGACGTATTGGAAAATTAAAAATTGACCCTGACTCTCTCTTTAACACGGTAAGTTTGGGAAAAGATGTTATAAATAAAAAACTAGACAAAATACTGTTAAAAAGCCGCCGAATATATGTCAAGCTATGTCACGGTAACATATATTGAGCGAGTTTTTAACAGTATTTTGTCTAGCTTTTTTTATTTATAGCACCTTTTCCCAAACTTACCGTGTTAAAGAGAGAGTCGGGCTCCATCTTTAATTTTCCAATACAGCGGTAAACACTGTATGTTTTTTTAGCTGAATAAACATATTATATTGAATAAAAACACGAAAAATATATCCAGTTTGGTAGAAAAGTAACTTATCTTGCCTTTGATAACATTTATTTGTTATATATTTGTTTTTTGACAACTTTTTCGAATCTATGTGTATAGTAATACAAACCCCTGATGTCTTTATTGTTCAAAATCTTTTTAAA
This sequence comes from Euprymna scolopes, assembly GCF_053919585.1. NCBI lineage: Eukaryota > Metazoa > Mollusca > Cephalopoda > Sepiida > Sepiolidae > Euprymna > Euprymna scolopes. The sequence goes on from NC_136527.1 coordinate 194,602,305, forward strand.
CATATTCTTTACTTTTACAATTTGATAGACAAAGGAATATCACTGTGACATTTATTGGGTGAAATTATGCTAGTATTTAGTTTAATTTTCAATTTCTGAGCGATTATCGGGATTCTCTAGATGACTGTCTCATGTCAGTTATTTTTTCTTGTTATAACAAAGACTCGGCACTATTTTATTTTCTTGTTATAACAAAGACTCGGCACTATTTTATTTTCTTGTTATAACAAAGACTCGGCACTATTTTTCGAAATAACAGCTTCAAAACAAGTTTTAAGAAAATCTTATCCAGGTTGCTCGAAGAATCACTTAACCTTCGTTTGGTAAAATTTATTTGTTATATATTTGTTTTTTGATAACTTTTTTGTTTATTTAATGGTTAGGTAAAAATGCAAATTAGTTAGCAAGGACATTTTCCACAATGTTAAGAATGGCTGCCTAAATAATGACCTTATTATTAATGAGTAGATGTTGTTTTTATTTGAAAGAACAAAAAATAAAATGGATAAGTGAAAAAAATGTCACCTCCACGAAACTAAAATCGAAATTTAAAAAAGAGTGAACAAATTAAAATTGAAATGGGTGAAAAAAACAAATGCACAACCCCATATATATATATATATATATATATATATATATATATATATATATATATATATATATATATACTAGCAAAAGTACCCGTCGTTGACTGGGTTCAAAAACAGCCTACAGAAAATGGAGTCTGATTTATGAAAGTATGAGAGATTATGAAAAGGAAGGGTTGTAAAGAGACAGCTTGGAATTTGAGGGTATCAAAACCAAAGCAAAATATGATGAAAGTAAAAATAAAATAGATAAAACCTATAGTTTATTATACCATACCTGTTCACACTGAAACACTTATCACAATATTCTGTGGATCTATATTAAAAAACCTTGTTAAACTTTATGATATATTTCCATTCTATGGAGGTCAGGTCGAACGAACACCCCATAATTTTATTATACCATATTTCTTCAAACTGAAACATAATTATCAAAGTATACTTACGCAGATAGATATGAAAAGTGTTTATTAAATTTTGTGCCTATTTCCATTCTATGCAGGCCAGGCACGAATGGAGACCCCGCAATTTTATTATACCATCCCTATTTAAGTTAAAACATATTTATCAAAGTAGTATTATGCACATCTATATCAAAAACACTTGTAAACGCTTTTTTTAAATTTTTTATTTCCATACTTCATGGACCAGGCACGTACGCAGAACCCACATTTTAATGAACCATCATTATGCCAGATCAAACATACCCATTCCTGTGTCTCGATTCATCTTCTATCATTATATGTGATCAGTTTGCAATAATAGTCAACGATACAGGAACCTAATCGTGACCAGACACACACACACGTTTTATTGTATATATATATATATATATATATATATATATATATATATATATATATATATAGGATGCGACTTTTTCAAAATATTAATATGATTTTGAATTTTTATACTAATGAAAGCCAATTAAGATATTAAGGATATTTTTTTAATTGTTTGATGAAAGTACACATTAATTAAAATATGTGGAGTCTCATCTCTTCAAAAACAAATCATAAGAAAGCCAAAATAAATATGTAAAAAATATAAAGAGGATTGATGCTTATGTTGGGTGAGTCCAATCGTCAGGGGATAAAATATTTATTTTCATAAAAACGGAAATGGGGAGGAAGGAAAGAGGACAACCATGACAAACTAATGCTAACAAAGCTAACCTCGCTAGTTCCTACTTTTACTCTACTCTCACCACAATACCGCATTCATACTATACATTGGCCTTAAATGACCATGCAGCTGTTGATAGGCCAATAAACTGAACAAACGAAACGAATCATACTATACATCCATCAGTGTATATATCCTTCATTGATCACCATGAAAAAGAACATACCATAAGAACTTACTTAAAACCCATATATGAAAATATGCAAGTGAGGGACAGAAATTTTTTATATACAATGTTAGTAAAAAACATCACAATTACTAAACTGGTAAATTTGCTGAAAGGTTGATGTGGGTCTGAGAGCTTTATTTCCACATAAATTTTGAAAACTAACCCATATTTTAGGCAGATCCTGGGATTACTATCATACACACTTTCCTTAACTGTGACCTGCGAAAAATGTGTCAAAGTTGATGTTCGTTTCTGCTACCAACCAATCAGAAACCAGAACTGCTTCATAAATATTAACCCTTTTCTTGAGCAATTTCACATTCCCCCCCCCCGCCCCGTCTTGACAAAGTAAGAATATTTTGTTCTGTGGAACTGTCTACTGCAAACAAGTCACCTCTCAAAACTTGTTTAGAACAATGAACCATCGGAAACTGTTCTGTCTACTGCAAGCCAGTCACCTCTCAACAAACCATCTGAAACTTTTATGAAACTAAACATGACTTACACTTCTAGACCTGCCATTAACTAAATGTGTCAAAGTTGATGTTCTTTTCTGTGTCCCAAAATTCTTTGCCTAAGACACGTTAAACTACCAAGCAAGCCTTGCTCCATTCACTCATAAAAACGGAAATGGGGAAGAAGGAAAGGGGACAGTCATGACAAACTAATGCTAACTAAGCTAATCTAGCTAGTTCCTACTTTTACTCTACTCTCACCACAATACTGCATCCATACTATACATCCATCAGTGTATATATTCTTCATTGATCACCATGAAAAACAACATACCATAAGAACTATTACTAAAATGTGGCAGATTTATTCCAACACCTCTTACAGTAATTTCGAAAAGGAACCCATATTTTAGGCAGATAAAGCGATATGTCACTTAATTGGGGAGAGGAGTGGGGTAAAAAAGAGATAAACTAAAACCTTGGCCTAACGATCACTATCACACACAAGCTTATGAAAATAAATGCCTAAAAACTGGTCTTTACTCTTTCCTTAACTGTGACCTGCCATTGACAAAAAGATCTGTCAAAGTTGATGTCCGTTTCTGTGTCCAAAAATTCTTTTGCCTAAGGCACGTCCAACTACCAAGCAAGTCATGCTCCATTCACTCAACAAACGTGCACAATAGACACCCACCTTTTAGCAAGGTCAGACGAAGCTAGTCTAACCCACTCGACCTTAATGCGAACCTTTAAATAACGCATGTGGTCGAGAGGAGCAAAGGTCTCAGATTTGTAGGCCACTTTGATACATGTGTTCTAAATAAAACCACTCATTACAGCTAGTAAGGTCAAAAACAGTTCTTTTCTAAGCCCATTAGTTGTCAGTGCCCATTTGCGACAAACATTGATGAGTAGCAGAGTAAAAGTCGATACGTTCAGTAGGGGATCAAACTCAATCAATAGTGTGACAATAAAGGAAGGTGTGACATAAAGTCGCGATTTCATAGACACATCATTTAAATATAGAGGAAATCACTAAGCCAGCTGAGTGTAGTCCCTTTCCGACCCAGCGAGCTTCATGAATTACCAGCCAGGCCAAAGATGTCTGCTTGTTAGTGAGACCCTGACCCAGGCACGCAAGGCCAGATTGAGCGAAGATATTGCTTCTCCCTTCATCAAAGGGAGCATCCTCAATTATATCATCCTGAATGGATCCCCTCACTAATAGCCGATATAATGCCCTGCAGAACAACAGCAGCATGTTAGGCTTTATGTCACTCTTAGAAAGAACTTCAATGTGTGACAGCACTCGGTATAGAAGAAGCACTGGTCCCAAGGCAACATCTTTGTGTTCCCCTCAAACAAAGTTACATTTCTCAAGCCTGAAAAGACTTTTTTTTCAGGAGGCCACTGTTTTTCTCACTTTGTCCACTAATTTGATCCAGGGAGTAATAATAATAATAACAATAATAATAGAGACGAAGCATGTGTAAACGAATCATCACATTTAGCATGCTCAGACCGCTCTCAGGAGACTGACAAAGATACGTCCGGGATAAATGTTTTCGCATGCTTTATTTCCTTTAAGGGAAATGTCTTAACATAATGTTCTATTGTTAAAGTGTTTTTTATTCAATAAGTCTGAAGAAAGGCTATTTATGCAAAAATTGTCAAACGCCATAATGTTTAAAGTTGTCCAATTAGTCTCGAAACAATTGTAACTAACAATGAAATACACTTTTTGTTGCTATCAATTCTTTTTTTGAAGTCTTATTTTCTGTTAATACAATATAATACAACGATATATGAATGCTCAATTATGAAATATGACAATTTTGTAGCTTACAATTTAAGTCATCTGTCTGTGGCTTAAAATTCATTGATATATGAAAACTTAATGTATATGAAAACTATATGTATATTAATGTTTCTGCATTTATAATACCCGGATTGAAAACTATATGTATATTAATGTTTCTGCATTTATAATACCCGGATTGAAAACTGCATTTTCCTTTATAGATGGTGCAGATATTTCCTTTCATAAAAATTTACGAATAGTTATTTGCATTAAATGTTATAGACAAATCGAGACATTGCGCGAAACATAAGAGGACGTGTCTTTACATAGAAGACTAGTAAAATCAAAAGCTGAGGAGAATAGACACAAAAAGCTGGTTGGGGATCAACTTCATTACCTTTCTTTATTGACTCCAGTCACCAAAACAATTTGTTGAGCTTTGTATTATCCGATAAGTCTTAAAGAATTTGTTTTATTTTTTTAACTCCCCCATTTACTCATATATAAATATGTCTTTCTTTCACCACAATGACAATCGTGTACAGTTGTCTATATGCATATACAGAATTATATATCGGGAAAGAGAAAAAAGAGGAAGAGAGTTGATTATCACTATTTTTCCTTCTTTAGAAAACATAATGATATAGTATAAATTGCCACTATTGTGTAAACTTTACATTGTATCTAAAACATTACATACTGGTTGTGTGGTAAGTTAAAAAAAATATCTAAGTTATAAGATATATGAGTATTTGTCTAATGAATCCCATATGACTATCGATTTAATTTATCAAAATATTGTGTCTTCAATCCAATAACATAAACGAACGGAATACATATTATTTAATGTAGATAAAAATATTGAATTTCGTTTTTTTATTTGCAGAAATTCCTGCATGAACGCCTTTATTGAATTTCAAGACAACAATGGAGCATCATCATCATAATCTATAGACAACAATGCATCATCATCATCATAATCTATAGACAACAATGGACCATCACCATCATCTATAGACAACAATGAATCATAATTATCAGCATCTATAGACAACAATGGATCATCATCATCATCATCTATAGAAAACAATGAATCATCATCATCTATAGACAACATGAATCATCACCATGATTATCATCATCTATAGATAACAATGCATCATCATTATCATCATCTATAGACAACAATGAATCATCATCATTATTATCATCATCTATAGATAACAATGAATCATCATCATCATCATTATCATCATCTATAGACAACAATGAATCATTATCATCATCTATAGACAACAGTGGATCATCATCATCATCTATAGACAACAATGAATCATCATCATTATTATCATAATCTATAGACAACAATGGATCATCATCATCATCTATAGAAAACAATGAATCATCATCATCATTATCATCATCTATAGACAACAATGAATCATCATCATCATTATCATCATCTATAGAAAACAATGAATCATCATCATCATTATCATCATCTATAGACAACAATGAATCATCATCATTATTATCATCATCTATAGATAACAATGAATCATCATCATCATCATTATCATCATCTATAGACAACAATGAATCATTATCATCATCTATAGACAACAGTGGATCATCATCATCATCTATAGACAACAATGAATCATCATCATTATTATCATAATCTATAGACAACAATGGATCATCATCATCATCTATAGAAAACAATGAATCATCATCATCATTATCATCATCTATAGACAACAATGAATCATCATCATCATCATCATCTATAGATAACAATGAATCATCATCATCATTATCATCATCTATAGACAACAGTGGATCATCATCATCATCTATAGACAACAATGAATCGTCAGCATTTTTATCATCATCTATAGACAACAATGCATCATCATCATCATCATTATCATCATCATCACTATCATCATTTATAGACAAAAATGGATCATCATTATCATCTATAGACAACAGAGATTTCTATACCAAAATTTATTTGTATTAATATTTAACAAATATTATTTACTATATGACTATTTACACTGAAATAATCGAAAACCTCATAAATTTCTATAAATACGTTGATATTCTTGTAGGATCAATTATATTAAAACATGCAGAAGAGTGGAGAAAAGTCACATTCTTGTAAAGTGTGTGGATATTCATGTTCTCGAAAATCAATGTTAAGACATATGAAAAGTCACATTGGTGAAAAACCACATTCATGTGAGGTGTGTGGATTTTCTTGTTCACAAAAATCATCGTTAGTAAGACATATGACAACTCACACTGGAGAAAAGCCACATTCTTGTAAAGTGTGTGGATTTTCTTTTTCTCTAAAACATAATTTACTG
>NC_136527.1:194623152-194768152 GCF_053919585.1 Euprymna scolopes
TATTTTATTATTGTAGTGAATTATGCAGTATGCAGACGCCGGCCATCTTTTTTGCGTTTCATTAAACTGGCGCCTGTTGGCGCTTCATGATCCTAAAAGTACCACAATTTTACTTCAATTCAAAAAATGTTTCGAAAAAACAATATCAAATGTTGCTCTAAATCAGAAAAAAAGTTTCATTTAAATTAGTAATTTGTTGTTGACCCTTCAATGTTGCTTTAATTCGAAAAAAAATTAAATTAAATTATTTACTTGTTGTCGACCCTTTAACGTTGCTTTAATTCGAAAAAATGTTTCAGTTAAATTTTTCATCTGTTCCGAAAAAAGCCCCTTCCCCCAAAAAAAGATTTTACTTTATAAAAATCCACTGTTGCTTTCATTAAAATACTGTCTCATTAAAATTATATTTTCTTACGCAAACTTTTAAATGATTATTTAGCGCTTCTACACTATGAGGACGACATTTTCTAGTCGATAAATTCAGTTTCCAGATAAAAAAAAAACAATGGTTTCTACTGTTTTTTTGTCAGTTCTGATAAATTACAATGATGGCTTCCAAATTATTCAGTCGGAATTACTTTAACATTACTGCATTATTAAACAAAGCAACTTTAATTGTGTTAATAAGTGCAATAGTTCGTCATCTTATTCAAATCAAAACGGAAAATTATCCCCCTGTTGAGCTCTCTTAAGTCTTACGACCGTTTTCATCCAAATGTATTTTCTATTTTTTTAATAAATAACATTCTACCTTATCGATTTTCGTAATTTTTAAATATAATCATTAGCAGTGTCAGAAGACGCCATTAAAAATGAGTGATGGCAATCTGAATAATTAGACTCAATATCTTTCGAAGCTTTTTGTGCGTTTCATTAAACTACTTGAAAAATGTAAATTAAACCATAATTTCTTTAAATAAAAGGAACACATACCAAATTTTAAAATAATACAAGTTTCAATAGGTAAAAACCAGTTTCCTTTATATATATAAATCTTAGCTGAGAAAATTACTTATTTTCTTTTTAGTAGACATTTAAAAATGGAGAGTGTGAATTAAAAAAAAAAGTTTTTTCTAGAATATGATATTTCGTTTATTGGAAGAGCATAAAATTTCACACTAAACTTGCAAATATCTTAAAAATTGAACCAATAGGAAAATTTCGATAGATTTTAAAATGAAAAAAAATTTAACTCGTAAAATTCAATTAATTTTATTACGTAGAAAAACATGGCTGCATGAGCGCGCGCATGCCATTTGTAAACACTTTTTTTTTTTAAATTAATATTTCTATTATTTTTTCAAAAACTTTAATAGTTTATTTTTGAAGTATATTCCATAAAGAAATCAAACAAGCCACTTTACAAAAAGAAATTACGAGTTTTGTATATTTTATTCGCAGTTTTGTGTTAAGGGTGTCAAAAATTCACAAAATATGCTGGCACAACTATATAATCATCTTTAAAACGTCTATTAAATCTGAAATTCACATCGTGACGATTTGGCAAGCTAGAACGAGAAGATGGCCGACATGCAAACATTTAACTGGGAAGTCTCGATAATCGCTTAGATCATGAAAACAAAACAACGATAGAAATTTATCCAATAAATATCACGGTGGTATTTATTGAATCAATTTCTTTCAGTATTTAGTTTTTTGTGTGGAGTTTTAAGCCAGTAATGACACTTCAAATACGGCATGCTCTTGTTGGTCATATTTTCTTTGAAACTCTGCAACTCGAGGCTACTTTTTTTCAAAAAGAATACAATTTAAAATACATTAAAAGTACAAAACTTATCCCGATACGTAGAAGAGTTACTTATCTTGCCTTTGGTAACGTTTTTTTTTTATTTGTTGTTTTATATATTTATAAATATTTTTTGAACACTCCATAAGGTATATTCGTAAATAAATTGTTTATATATATATATATATATGAAGGCACCATAAAAATTCTGAGTATATTTCTTGGGTATTTGCCCCCTCCCATCGTACGGATTACATGAACTCAAATTTCCTTCTATGCAGGCTGTGTGTAATGTTGAATGATCGAAATGTTCAACATTTGATTTGTGGTTCACAACGTTGTGTTGCTGCAGTAGAATTGCGTTAGATGATTGTTATAATCGATTATTATTTGATTTTCTGGCAGAAAAAAAAACAGACTTTGTGGTACTTGTACAGTTTAGTCAGGACATTAAAAATGAAAATATCGAACAAAGTTTAATTTGTACGTATCTGTTATGGAATGAAGTTCTCCGGAAAAAAAATTCACTTAATTTCATCAAGTAGTTTTTATTTTAGAGCGAAAAAAACAATTTTCTAAGATACCGAGCAAAAGGTTCGATTTTTAGGAAGAAAAGCTAGTTATTAAAGATGGGGAGGGAGTGTCGGCTCTTTACATGGAGTTATCTCCTGTGTCGTTTCTTAAAGTCAAACAAAAATTTAAACCAAATCCAAGATGTCTGCCTTCAACGCGCTCTCATAAAAACGTGTTTTTCCGCTGTAAAAAAAAAAAAAAAAACTTTTTTTTTCGGAGGTCTTCATGTCAAAACGGATACGTACAATATAACTTTTTTCGATATTTTCATTTTTTAATGTCTTCATTAAACTGTACAAGCACCGATTTTGTTACTAAAAAACAAAAAAAAAACAATTGTGTAATAATAATAAAAGAAAGAAAAAATTGTTTAGATATTCAGATTAAATTACATTTTTATGGTATCTGTTGTTTATTAAATTATAGATGAAACTGCAGAATAATTTTTAAAGCCGCCGTTCCCTATGTTAAGCAATGAAGCATAGGTTTCTAAATAACCCAATTATTTTAGTACGGTCCGTATTTAGTATAAGTACTAAAAAGTTCAGTTGTAATTTAATTTGAAAAAGTAAAAGGGTTGTTAATATTTGTTCAATTTCGAATCAATTCATAACACAAACTGATTTTTATTATCCCAATATAACTGAAAATCAAGAAAAGAATATTTTTAATCGTAAATTTCTTTCTATAAATTCATGTAGACACCGGTTTAAAATAGCGAAGGTGTAAGAGGACTTCACAGTCGGCAGCCATTTTGAGTGAAATACAAGGGTTACCATTTAAATTCCTTTAAGCAAGGCTCATCCGGCAAAGAGGAAATCGAGATTTTTTTTAGGAATAAAATTACTGATTTTTATTTCCCAATAAAACTTAAAATAAAGAAAAGAATATTTTTTAATAGTAAATTTCTTTTTATAAATTCATGTAGACATTTTTGAGGCACCGGTTTAAAATAGAGAACATGCAAGTGGACTTCACAGTCGGCAGCCATTTTGAGTGGAAAACGACATATTTATCATTTAAACTTCTTTACCATTTAAATTACTTTAAACAAGACTGTCTTCTGGCAAAGAAGAAATCGAGATTTTTATAGGAATAAAATAAAAATAATCTTATTTAATATGCATTAAATTATTAAAAGTTATGTAATAAAATAAAAATACATTGAGTTTAAATACATTAAATTGTTAAAGTTAGGAAATAAAATAAAATAAAATAAAAATACAATTGTTGATACGAGTGCACTTATTGATCCGTGCTGAAATAATAATGTTATTATTAAAAAAAGCCATTCTTAAAAAGGGGAGGGTGTTTTGTACATATTCTGTACTTTAACCTTACAATTGAATTTAAAAAAAAAACATACCATAAAACTTTAATTAAACTTGGAAAAACTATTAAAAAAAATAGCGCGGATCAGTAAGTGCATTACTACCCAATTGTTTTATATGCATTAAATTGTTAAAATTAGGAAATAAAATAAAATATCAAAAAATAAAATTTTACCTTTACTTATAGGTAATTCAATACGAAAAAATGCCATCAAAATCCGATGATTTCTTTTTTGTTTCTGTTCAAAACTGTAAATTCGGTCGGTTTCTTGTGATTTGTTTAGTAAATTCATACAAGTTTGATTCCGTGTATCCAAATAATTAAGAAAAAGATTTTTAAAATGTTTTAATCAAAAACACGATTGAAACGTGGCTTTTAAAAAACTGACTGAACGAATATTGAAAGATAAAATGAGATTAAAAAAATGAGATAAAAAAGATTAAAAGATGAAATAAATATAAAAGTAAATAAAAAGGATTGAAAAAGATTTTAAAAATAAAGAAAAAAAGATAAAACTTTATAATGAAACGTAAATTCTTAAAAGTTCGTTAATTACGTGTGTATAAACGTTTTCTGATGTTTGCAACGTATTGTCCATTCATAAGATTACTATAATTAAAGGTTAAAAAACGAATAAAACTAAGATATCTTTGTTCTGCGTTAGTTATATGATAATGGTCAACAACAACACTGTCATGAAATTTGCATTTGCACTGCAAATCGGCACAACCGAAAGATGAGATAGGCAGGTACGATAGGCAATGTTATATTTATGTAAAAATAGCACTTGTAAATATAGTTGCTAGATTTAATAAATGTCTATAGCTAAATTTTCAAGAAAAAAAAGGCCAATTTAAAACATTTTTTAAAATCAAGGCATAAAAATGTTAAATTGAAAATTGTTTTTATTAATCATACTAAATGAGATACGATAGGCAAGTACGATTGACAATGTTCAATTTATGTAAAAATGACACCAGTAAATAGGATTGCTGGACTTTAATTAATGTTTGTAGCTAATTTTTTCATGAAAAAGGCCAAGTTATACAGTACTGATTTCAAAAGATAATAAAAAATGACATGGGTCCCATCAGCAAAATATTTAACGCTCCAACTCCAGTCGATATCATTATACAATCGTAAAATGGATCCGAAATGGTTAAAAGTGAAACGACTTTAACGTTTAAATGTATATTTACGCATGCATAAAAATACAATTTAATTTTATTTATACAAGCAAATTGTCAATAATTATTTTCAATTTTAACATCTTAGCAATTATTTTTACCGAACAAATAAATTTATAAAGTAAAAATAATTGTTGAGGTGTAAAAATCGAAAAGAAATATATAAAATTCATAAAATCAGAATCAAACAGATAAGTTGTGTTAAAATTGAAAAGAAATATTGACAATTCGCATGTATAAGGCAGATTAAATTGCCTTTCCATGCATGCGTAAATATACATTTAAACGTTAAAATCGTTTCACTTTTTTACTATTTTTATCCATTTCACGATAGTTCAAATGAAGTTGATGGCACCCGAGTCATGTTTTTGTTAACTTTTGTAATCACTACTATATATCGGGTACACTATATTAATCAATAGGGTAATAGTTCTATAATATTGAATATGAAATCTGCGTGAACTAAAATATCATATGTAAACGTAGTTTACGACCAGGACATGCCGGGTGGCATTACAATGTATTATAATATAAAAATCACTATTAAAATTGTCGTTATAAGAATATTGAATTGTTTGGGTTTTTTTTTTCTTTAATTACATTTTCACCCCAAATGCCACTTTGGTGTCGGGGGTTACTATCAGGGGCAACGACTACTGGGGTACTACGTAGGGATTTGGGCAGCAAGATGTCGGTTCACGTTGCACTTGAACTTCTGCACGTCAGTACACTTGGGGAAGCAGGGACCTGGAATTGAATTCCAAAGTCTAGCGGTTCTGGGGAAGAAACTACTGGAGTAGAAAGATCTTTTACATCTAGGGATCTCTACAATGTGGGGGGGGAGGATTTAACAGACTGTCGGGTTTGTCAAGGGTGTTCACGTCGTGGGGGCACAAGTACTTGCAGTTCGTCAGAGCATTCTCCACTAAAATACTTGTAGAACAGGCAGAGGGATGCAACATTTCGTCGATAGGACAGAGGCTGAAGCTGAAGCTTAGATGCCAGCTCAGGGCCTATCAGATTAGAGTGAGTTTCTAACAGTATTTTGTCTAGTTTTTATGTTTAACCCCTTCCCCAAAACTTACCTTTTGAAATAGAAAGTAAGCCGCCATTTTTAATTTTCCAATACATCGGTAAACACAAATACGAAATCTGCATAAATTAAAATATATTTAAGCGTATCTTATGACTGGACAAGTTTGTATCATTAACAAACACAATTTTCAATTTAGCATTTTTATGACTTTGTGTTTTTAAATGTTTTTAACTTAGCTTTTTCCCCCTGAAAAATTTAGCTACAAACATCTATTAAAGTCCAACAATCCTATTCACTGGTGCTATTTTTTTTTTTTACATAAATTAAACATTGCCAATCGTACCTGCCTATTTCATCTTTTAGTCGTGCCGACTTGCAGTGCAAAGGCAAATTTCGTGACAGTGTTGTTGTCGACCGTTAACATATAACTAACGCAGAACAAAGATATCTTAATTTTATTCGTTTTTTTTTTTTTAATTTAGCATTTTTATGACTTGATTTTTTAAACGTTTTTAACTTGGCTTTTTTTTTCTTCATGAAAAATTTAGCTACAGACGTTTATTAAAGTCCAGCAACCATATTTAGTGGTGCCATTTTTACATAAATATAAAATTGTCCATCGTGCCTGCCTATCTTATCTTCCGATGGTGGCGAGTCCCAGTGCAAAAGCCAATTTCGTGACAGTGTTGTTGTGTTGACCGTTAGCATATAACTAATACAGAACAAAGATATCTTAATTTTATTCGTTTTTTTACCTTTAATTATTTTCGTCTTTTGAATGGACAATACGTTGCAAACATCATCGGAAAACGTTTACTCACATGTAATTAAGGAACTTTTAAGAATTTAAAACGTTTCATTATAATCGTTTTTCGTTTTTTTTCTTTTAATCTTTTTTAATCTTTATATCTTATTTTCATTTTTCAATATTCGTTCAGTCATTTTTTTTAATCCACGTTTCAATCGTGTTTTTGATTTACATATTTCTAAAAGCTTTTTCTTAATGATTTGGACACGCAGAATCGAATTTGTATGAATTTACCAAAAGAATTCTAAGGTACCGAACACAATTGACAGTCTTAAACAAAAAAGAAATCATCCAATTTTCAAGGTCTTTTTTTCGTAGTGAATTGCTTAGAAGTAAAGGTAAGTTTTTATTTTTCGATATTTTATTCCTTAACAATTAACAATTTAATGCATTTAAAATAAGATTTTTTTTTATTTCTATGAAAATTTTGATTTCCTTTACCAGATCTTGCGTTTACCAAAAATTTTTTAAAATTTAATGGTAAAGAAATTTGGGTTTGAATTACTGTACACATAGATTCGAAAAAGTTGAAAGAAATTTGGTACTAGTGCAGAGAGTGATCCGCCCTATTTTTTAAATCGTATTTCCAAGTTTAATTAAAGTTGGGTCTAAAGCAGAGAGTGATCCGGACGTAACTAATAACATTATTTTTTTAAAAAGCCATTCTTAACATGGGGAGGGGAGGGTGTTTTGTACCTATTCTATACTTTTAACCTTACAATTGAATTTAAAAAAATGCATCATAAAACTTTAAGGTACTAGTGCAGAGAGTGCTCCGCGCTATTTTTTAAATTGTATTTCCAAGTTTAATTAAAGTTTTATGATGTTTTTTTTTATTCAATTGTAAGGTTAAAGTATAGAATAGGTACAAAACACCCTCCCCTCCCCATGTTAAGAATGGCTTTTTAAATAATAACGTTATTATTTACGTCCGGATCACTCACTGCACTAGTACCAAATCTGTCATTTAATTTGTAAGGAGTAAAAGGGTTGTTAATATTTGTTCAATTTTGAATCAATTTATAACACGAAGTTATTTTTATTTTCCCATTAAAATTGAAAATAAAAGCAATATTTTTAATAGTAAATTGCTTTCTATAAATTCATGTACACATTTTGAGGTACCGGGTTAAAATATCAAACGTATAAGTGGCATTAACAGTCGGCAGCCATTTTGAGTAGAAATTTACACATTTACCAATTTAATTTCTGGTTCTAGTGCAGAGAGTGATCCGCGCATAAATAATAACGTTATTATTTAAAAAGCCATTCTTAACATGGGGAGGGCACGGTGTTTTGTACCTATTCTATACTTTAACCTTACAATTGAATAAAAAATATATCAAAACTTTAATTAAACTTGGAAATACGATTTAAAAAATAGCGCGGATCACTCTCTGCACTAGTACCACAACTTTCTAGTACTTACACAAAATACGGGCCGTGCTGAAATAATTGCGTTATTTAGAAACCCATACGTAACATAGGGAGCGCGGAGCGGTGGCTAAAAAAAAAGAAGCTATTCTGTAGTTTCATCTATAATTTAATGAACAACAGATACCATAAAAATTGAATGTAACCTAGAAATAAGAAAAATTAGTATGAAGAAAAAAAAACCCGACTCTAACTAAGTATTCTAATTATTATAATGATAAAAAAATGTTTTTTTTTGTTTGTTTTTTTTTTAGCAACAAAATCTGGGGGGGGGGGTTCTCGAGTACATCGAATAGTAAGCGTTTATTACGATCGTCTTACGCAATTCTACTGCAGTGTATCAGAAATTTCGTGAAAATAGTGAATAATTCCACCCCATCTTTCCAAGCTTATAACTCCTCGAAAAATGTAATTCAAGCCCTAATTTTTTTTTTCAATTAAAGGAGCAAGGACCAAGGTTTCATTAAAAAAAAAACAAAAAAAAAAAACAAAAACAATGTGGTTTAAAAAAAAAAAAAAAAAGGTTTTAAACTTCGGACTTTACAGGTAAATTTCTAAAAATAATTTTTGTTTTAAATTTGAATATATTATTTATTGACCTTTTCTCTTCAATTTGTGATATATATAAGACTTTGAAACATAAATTAATTATTTACTTTTTAATAGAAACTTGAAAAGGGGGGGGGGCGTGGATTAAAAAAAACGTTTGTCTAAAATATATTCGGTTTATTGGAAAGAACATAAAATTTCACATTGACCCTGAAAATATCGTAAAAATAGAATCAATAGAAAAAATTTGATAGATTTTTAAAGTTTAAAAATTGAAAAATATTGAGTTCGGAAAATTCATTACTGTTTTAAAAAATATATTTCTATTACTTTTAAAACAACTTTAATAGTTTATTTTGGAAGTATAATCCATAAAGAAAATAACCCACTTTTAACAGAGAAATTACGAGATTTTTATATTTTATTCGCAGTTTCGTGTTAGGGGTGTCAAAAATTCCTACAAAAATTCTGATACACCTACTGCAACAACACAACGTTGTGAACTACAAATCCAATGTTGTACATTCCGACCATTGGACATTACACACAACCTGCATAAAAGGAAATTTGAGTTCATGTAATCCGTACGATGAGGGTCAAATACCCAAGAAATATATTCAGAATTTTTATGGTGCCTTCATATATATATGAAGGCACCATAAAAGGCACCATAAAAATTCAGAGTATATTTCTTCGGTAAAAAATCATTTACTAATATACCCTATGGAGTGTTTAAAAAATAATTTAAAATGTTTAAGCTGAAAAAATAATTGTTCATAAAACTGTATAGCAGAGAAGCCAACAAAGAAAAAAAAATTTTTTTAATTCAAACAAAGAAACAAAAAATATTACCAAAGGCAAGATAAGTTACTCTTTTCTGTATCTGGATAAGCTTTGAATTTCTAACGTATTATGAAGTTCTATTCCGTTCGAAAAAAATATAAAATAAGTGCCGAGTTGCAGAGTTAAAAAGAAAATATGACCGACAAGAAAGGCCTTCTTTGAAGTGTCATTACTGGCTTAAAACTCTACAAATAAACTAAATACTGAAAGAAATTGATTCAGTAAGTGTCACCGTGAAATTAATTGGATAAATTCCTATCAGTATATTGCTTTGTTGTTATGATTTAAGCGATTATCGAGACTTCCCAGTTAAATGATTGCATGTCAGCCATCTTCTCGTCCTAACTTACCAAATCGGCAGTACTTTTGTTTCAGAATAAATAGACGCTTTAAAATATGTACAATCACACAGAACTTATTCAGGTAGGTAACAGAATAATTTATCTTGCCTTTGGTAACATTAATTTGTCAAATATTTGAATTTTTAATTTTTCGTTTGTAGGGGTTTCTATTTTTCTTTTTTCTTTTTTTACAGCGGAAAAACACGTTTTTATGAGAGCGCGTTGGAGGCAGACATCTTGTTTTTTTTTTTTAAATTTGTTTGAATTTGATAAAGACAACGGGGAGATAACTCCATGTAAAGCGCCGATACTCCCTCCCCATCTTTAATTCTAGCTTTTCTTACTAAAAATTGAACCTTTTGCTTGGTATCATAACATTTTTTTTTTCGCTGTAAAAAAAAAACAAAAAAAAAACAAACAAACAAACAAAAAAAAAACTACTTGATAAAATTAAGTGAAATTCTTTTCCGGAGAACTTCGTTCCATAGCGCATACGTACAATATAACCTTTTTTTCGATATTTTCCTTTTTTAATGTCTTGAATAAACTGTAAAAATGCCCAAATTATTCAGGAATATATTATATGGAATACCGCATTCGCTGAGGTGTAAAAAAAAAAATAAATAAAAAATAAAAAAATAATAATAATAATAAAAATAAATAAATAAATAAATAAAATATTTTTAATTCGGAAAAAATGCTTTTTATGAAGAGACAAATGAAATAATAACTTTGGCTTTCTTTTACTATGGCATCCCCGTTCTTCTGAGATACTGGGAACATGGCGGTGTATGCGAAAAATTCGTCCTCGGCAATGTTTTAAGTCAAACGTCAATGTTAGTTTTATTAAAAAAAAGAAAAGAAAAACGAGATGTTTTTTTTTCACTTGCCTTACAAACTTTCTTTGAATTTTTAAACAAAATTTCACATTCATAAAATATAGACTTTATACACCTTTTATAATATAAAATGTAAACATTTATTTAACCAAACTATATGATGAAAAATCGCCCCCGGTTTTATCATGTCGCAGTAATGTCCAAAAATTACGAAAAAAAAAAAACCGAAGATGTAGGAAATTAATTTACAAAAACCAAGGTACTTGTACGGTTTAATCAAGACATTAAAAAAGTGAAAAAAAAAAATATGGCATTATTTTTAGTTTACCGATCCCTCGGCATTCACCTTTAATTTGTCGACTTCTATAAATTTTCGGGTACATTGAGAAAGAATATCGCATTCATTTTTTGGGCAAACAAGTAGTTATCACTATTTGAAGACGTTTAGTATCCAACGTAATCACTATTGTTTTGCTGGTGGCCATCTTGTTTCCCGATTAGGAAAAAAAAACGCCAAAAAGAACCAAAGGGGCCAAAACATGACCCAAACATATTTTTCGGCTTCAAGGCTGAAATGACCCCCCCCCCTCTCACCCTTCCGGACATTTTTCAGCTTCCCGATATCGAAACGGACAGTACTTTTGTCACTTTCTTAATTACATTAATTTTTTTTCACTTTCTTAGTTAAATTAATTTTTTTCACTTTCTTAATTACATTAATTTTTTTCACTTTCTTAGTTAAATTAATTTTTTTTCACTTTCTTAATTACATTAATTTTTTTCACTTTCTTAATTACATTAATTTTTTTCACTTTCTTAATTACATTAATTTTTTTCACTTTCTTAATTACATTAATTTTTTTCACTTTCTTAATTACATTAATTTTTTTCACTTTCTTAATTACATTAATTTTTTTCACTTTCTTAATTACATTACTTTTTTTCACTTTCTTAATAACATTACTTTTTTTCACTTTCTTAATAACATTACTTTTTTTCACTTTCTTAATAACATTACTTTTTTTCACTTTCTTAATTACATTAATTTTTTTCACTTTCTTAGTTAAATTTTTTTCACTTTCTTAATTACATTAATTTTTTTTCACTTTCTTAATTACATTACTTTTTTTCACTTTCTTAGTTAAATTTTTTTCACTTTCTTAATTACATTAATTTTTTTTCACTTTCTTAATTGCATTAATTTTTTCACTTTTCTTACTAAACTGCGCGCACGCGCATAGTCACTTGACGTTTCACTAAGTGCATGAATACATGGCGGACATTTTAAATTACAAGAGATATTTATCATAAAATAAAGTCTTCAGCTCATTTAAAAGTAAAAATATTACATTCAGTAAGTTTTCACGAGCGGTTATGTTTTTCATTTTTTTTGGGGGGGGTATTCCATTATAGAACTTGTATAGGTTAACAGGTGCTTCTGCGGTTTAATTAACCATTTTCCCAAAAGTCACGCACCGACATTTATCGAGTAGAATACGATTCAACATTTCACAGAATTTCGGTGTTTACATTCGGTGGAGGGGTGAGGGCGGTTGTGCTGTAGCCCCAAAAATGAACGAAAAACATAAGATATGCTTTTGTAAACCGCTCGTGAAAACTTAATTTTTTTTTTTTTAGATGAATTTAAAGGGGTTAATACCATGCAAATCGTAATTTTGCGAGGGGTTTGATCATCAGATTTGTGGCCAGCAACATCGAATATCCCTAAAATAAACAAATTAGTGGTCTGTGTTTTGTTGTAGCGAAAGGTCATATTTACGTTTTATGTTTATTTTAATAAATATTACTGTTTTTAATTTGTGGTTTTGTCTTTACGTTCTTTCCTTTCGATCAAGATTTCTTGGAAATTTTCCCTTCCTCCTCCAATAAACCTTTTTTTTTTTTTGCATCAACACAAGTGGTGGGGAAGAGGGGATTCCAGTTACATGTGGCATATTGACCTTTTTTTTGGGGGGGGGGCGTTTTTTCGCTATTGGAAAACAAGATGACCGCCATTAAAAATGATAAGGATTACGTTGGATACTGAATGTCTTCAAATACGGATAACTACGTGTTTGCGCAAATAATAAATGCGATATTCGTTCTCAGCGTACTCGAAAACTTACAATAATCGACAAATTAAAGGTGAATGCCGAGGGGGTCGGTAAACTAAAAATTTAACAAAAATATATTGTACGTACTCGTTATGGAATAAAGGTTTCATGAAAAAAAAAATCACTTAATTTGATCAAGTAATCCCCCCCCCACAAGGAAAATCAAATTCTCTTCGATTTTTTTTTTCGGGGAACTTCGTTCCATAACGGCACATACAATATTATTTTTTCAATATTTTCATTTTTTTAATGTCTTGATTAAAATGTACAAGTACCAAAACAAAATTTCGAAGTGAATAAAGTTCTGCTAAAATTTTTAAGTTAAAAAAAAACTTCCTTTGTTACGATTCGGTTTCTTTTATTTACCAAATCTCAATTTCGTTAATTGTATTCGAAACATATTTAATTAATATTTACTTTTCTACCTCATCGTTTTTCGCAATTTTTGGATATGTTCATTACTGTGACATGACAATAAAGTAGATACCATTGCTTTTACTTGAAAGTTTGTATTTCGACTTTAGATACAATTAGTTTTATTTTTAAGTCTGTATTTCGACTTTAGATGTAATAAAAGCACCTTTATATTTTGATATTTCCCAATACTGTTTATAAAAACACAGATTTTATAATTTAAAAATTTTGAAAAAACGAAGGAAAGGTACTTGTACAGTTTAATAAAGATATTAATATATTGAAAAAGTTCCAATTGTACGTATCCGTCATGGAAAGAAGTACCCTGAAAAAAAAACACTAAATTACATCAAATATATATATATATATATATATATATATATATATATATATATATATATATATATATATATATATATATATACAATATTACAGTGTAAAAACAATTTATAATACCAAACAAAAGGTTCGATTTTTACGAAGAAAAGCTAGCATTAAGGATGGGGGTGGGGGAGTATTGGCGCTTTAAATTAAGTTATTTCTCCGTGGCTTGTTCAAAAAAAAAAAAAAGTTCAAGATGCCACATTCAACGCGCTGTTATAAAAACGCGTTTTTCCGCTGTAAAAAAATTTAAAAAAATTTACTCGATCAAATTAAGTGAACTTTTCCTTTTTTTTTTCTTTTTTTTCTTTTTTTTTGTTTTGAGATCTTCTGTCCAAAACGGATACTTACAATATAACTTCTTTTTCTGCTTTTTTTTTCTTTTTAATGTCTTCATAAAACTATACAAGCGCCACAAATAAATGATGTTAAATTTGAAATGTTTTATTTTTTATTTTTTAGTCCAATTTAAAAGCATAAAAAATGATTTATTTTATTGTGAAATAAAATTTACAAAATGAACATTTCTTTAATAATAAATTATTTTCTAGATGCCAGCCATTGTGAATGAATATTTTCAATTTACCATTTATATCTTGGTGCGTGTGTAAATTAGTGATCTTTTATAATAACGCATTTCAGATTAGAACAGAATTACGTACTTACTTGTCATGTAAAAATAAATTTACATTTCAAGAATTACGAAGAAAATGTATTCATTAAAAAATAACTTCAAATAGAAGTTAAAACTTGTCGAAAGCAATCTACTTTTTGGGTTGTTTTAAAAATGGAATAGAAATTAAAATTTCGTTTCGTTTTATTCGCTTTTTATTATGTCAAATTAATTCCATATTTTACCTAAGCAATAGTTGACAAATCTACTTTTTGGGTTGTTTTAAAAATGGAATAGAAATTAAAATTTCGTTTCGTTTTATTCTCTTTTTATCATTGTCAAATTAATTCCATATTTTTACCGAAGCAATAGTTGACAAATCTACTTTTTGGGTTGTTTTAAAAATGGAATAGAAATTAAAATTTCGTTTCGTTTTATTCTCTTTTTATTATTATGTCAAATTGGTTCCATATTTTACCTAAGCAATAGTTGACAAATCTACTTTTTGGGTTGTTTTAAAAATGGAATAGAAATTAAAATTTCGTTTCGTTTTATTCTCTTTTTATTATTATGTCAAATTGATTCCATATTTTTACCTAAGCAATAGTTGACAAATCTACTTTTCCAGTAAAGAAATTTAGATTTCTCAGAAAATGTCCTTTTCTTCTCACCGACATCTTTTGCTCTTATTTTTATTTTTTTCGTCTGGCAATAAAACATACTTTGCGCAAAGGCACATTCGACTTTTCGGCGCTTCTACACTATTGGAACGAACTTTCGGAAATCGTAAACCTGAATTTCACATGAATTTTACGATGGTATCGACGTATTCCTCGTATTTAAAAGATGATTATATAAAAAAAATTACGAAAATCGATAAGGGAAAAAATCATTTATTACGGAAAATAGATTTGGAAGAAAACGGCCATAAAACACAGGGGAGCTCAAAAGGGGGATAATTTTGCGTTTTGATTTAAACAAGATGGTGGCAATTTTTCACTTGTTAACACGATTAAAGTTGCAATGTTTAATAATGCAGTAATATTCAAGTAATTTCGACTGTATAATTTGGAAGCTATCTTGTAATTTATTAGAATCGACAACAAAAAAAATCAGTAGAAACCATTGCTTTTTTAAAATTTGAAAACTCCATTTATCGACTACAAAATGTCGTCCTAATAGTGTAGAAGCGCGAAAAAATTATTTAAAAGTCTGCTTAAGGAAATATAATTTTAATAAAACAATTTAATAATAAAAGCAACATTGGATTGTTATGAAAAAAAAAATTTCGGGAGAGATGAACAATTTAAATGAAACATTTTTTTTTTCAAATTAAAACAACATTAAAAGGTCAACAACAAATTAATAATTTAAATGAAACATTTTTTGAATTAAATCAACATTAAAAAGTCAACAACAAATATAGTTATGATTGTATCAATATAAAAGATATTCATCATAGTTATGATTGTATCAATATAAAAGATATTCCTCATAGTTATGATTGTATCAATATAAAAGATATTCCTCATAGTTATGATTGTATCAATATAAAAGATATTCATCATAGTTATGATTGTATCAATATAAACGATATTCATCATAGTTATGATTGTATCAATATAAAAAATATTCATCATAGTTATGATTGTATCAATATAAAAGATATTAATCATAGTTATAATTGTATCAATATAAAAGCGAAATCTTGAAATAATATTTCTTAAAGAGTCAAGCAAATTCACTTATGATGAAAATTAAAAAAAATATTTTAACACGAATCACTTTATATAATATTGGCAATAAATAATAAAATTTTATATAATTTATTTTTCTTTGCAGATGTTCCTGCTTGAACGGTTGTGTTTAATCTGAACGGGTCTATATTTTCTTTAACATTTTCTACAGATAAAATCATATTCGTGTTCGGAAAACCAACATCTGTGGCAAAAACATATCTCAAATTCTAATATTTATTAGAAAAAATCTAAATAATTTTTTATAACAAAATTGTTATTCTTTCACGGTAAATATAAACCATATTATTGTTTAGCATATGAATTTTCCTCTTCTCAATAAAGATATATAGTTCAACATATACAGCCACTCTAGAGAAAATCCTCATTTTTGTACAATATGTGCATCGAGTTTATCTCAGACAGAAAATATAATGCGACATATGATATAGCACGCTGAGGATTGGGGTGAAATTGTTTGTTCTGATTAATCAAATCCAGCAAAACCCGTAAGAACTCACTCTGGAGAAAAGCCATATTCTCCTGAACAATTTCAATATTCACTTTCTGAGAAACAAAACCTAGCGATGCATATGAGTACTCACGCCGGAGAAAAGCCAGATTCTCGTGAACAATGACAATATTCACGTTCTGAGGAACCAAATCTAGCGATGCATGCGAGTACTCACACTGAAGAAAAGCCCTATTCTCCTGTAGAATGTCAATATTCACGTTCTGAGAAAGAAAATCTAGCGATGGGGGTGAGTACTCACAGTCAAGAAAAACAATATTCACGTTCTGAAAAACCAAATCTAGCGAAACATATGAGAAGTCACACAGGTGGAAAGCCATATTCTTGTGAACAATGTGGATATTCATGTTTAAGTAAATCACATCTAGCGATACATATAAGATCTCACTCTGGAGAAAAGCCATATTCTTGCGAACTATGCCCATTTTCATGTTCAAAAAAAACAAATCTAAAGATACACATAAGATCTCACACTGGAGAAAAGCCATATTCTTGTGAACTATGTAAATATTCATGTTCACAAAAATCAGACCTAGATAAACATATGATAATTCACTCTGGAGAAAAGCCATATTCTTGTAAACTATGTGATTATTCATGTGCACACAAACATCATCTAACGAACCACATGAGATTTCACATTAGGGGGAACCCATATTCTTGTGAAAAATGTGTATTTTCATGTTTTCGTAAATCAGATCTAACGAAACATATGGGACACCATAAAATGTGAAAACCATATTCATGTGAACAATTTTAATATTAAAGTTCTCGTAAACAAAATCTTTCTACACATTTCAGAACTCACACTTGATAATCTTGTAAACAATGAGTTTATTATTGTTCTTATACCCAAGATAAAGGAGAGAAATGAGACGATTTCAGATATAAAGTCTTGATAAAATCTATGCAGATCCATCATTTGTAGCAACAAAGAATAGAGAATTAAAAACTCATAAAACCATGGATTTTTTTTTCAAAAAAAGTGTTTTGCTATCACTAATCCAAATTTGTAGCAAATAAATTTAAATCCTGGATGAGGAAATTAAAGAAAACGACGTCTTTGAAAATACAAATAATACACTGGTTCGCCCTAAAACATAAACAGTCAACGACGAAAGTCTTTGTTTTTAATGAAAACACAAATATCATCTCTCATAAGTAAAAAAGAGAATCACAATTGGCTTCATTCAACAATGCATCAGAAACACATCTTAAACTACACCATTCATTTGTTGATTCATTCGAGCAGTTTTGACCATGATATCTCATCACTTACAACCATGATATTATTTGTGAATTGACTCCCCTATACGTCCCTTGTCATCAGCAGCTAATAATGTAAAACTCCCAAACCGTCGCTAACTGGTTCATCCTCGCTACTTCCAATGGCAAAGCTATTGCAAACAACTGGAGAGCAACATTAGAAATTGCGAAACCCGATTGTCAATGGCCAGGGTATATGAATGTAGAGAAGTGTTCGGTTGTTAAACTACGAGAATTACAAGGACACAACTAAAGAGTTACTGTTGCTATTCAAAGTTGTAACATACAACACACTCCATCTGGAGCTTAACCAGATATCTTAAGCGATAGGACTCTAAATTAAGAGGCTCTCAATTAAAAAAAAATAAAGGTAGTCCTGAGCAAAAACAAAACAAACAAACAAACAAAAAAACAAGACCACATAT
Source organism: Euprymna scolopes (assembly GCF_053919585.1). Taxonomy (NCBI): domain Eukaryota; kingdom Metazoa; phylum Mollusca; class Cephalopoda; order Sepiida; family Sepiolidae; genus Euprymna; species Euprymna scolopes. Next base: position 194,641,323 of record NC_136527.1, read on the forward strand.
TTATAACGGAAGCTCCAGAATCGGCTGAGTATTTGCAGAAAAGAAATTGTTGCAGCTAAAACAATTTATCGCCTCTTAAAGCGCTGAAACGGCTGGAGAAGAGAACCTACATTATCTCATTATCTTGTATATAAATAAGAAAAGAGACGCAATTTTCCGTATCTGGATGAAACTTCCTAAGATTGACAAAATATGGCACATAAAAACTTACTACGTTTACATCATTAGCGATTACGTTATCTAACTATAGACTGCAATTACATACACATTAGTTCGTTATAATAAAAAATTACATTAAGTTCAAGGATCGCCATGACCATCATGCTCCTAACCTAAAGAGAAAGTAGCTAAAATTTCACCCTCACTTTACCGACAACTCTTACGACACCATTCTACACCGAGTACTTTTATATTTTTACATACTTTTCACGACTACACATTTCTTACACATACGCATATTCTTACCCATTAAATCCGACAAAATAATGATTTCTCCCTGTTAAATATCCGACTGATTGGATTAGAACTATTCATTCTACAATACCAACATTCGGTTATTCCACCAAATAAACGAACACTTATCAACTATTAAACACGCCGCCATTTTTCGGTACGTGCACAATAATCTTACGTTTTATTTATTATTCATGGATTTGTTCCGCTTCTACACTCTGATCTTCTATTATTTCCTTGTGAAAATGTTACAGTCCCAAAACATAAATGCTGACCAGCTACGCGATACAAGTCCTGTTTATAGACACTCGGAGTGAGGGGCAGTTACAGATAGAGAGATAGATAGAGTGGGAATGAGAGAGACGGTGTGAAATAAGCCGTTTTTATTTTTAACGGAGCTGACATCAATGTTTACGCTTGTAAATCAAAAATAATTGTGTGATAAAGCTCTGCCTGTCGTACCGGTGCATTGTATTTTATAAGAATTGAAATTGAATGTTTATTTTTCCAAGAATGTTTGCACCGCCAAAACTGGGGGGGGCAGGTCAGTACTTTTTGACGGACCGTCTTTTTAAAAATCTACCAAAAATCAGGTAATTATCCGATCAATACGAAATTTTCAGCGATTATTAGGAGAAGAATGAACTTTATAACAATGTACTTATTTTTCATAAACGATATTTATATATATATATATATATTTTGCTTACAAAACCCCCCCTTGTTTTGAAGTGGGAACAAATATGCTTAAAATAATCATCTGAAACTGAACAAAACATATTGTGTTGTTGTAAGGGACAGAATTATAGATTAAAAAAAAAAAAAAAAAAAAAAATTGTTTGCATACCTTATTTTGACGTCTGAATATCAGAACTTCGATTGTGTTTAATTATCCCGCTTTTGAGTTTTGAAGTGTGAAATTCGGTGAATATGTTAAGTAAAATAATTAATTTAAGTTAAGCAAAACAAAAAAAAAAATTTTTTTATATTTATACGAAAAAAGCCATTTTAAAATTTTTGATAAATAAATTAACAATTTTTTTTTAGCGAGCCGAATAATGCATGACCATTATTAAACAGAGCATGCTTTGAATAATCGATACAAAAAAAAAAAAATTCGATAAATATTGTGCCCTTTGTGTTAAAAATAGCATCATTTTTTTCGATCTCGTTTGAAAACGTTTGCCGCCTTTCGACTACGGTGGACCAAACGCGCTGAAATAATTTTTTTTTATTCTGCTTTAAATTGCCCCCTCCCCCCATTTTGGGGAGCCTGGCCCCTACACACATACACATTAAAAACCAAACTCATACAAATGGTCACCCATCTGGTACTGGCCAGCCTCAGCTTAATAATACATTGAAATTTTCGTCACTGAAAAATAAGTTTTTTTGGCCTGTTTAGTCTTCCATAGTTTTCGTCTCATCGAAAGAAAACGTAAACAGAGTCGATCTGAACTCTTCGGCGACGCGAAATATCTGGTTACATATATGAATAAGTGGAATTATTTGAAATTCAGGTACTTATATTATAATATTTTTGCATATTCTCTTAGAAAATCATCCTAAATCATAGTTAGACAATAAATGAATAAATAAATTATTTCAAAAACCCTTTTTTTTTAATATTTAAGTACGTTTTTTGTGCAAGACAAAAAATAACAATTGTTAACTTTTTGGGAAAATTTAACATTTAAAATTGAATTAAAAATAGTAGAAAAAGTTTTACATTATTCTGTTTTCTATATGATAAAATTCAGGGTTTTATCTTTCTGGAAAAAAAAAAGTTACTCAGAAATAATGGATTTTAATAAATGTAATTTAGTTTTTAAAAACAACAACAACTTGATTTTGCGGCCATTTTTGGCGGTGCCTCTCGCGTTAAAATTCCAAATTATACAACGAGAATGGAGTTGGCTTTTTTTCGTAAACGAAACTGACTTTGCATTGACAAAATTGTTTCGCATACCGTTGATTTTTTCCCCCCTAAATAACATTTATTCAAGTTTATTATTAAAAGACTGTTTATACATTTGTAAAGCGAATAAAATATACTAGAAAACACATGTTGAGTATTTTTTTTACAAAATCATATGCAACGGGGATAGTTTATTTTTACAAGAATGTTTATACATTTGTCTATCGATTAAACATAAAAAATATACAGGAAAAACCACGTTTACTGTTGTGACAAATTCTTGTAACAATTAATTTGATTCTATTTATTTCTTTTTACTTGTGTATGCAAAATTATTTGTGGATTTTTCTTACAACTTGCCATACCGAAGTATAAATACATTTAACCACTCCATGTTTAGAACGGCTTACGAAATAAACAACCCGACCTCCTTGTGTTAAGAACGGCTTCTGAGGTTGGTAGGTGTTTATTCCGACAGCCATTCTTAACATAGGGAGGTTTGAGGTTTTAGTAATACGTGGGCTTAATGATACTCTGTCGTTTTTTTTATTTTTCCTATTAAAATCATTCTTTTACTTTTTATTTAATTCTTTTTAACGTCTGTTCGTTCGCATTTATTTTTTGATCGATCGATATAATTTAATATAATTCGCCGGTTTTTGTCGTTCGCTGGGCATTGCTTAAAGAGAATGCCGGAAAAAAGACCCTACTTAAATCTGCAGAAGTACCGAAGTTTGAAAATGAGTAAATGTTCTTTTTTAATGTTAAATGCGTTGAATAATACAAAGTACAATTTTGGGTACTTATGTATTGTTGGTGTTGAAATAATATTGGTTTTTATTTACAAAGCCATTTTAACCTTTGGAAGGGGAGAGTGTTTTGTCAGTATTACAATTTTTATTTTTATATATTATTTCAATTTGAATTCATTATTGAGATGTGGCAAGTTTTAACGCACAAGCAGAAATGCTTCACATATAAAAACATCAGGCGGTTCTTTGATATGACAAAATGAATGTTTCTGTTTAGAGCACAAATGAACCAAGATACTTCAGAAGGTGTTTTGTCAATTTTTTTTATATATATTATTTTAATTTGAATTCATTATTGAGATGTGGCAAGTTTAATTTACGCACAAGCAGAAAGGCTCGACATATAAAAACACCAGGCGGTTCTTTAATATGACAAAAAATGACAAAATGAATATTTCTGTTTAGAGCACAAATGAACCAAGATAGTTGTCTTTTGTATATTAAACTTAAATTCAAGCAATTATCACCACTCAAGCAGAAAGGTCCGGCGCATAAAACCAACAGTGGTTCTTTGACATGACTGTGGCGCGTTTGAAATGAATGATTCTATTTAGATCACAAGTGAAGCATGATACTTTATTTTGCATTTAAAATTTTCAGCCACGTTTTGGCCAAGTGGCACAGTTGATAGAGAATACGGTTCCAGATGAGCATTGTCTGAAGACAGCGGTTTCAATCCTACCCAAATCCGGCCAGAGGTTTACTTGGCCAAAACGTGGTGAGACGACAACTGCAGATGGCAGGGATTGCTGAGAATGCAGTTAAGAGATTCGACGTTTCTATTCGTCGCGGTTACCACCTGACGAAGGCCAGAGGAATAGTTGGCCGAAACGTCGTTAAACAACAACCAATAAAGATGAGAATAAGTCCGCAATAAATATTCTTTTGTTTTGCTTGTGTATGCAAAGTTATTTCTATTTTTCTTACGTAGTATAAACACATCCAACCTCCCCATGTTAAGAACGGCTTTCGAAATGACGACAGTCCAACCTCCCTGTGTTAAGAGCCTCTTCTAAGGTTGGTGGTGTTTATTCCGTAAGCCGTTCTTAATATGGGAGGTTGGGGTTGTTTATAATACGTTGACACAATGATACTCTGCCCTTTTTTATATATATTTTTCTTATTAAAATCATTCCTTTACATTTTTCTTACTATTTTTATCGCCTGTTGCCTCGTACTCGTTTCTCTTTGCGCAGTCTGTATAATCTGCCGGTTTCCATCGTTCCCCGGACGTTGCCTACCGAGAATCACGGAAAAACCGACTTAAAACTGAAGCTCCGAAGTTTTACAATGAATACATGTTTTTTTTTTAAATATTAAAAACGTTGAACGATGCAGAATAAAATTTTGGGTACATATGTAATTTTGGTACCGTGCTGAAATATTGTTTTTTTTTTTATTATTCCCAATGCGATTTAAACCTTTAGAAGGGGAGGGGGTTGTCAGTATTAAAAAAATAGAGTGAAACTTGAATTTTACTTGAACACACTATTTACAAATAACCCGGTACCAAAATGCATAACCAATGTAGAGGATGCATGAATTTTTTTTAGATTTCTTAAAAATGGGTATGTCTATGGCTTCAAAAACATCAATACACAGGAACGATTTTTGTCTTGCATTCACATTATTTTTGTATGTTGTTAAAAGTATTAGCAGTTCTCTTGCGTATAGGGACCAGATCAACGAAGAGTATCATCATGGTTATTCCATAAAGCATTTAAGTCGGCAATTATAGCCGGTGTTACGATGTTAATGGTACGTTTTTCTAGTCCATCTACACAATCCAAATATTAAAAAGATGTCTCAAAATCAGTTACCACAACCAAGATCGATAGGGATTGCCAAAATTCACCACATAATTACCCTGTATGTAACACGATGTAACTTTATTATAAATTAATATTATCAGTATAATTTTTGTACCATTTTAAAAGGACAAAATAAACCAGTAATAATTTAAAAAAAAAAATAAAATTTCATCTAACGAAAATAATGAAATTGCGAGACGAAAATCGTGTTTACATAATTGGCGCTTTAAAATAATGTTCCCATGTAGTAGACATCCCGAACGTGTAAACATACCCGTATTTAATAAATCTAGCAAAAATCAGCTAATGGTCAGATTTTCGTGAAATTTTCGATACTTATCCATTTTAGAATGAAATTACATATAAAATGCAGATAATATTCATTGATAGCGAATGTTGATTATATGAGAAAATAAAACTGTGTATGCATTATAAATGTTTCTTTTCTGTGTCCTATGTTATACATTAGTATATTAGGGGTCATTTCGAGTTAAAAGTTTATTTACTGCACCCATTTGAACTAGAGAAAATCATGATTAAATGTGTATGTCTCGTGTAAATAACTAACGATGAATATCTAATATGGCCGACTAGACGAGTGATCAAAAAGTCAGATCGAGTGTACCGGAAAACGAGATGAAACCAAATTGACAACTGGCCTTTTTTTTCTTTCTTTTTTTTATTTCGTTATGTTTTATTTTTTATTTTATTTATTTTGGGGGGCGCCTTGAGCTTTGCGCTTTTCGGATTATTTCGTTATGTTTTATTTTCTTGGTAGATATTTTTTGCCGTGTTTATTTGTTTTTTTTTTGTTTTTAGGGGGGGATAGTTTTTTTAAGGAGTACCTTTTATTTTCTTGAATAAAAAAAAAAATTACTAGACGAGAACACGACTGTTTTTTCTTTGATAATTATTTTTTATTCAAACGTAAAAAAAAAATTCAGTTTCAATTTGACTTGAACTTTAGTTTTCTTGTTTTCTTTTACAAATGTGAAATACAAAACAGCTAAAACAACTTATTTTTACTTATGTTGAATAAAAAATAATAATTTTAAGTTATATTTTTAAGTTAAATGTATTTTTAATTTAAAATGAAAAATAATTTAGACAACTTTTAATGTTAATATTAGCAACCGAAACAGAAAACGAACTGTTATATTCTATATATTGTGGGCGAAAAAATGCGATGGTTGACAAAACAAGAATATGATAACTGATTAAGTTGAACATATATTTATTTACCACAAATCAGTGAGGTTTTGTTTGAATCCTTTATCGGCATCTATAATGGTCACAATAAAGTCTTGTTAAGTTGTAAGGGTCGTCTAGAGGCGAGAGCAGGGTTTAGAGCCGGCTCGTCTGTCTGGTTGTTCCATGACGCGGGGTATAGGCGTGGCTTGTCTGCTCGTAACGTTGTGGAGATGTCGCGTGATACGCAACTATTGAATAACCATAGAAACAAACAAATAAATACAGTTCACTTGTGAATAGAAAATCCCGTAGCGGCTGAGATTTTCCGGTCGGACATGTGTTGCACCTTTTTCTTTCTTTTTTCCAGAAGTTCTGCCCAGACTACCCCGCAGATGTTCGAAAATCCCCTTTTCTCCGCACTCGAGATGACAAAAACTTCGTTTCTCGCATCAGAACAATATATCATCTTGTAACATCCCCATTAGATCGTACCATGATTCGAGACTGTTGCCATGTGGTTGTCGTCCGCCTGCATGTGCATGTTTTTTACTTTGTCTGGTGGCACATAACGAAGTCTTGGAAGCGTGCTGGGAGTCGTTAGCGTGTTGATCGCTTCGTTAGATTTTGACTTTCCGCACCCGCACCACCTCTAGAACTGCAGTTATTTGTGCTGTGATGCCCCCCCCTGACGAAAATGTGGGGAGGCGAGTCAAGGAGTGATCGGGAATTTGGCTTGGCGTGGATGGAGGGGGGAGGTGGAAGTGGTAGATCCCTGTGTTGTAGGTTATTTGATCGTGGTATGAACTGGCGGATGTGTCCGCGGTGAACCCAATCTGTTTCACCGTTTTCATTTTTTTTACTTGGATCACCAAACCGTTCGTTTTGGTGACTACAAAATCACCTATCCAAGGCAAGTGTGACGAGTGTGCTATTGTGGATTTCGGTCGGTGGAGTAGTACTCTGTCGCCAACCTGTATAGGGTCTTTAAAGGTGCCTTGGTTTAGTTTGGCTTCCATTTTTTGGTCAGCCTCATTGTTCGCCAGGGCAACCCGTTGGTGCACCTGTCGGATCAAAGCGTTTATCTGCATACCATAAGCACCTGAAGTGTTATTAACAATGGCTTGGCGGGGCATCTTTGGTAGACTGATGTGTGGTTGGCGGCCGGTGATAACGTAGTGCGGGGATGCGCCAGTGGCAGTGTTGGCTGTGATATTCATCGAGGATACTACGGATTCGAGGACGCCCGTCCATTCGCAATTTCTATCTTCGCAGATCATGTAGAGAGCATTCTTTAAAGTCCGGTGTTGCCTCTCGATGTTCTCTGAACTTTGCGGTCGCCATGGGCAGTGAAGTTCCCGGGTGACTGAGGTTAGTTCGCAGAAATCCTTGTAGACTTCGCCAGTGAAATGGGTTCCTCGGTTGGAGGAGACGATGCGGGAAATCTCGCGGTAATGAAGAAAGAACTGATAGAGCCCAGGAGCTGCGTTAAGAGCGGCTTCTAGGGTCCGTGGTGTTTATTCCTAAAGCCGTTCTTAATATGTGGGGGTTGTTTATAATACGTTGACACAATGATACTCTGCCATTTTTATATATATATTTTTCTTATTAAAAGCATTCCTTTACATTTTTCTTACTATTTTTATCGTCTGTTGGCTCGTATTCGTTTCTCTTTGCGCAGTCTGTATAATCTGCCGGTTTTCATCGTTCCCCGGACGTTGCCTACCGAGAGTCACGGAAAACCCGACTTAAAACTGAAGAAGATCAGAAGTTTTACAATGAATACATGTTCTTTTTTTAATATTAAAAACGTTGAACAATGCAGAATACGATTTTGGATACATATGTATTTTGGTACCGTGCTGAAATAAGATTTTTTTCCAATGCGATTTAAACCTTTGGAAGGGGAGGGGGTTGTCAGTATTAAAAAAATATAGGGTGAAACTTGAATTTTTCCTGAAAACACTATTTACAAATAACCCGGTACCAAAATGCATAACCAATGTAGAGGATGCATGATTTTTTTTAGATTTCTTAAAAATGGGTATGTCTATGGCTTCAAAAACATCAATACACAGGAACGATTTTTGTCTCGCGTTTACATTATTTTTGTATGTTGTTAAAATTATTAGCAGTTCTCTTGAGTATAGGGACCAGATCAACGAAGAGTATCATCACGGTTATTCCATAAAGTATTTAAGTCGGCAATTATAGCCGGTGTTACGATGTTAATGGTACGTTTTTCTAGTCCATCTACACAATCCAAATATTAAAAAGATGTCTCAATCAGTTATCACAACCAAGATTGATAGGGACTGCCAAAATTCACCACAGAATTACCCTGTATGTAACACGATGTAACTTTATTATAAATTAATATTATTAGTATAACTTTTGTTGTTTGAAAATTGTACATGGAAGGGCGAGCTTTATTGGCTGAAACGCTGAATGCCAAGGTTTCTTTTTCAGGCATTTGATTGGACCGCTAGAAAACTTCCTGCGCGCGCAATTTTAAAACTCCGACATTTTCGCCCGCTTTGCAAAAAAAAAAAAACCTTGCCAGGGTGTAGACGCCAAAAAAAGTATATCCCCCCCAAGGTCAGGCTTCAAGGTCAACAATGCTCGGAGCACCATCCCCCCTTTTTTCCTTAAACCAAGTATTTATTCCTATTATGATAGAAATTTTTCGACGAACATCGTCTTTCCTAGAACTGATAATTCAACTCCATTAATAGAGTTTTATTCTTCCAGTTGCTATAAATAAATGGTTTCTGCTCCCTTTTACTAGCTTCTCCGAAGAGAAGCAATTTAACACCTCAAGAAAACTACCAGACTCTTAGAGACGCGAGAAAAGGGCATACTTTTTTCAGTTTAATTTGCTAAAAATATATGCCGATAGTTTCTACCTTTTTTTTCGTTTTATTTTGATAAAATATATGTTAAATAGTTTATATCCTTTTTATTTTTGCAAAAAGGACATAAAGATGTTTAATATTTCGTTCATACTTAAGCTTGTATTTACTTAGTTTATTTAGATCAATGGATTTATCATTATGATTTGTATATATATATATATATATATCAAATGGATATTTTTAATTAATTTATTTCATATATATTAATGGCTATCTCATTATTTTTATAAATATTAAATAAATATTTTTAAATAATTTATTTAATTTAGATCAATGGTTTCTCATTATGATGTTTATATATAGGGTGGACCAAAATAAGGGTCCTATCCTTAAATTTGAATAACTTCCACAAAATAAAAAGTTAAACTCACCAAACTTTATGTGTATGTAGACTGACCCTTCCGAGATTTTTTTGAAATAAACAAAACAAATTTTGGCCGAAAAACACTTCTTAAAACTTACATGAATTTATGAATTTTTAAAAATAGGACCCTTATTTTGGCCCACATGTATATCAAATGGATATTTTTAATTAATGTATTTAATTAAATCAATAGATTTATCATTAGAATTTGTATGTATATAAAATGAATATTGTTAAATAATTCATTTCATATATATTAATGGCTCTCTCATTATTATATTTATATATATATATTTTTTACATAGGCATTATCAAGGCAATATTCGGTTGTTTACAGTATTTTGTTACACTTTTTCCATTGTTTTGTTTGATTCTTTCAGTTGCGTCAATCATAAATATTTTATTTCTTTCAGTATTCAGTGCGACTTCTTACAATAAGATTGATTATGCAGAAAAGTATGCATACGTTAACAGGAATGCAAATTGTCAGTTTTTTTTTAAATTTTATTTACTTGTATTTTATTATTCTCGTTTAGCTTTATTAAGGCACTGACATCAAAAATACACTGACATCAAAAATATTGTTGTTGGAAATTGGATTCTTGGAATGTTTATTGTTTTTTCCATCTGTTGCTTGTGATTAACAATTTCAGGCTTTCATAACACTGGAGGAATGTTGGCTTTTCCAGGATAAAAATAAAAAAGGTCCATCTGCAGGTTGCTGTTCTTTTGTCTTTGATGCTTTAGTTTTGCATATTGTGTTGTCCAACCTTCTTCCCTTTTCAATACTACCTCCTTTGTTTACACAGTGGTCACCACTTATCAAGGCCCGAAAGCTACCCAGGGATAATGGTTATTGCAAGTACATTACGTTAGTGTGGAGATTTGATGAAGTGTTTACTTAAGGGGGCGGTTCATTAGGAATTTGTTAACGTTGGACTTGAACACATCCAAGTTGTAGTCCGGAGAGAAGCAGGCAGACGGAACAGAGTTCCACAGGCGTGCAGTTCTAAGAAAGAAACTTTGTTCATGGAATCCACGTTTTCATTTAGGCACGGATAAAGAGTGGGAGGAATATTTCACAGTGGATTCAGCTAGACGGGTGTTTTTCGTGAAAGATTGGCGAGGGGGGACCAGATATTGGAGTTCAGACGAGCACCTGCCTTGAAAATAACGATAAAAAGGATAGGCTCGCAACGTCTTCGTCTTGTCCTCTCATCCATTACCTTATAGAGGTCTTTAGTGGTTCTCAGAGCCACACATCTGATGTGGTCTGCCTCTTTTTGTGGGATAGTTCTTCCCATATGTGAGATGAGGGATCGCAGGCTGGCAAAGGATGCCTCTTCTTTCTTTGCTGGGAGGTTGAGGCTCTTACTTTTTTGGTAAGTATCTCACCTAGGATGCGTCCCCATTTTTCAAATTTTGAGTAGTGGTAGCAGTGCAGGAGGTCCTGCTTCTCTTTGATAGACCATGATTGGTTTTAATCTCCATTCTGTTTCCATTGAGGTTTGTCAAGCGACATGGAGATAGGATGCTTGGTGCAGTTTGGTCATGGACTGGTAGTTATCCTCGTGTAATGTATTGGCTGACTGTGGTATCACCTTTTATTTTTGTTTTATTTCACTTCACTCGAAGTTCTCAGAAATCAAGTGGCCCACGACCTGGGGCTAAAACTTGAATTCTATATGAGATACATAGATATTCGAATATTCCATTTCAGTTCTTTATTTCTCAAACACTGAGTTAGTAAAGAAGTTGAGAACATAATTTTCCTCTCCCCAATTAACCATTTTATATGTTGTAGTATATCTTTTATTTTGGTATCTTGGTCTTACTGGATTCCAGGACAAGAATTTATCTAGCCTGGTGGAGTATCAAGCTTCGTGCTGCTACTTGAGGTAACATCACTTGGAGAAGGTGTACCATTCCTTGTAAAAGCTAATCTGGATTAACCATAGTGAGATCTTGTTTGGTCAGCAAATACTATGTGATTTTGAATATCTAATCAAGATTTACGTCTATGGAAAAAGTATCCTCATGCCAGGTTGTTCCGACAAACCCCTGTACAGAGGGGCATAAGACACTCAAGGACAGTGTCTAGTAGGCATTTAAGTTCGCTCCAAGGTGTGAGATCTCATGTGAACATTTAAAAATGATTTTCTTGAAAAAGAATATCCACATACTTTACACAAATATGGCTTTTCCCCAGTGTGTGTTCTCATATGAATCTTTAAATCCCATTTTTGAGAAAATGAATATCCGCACACTTCACAAGAATGTTTCTTTTCCCCAGTGTGAGTTTTCATATGTCTCAGCAAGTTTGATTTGTTAGAAAAAGTATTTCCGCACACTTCACATGAATGTGGCTTTTCTCCAGTGTGAGTTCTCATATGAATCACTAAATTTGATTTTTGAGAAAAGAAATGTCCGCACACTTCACAAGAATATGGCTTTTCGCCAGTGTGAGTCTTCATATGTCTCAGCAAGTTTGATTTGTAAGAAAAAGAATTTCCGCAAACTTCACAAGAATGTGGCTTTTCCCTATTGTGAGATTTCACATGTCTCAGCAAGTTTGGGTTGTTAGAAAAAGAATATCCGCACAATTGACAGGAATGTGGCCTTTCCCCAGTGTGAGTTCTCAAATGTGTCACTAATGTTAATTTTTGAGAAAAAGAATATCCGCACACTTCACAAGAATATGGTTTTTCGCCAGTGTGAGTTTTTATGTGTCTCAACAAGTTTGATTTGTTAGAAAAAGAATATCCACACACTTCACAAAAATGTGGTTTTTCCCTTGTGTGAGTTCTCATATGTCCTACCAAGTATGATTTGTTCGAAAAAGATTGTCCGCACACTTCACAGAAATGTGGCTTTTCCCCAGTGTGAGTTTTCAAATGTGTCACTAATGTTGGTTTTCGAGAACAAGAATATCCGCACACTTCGCAAGAATATGGCTTTTCCCCAGTGTGAGTTCTCATATGGATCAGTAAATCCGATTTTTGAGAAAAAGAATATCCGCACACTTCACAAGAATGTGACTTTTCCCCAGTGTGAGTTCTCATATGTCTCACTAATGTTGATTTTCGAGAAAAAGAATATCCACAGACTTCACAGGAATATGGCTTCTCCCCAGTATGAATTCTCATATGAATCAGTAAATCCAATTTTTTAGAAAAATAATATCCGCACACTTCACAAGAATGTTGCTTTTCCATCGTGTGAGTTCTCATGTTTCACCAAGTTTTATTTTTCAGAAACAGAATATTTGCACACTTCACAAAAATGTGGCTGTTTCCCAGTGTGAGTTGTCATATGTGTCAAAAAATGCTGATTTTAAGGACAGGAATATTCACACCTTCAGTTTGAGTTCTCATATTAATCAGTAAATCCGATTTTGAGAAAAAAATATCCGCACACTTTACAAAAATTTGGCTTCTCTTTAATTTGAGTTCTCATGTGTCTTTAATGTTGATTTTCGAGAAAATTAATATCCGTCCACTTCACAAGAATGTGGCTTTTCCCAGTATGAACTCTCGTATGTGTCTTTAATGTTGATTTTTAAAATCAAGAATATCCACACAATGCACAAGAATGTGATTTTTACCTTGTGTATATTATTATGTCTCACTAACTTTGATTTTTCAATAAAAGAATATCCACACACTTCAACAGAATGTTGCTGTTCCCCAGTGTGAGATTTCATAAGTCTCACTAACTTTGGTTTCTTTAGAAACAGATTATCCACACAGTTTACACGAATGTGAGTTTTCTCCAGTGTGAGTTCTCGTATGCTTTATTTAATATTCATTAAAAACATTCCAGCAGGAACATCTGCAAATAAAAAATAAATAAAATTCAATATTGTTTTTTTTTCGTGCCAACAAAACAAGAAACATAATTTTATAAAACATTTAAAAATCACAGAAATAAACTCTTAATTCACATTTATATTGTTTAAATAGTTAATAATATTCATAGTATTTTTTAATAGATAAAGGAATTATGCAATTAATAAAGTAAAATAAACAATAATATAGTAGGAATTTTTAGAAACGATAAGCATACTACTAGCATAGTTATTACTGCTAAGAATACAATAATATTGTTAGCAATGGACATATAATACTTTTATAATAAAGAAAAAGGTGAATTTAAATACGAAGTATACTTTTAAAGTTAATAATCCAAATCATTATAGAATCCAGTTACTTAGCAATGGTTAATAGGATTGTCTTTTAAAGTACTTTCATTTTAAGTCACACGCATAGAAATATATTGTCGTTTATTATTAACTAGTCTGGGTGCCCGGCGTTGCCCGGATGTTGTGAAGTGTGTGTGTGCAAAAAAAGTGGTAGAAGGCAAGCAGACTCGAACCCGTACCGCGATTGGGGAAAAGAACGTGAAGAAAAACGTGATATTCTTGCTGTTGCATTCATCGGAAAACCGGAAGTGACGAAAGTTAAGGCTAGTCAATGTAAAATTGGGGATAACTTTTTTAAAATATGGCGAAAAAAGCAACTCATAATTGTAAAAAAGTGCTCAGTTGAGGGTGAAGGAGTTAATGTTTTTAGCCAATCTTTTGATATTTGTTCTCCGAAGGATCGCGCTTCCAAACGTGATCTCGTGAAAATCCGTCGCCTCTGTCAAAAGTTTTAGGCAGGTATACATACATACATACATACATACATACAAACGGACAGCTTTGATTTATATTATAGATGTTCTCAATATTTGTATTAAACTGTGTGCAAATATAGCCGTTTATTTGTTCTCGATATGGCTCGTGCAACAACCTGTATCTGTATTAAACTGGTTATTTTGCAAACATTAAACATTTGTTAATACTCAGAATAGTGACTTTTATAGAATTAGGTTTTGTTTTTTTACTTTTTATTTTTAGATTTCAGTTTTTTCATTCAACGAAATATTTCATCCCACATTTTTTAATGCATTTTTATATTTCCTATATTTTACTACCCAAATGATATAAGCAGTTTTAATGATCGATCATCGCGATTTTATTTTTAAACTTAACGTCTGATTGTGACCCAACGTTTCTCTCTCTCTTTAAGGTCACCCCACTGACCTTTGGAAAAACTTCGACTCCTGTCGTTGAAATCTCTGAGAGGCGGTCACATCAGATTCCTGGTATGCTGAAAACGAATAACAAAACTCACGCAGGCATGAATTCTATTTCTACTGAAGGTTAATTTCACAAAATATATTTACAGACTTTTTTTACAATATGTTGTTTAGCTCTTAGCAAGTTTTAAACGTCTGAAATCTTTAGTCTTCTCTTCGCAGACGGCACTCAGAGGGGTAGGGATAGGGGGCGTTATCAGTCCTTGGGGAACGGCGACATTTCACGCAATCTGTTCCCCTTGGAATCAAACGAGAATCTGCTTAATCTTTGAGCGGGTTAACATTATATAGTGAGAGGGCGTCGGAGTGGAAAGTTTCATAAGCCAATCAAATTACGACATGCAGGTGCGGATTATATGTTTGCAGCTCGACTTTCGTCGAGAGTTTGGAAATCTGGGGACCAAAATCAACACTCAATTCCCATGACCTCAAAAGGTCACGTCCCATCATTCAGACAGCCACAGTCTGAATGATTCTCTAGGTTGGCAAGTACAGTCGATTATTCTAACATTCTCACATTTCCTGTTGTCCACCTCTCAAACAACAATATATCTCTTATTTTCAAACAAAGCTAAATATATCTATATTTCAGTTCAAGTATTGGGATATCCGCCGTTGCCCGAGAGATATTAAAGCTATCTTATTGTCACCCGGCTCCCCAATGAGGGGCAAATCGCTCCCTCAGTTCGATCACGGTACATGATAATACATATTTGTATACACAAAAGAAATCGAAAGCAGTGAATTAGTAAGGTTTTATTTTTTATTATTGGAATTTAACAAATTGTTACTAGAATTCAACGAATTATTTCATCCAACTTTTTCTAGCGTTTTTTTTATTATTCTTATATTTGTATAGTTTTGTTATGATTTTTCATATTTATTTCTTTTTTTTTTTCACCTTAAATAAATTAGTAAAGTGTAGTAACATTGAAATCTCATTAAGGATTTTAATATGACATTTAGAATGGACCTATTCTTATCATGGTGTACGAACAAAACTTATTTCTTCTGCATATCGGTGTGTCTAAAATATTTTATTCATAACGGGTTGATGTATTTTACTGGAATTCGGATTTTAAAACATTCTAATTCGCTTGAGAATTACGTTTCCTTTTGAGACTAAGAAAACGTGAACATTTTCTGCTTTGATAAATTAATGAAAAGTATGCGAATTAAATGTTTAATAAAGTTACATATGTTCATCGTTGCAATTTTAAGATAACCTTATTGAATACATACATTATAAACGTATATCTCTTTTAATGAAAACTCATATATATATATATGTGTGTGTGTGTTTGTGTGTGTGTGTGTTAATATTACCATCGTTATTATGAGAAATATATCTGTTAGGAAATGGATCGAAAAATAGAGGGAGGTGTGTATATGTATGTGTGTGTGTGTGTGTGTGTGTGTGTGTGTGTGTGTGTGTGTGTGTGTGTGTGTGTGTGTGTGTGAATATTACCATCGTTATTATAAGAAATATATCTGTTAGGAAATGGAGCGAGAAATAGAGGGAGGTGTGTAAATTATAATTTAATATATAAACGATTCGACCAACTTCAAAATAAATTGTCATTATGGTAAACATTGTAGTTTTCTGAGAAATCACATAAGTTTTACATAAACACATTTTTGACAAAAATCTAAAAGTCATTATATTCTTCGAATCACATATGATTTTAATAAAATAAGCAAAAATCTAAATTTCAGAATGAATAATATATTTAAGGTGATTTTTTTTATTGGGGATTCATAATTTTTAATTCGTGTCGGTTATCAAGCAAGGCGAAATCAATAACTTTATTTAAATTTTAAAGATTATTTTAAATTTTAGTGAATGATATTTTTTATTAACATTATTTTTCACATAGAGATAATCATATATCAAAGCCGGGGAGCACGTAAAGATAAGAGTGATTGAGTGTATATAAGTTAATTGGGTAATATCGTAGTAATCGTTAGTCGTGGAAATTTGGTAAATTGGATTACTTAAGAGGACGATTCATCGGGAATTCGTTACGTTAGATTACAGATTACCAAATTGTAGTCAGATAAAAATCAGGTAAACTGTATCGGGTTTCACGGGATGGCAGTTCTAAGTAAAAAACCTTGTTCATGGAATCTACACTTAGGTTTAGGCACAGATAAAGAGCGAGGAAAATTATTGATAGTGATTTCAGCTAGACGGGTGTTTTTCGTGAAGGTTTGGCGAGGGGAACCATAGATTGGAACTCAGCCGAGCACTTGCAACGTCTCTGCTGTGGGAAAGAGCTTGCAGGGAAAAGCAAAGAGCATACCCCATTAGGCTACGAAATATATTTGTCAAAGCAGCCTAATATATTTCTTGCAACTCCTGCCCAAAAGTTGGCCACAGTACTCCATTCTAGTACTACCTAACTTTGATATATTAAGAGCAATTAACCTAGAATGGAAGCCTTTGTCGAGAGATTCATTAATCCTATGAGATAACCGTTCGCATATCTGATGTAGATCTAGCAGAATTGAAACCATATTGCATGTCACTAAGAAGGTTATTTTTTGCTGAGGTGGTTGATTACTTCTCTATTTAACACATATTCCAGCAATTTACTCACGAATCATAGGAGACTTATTGGTCTCTACTGATAGAAAGATGACCGATTACCTGAATTTTTAAAAACAGGTTATTTGATGAGGTTTTCCAGGGCATTGGAACGCAATTTAAATCAAGCATTACTGATTTTTGTAAAACATTCGTTAAAAAAAATATTTACAAAATTTTTACATTTTTTCATGACAATTAGTTTATTTGTTTTACAATTAGAATGGAAGTCCAGGCTTCTATTTGTTTCACCCGATGTTTTAACGAA
Source organism: Euprymna scolopes (assembly GCF_053919585.1). Lineage (NCBI taxonomy): Eukaryota > Metazoa > Mollusca > Cephalopoda > Sepiida > Sepiolidae > Euprymna > Euprymna scolopes. Next base: position 194,658,781 of record NC_136527.1, read on the forward strand.
AGGAAAATATCATGTTTCAAAAATCACGTAAATTCTTCAAGTAGTTTTATTTTTAAATAAGAAAGTCAAATGTTATGAGTGTTGGAGAAATGAGTAGCTACTAAATTATGCAGTCGAAATTACCTGAATATTACTGAATTGTTTAAAAAAAGACAATTGTAATCGTGTTAGCGAGTGAAAATTGCCGTTATCTTATTTAAATCAAAACGGAAAATTACCTCCGTTTTGAACTCTCGTGTCTTATGATCGTTTTCATCAAATTCTATTTTTATTTTCTTTAATAAATAATTTTCTATCTTATCGATTTTCGAAATTTTTTGATATAATAATCTTAAAAGTATGAAGCAAACGTAGATACCAAGGTTTTCATGTGAAATTCAGTATTACGATTTCCGAAATTTCATCACAATAGTGTAGAAACTCCTAAAGGTCGAACATGGCGCTGCTCAAACTATGTGTTAATGCCCAACGAAAAACAAAATTGGAAAAAGATGCTGTTTCGGTATGAGTGAGAAGGAAAGGACAATTTGAGAAATCTAAACTTCTTTACTGGAAAAATATATTTTGTTTGTCCATCATTTGAGTAAAATATGGGACCAGAGCAATTTGAAATAAATTTGAAATTAAAAACAAAAAAAAAACAGTAAAACGAAACGAAATTTTAATTTCCATTCCATTTTTAAAACAACCCAAGAAAAGAGTGCTTTCGACAATTTTTAACTTCTATTCTACTTGAAATTATTTGTTTCTGTGTCATTTTTTTGTAATTCATAAAATTTGTACTTATTTTGACATGACAAGTACGTAATTCTGTTTTCGTTTAAAATACGTTAGTTTAAAAGATCACTAATTTACACACGCATCAAGATATAAAGATGTACATTTTAAATTTTCATTCACAACTATTTTATAACGGTGCCCGGAAAACTCGTCCCGGGAAAACTCGTCTCCGGAAAACTCGTCCCCTTTCGCTAGGTAGGAAAACTGGTCCCTTATTGAATAAATATCGATTGAAAACACATTTTATGATCGTTCTGGAAGGAGATATTGTTTTTTTTAAATAGACTATAGCCCCATAATATTTTTTGAAAATATTTTTACTTGTTTAATTTTTTTTTTAATAAAATCGATGTTCTAAGTGTCCGTTTTCTACCTAACTGGCTAAGTTTTTAGTGGTTTCACTTATTTTAAAGCGTTTATTATGTTCATAAACGAGACCGCATTTTTTTATATTAATATAAAAAGAATTTACTTATTTTCTGTTGTTTATAAAAGGGTAAAATCGATTTTTCTACCTCGCCGACTATGTTGTTTGTTGTTTAATTTATTTGGAATCGTTTATTCGGTAAAGAAAAAAAACCACAGAAAACAAACAAAAAACATGTCGAGTGTTACGTGAGAACGAGAAATAATGTCCGGTATATCACATCTTGGGGTCTTGATAATCGTAAAAAAAATAGAAAATTAAAGAAATTACTGAGAGAGATTTGGTTTTAAAAAGAAAATAATAAAGTTTAATATTTTTTAAAATATAATTTAGAGAGGGGGGGGGGGTAAAAACTGTATCTTCCCCCGAAAAACAACCAACAAAAAATGAAATTTAAAAGATTCTTGATAAACGATAGAGAAGTTTTCAATAAAATTGATTAATAAATTTATTTAGTGATTACTTTTTCTCTTAATGATTAATTTTAGAATTTTGAAGTAAAAATTAACAAAATTAAAAATTAGTTAACGAGAGATTGTTAGCACATGGGGCACATGGCATCTCTCGCGCCAAAAAATATTTCGCTTTTAATTTATCAGTTAATTTTTGCAAAATTTAACAGGACGACAATAAATGCTGATAATTGATAAAATTATAATTTTAAATAACGCATGAGTGCATTTGGTATGAGAGAAAACAAAAGCATAACAAAAAAAAATATCATAATTAAAAAAACCAAAGCAAAAAACTACCGAAGAATCGAATCGCTCCCTGTTTTTTAATTTTTTTTTTATTGTTTTTATGACTCCAAAAAAAAAAACAGCATTAAAATAAGAACAAACGAAAAATTGTAATTAACTTTGTATGAACATAATAAACGCTTTAAAATAAGTGAAACCACTAAGAACTTAGCCAGTTAGATAGAAAACGGACACTTAGAAAATCGATTTTATTTAAAAAAAAAAAAAAATTAAACAAGTAAAAATATTTTTTTTAAATGTTAGAGGGGGGGCTACAGTCTATTTAAAAAAAAAAAACAATATCTCCTTCAAGAACGATCATAAAATGTGTTTTCAATCGATATTTATTCAATAAGGGACCAGTTTTCCTACCTAGCGAAAAGAGACGAGTTTTCCGGGGTCAAGTTTTCCAGAGACGAGTTTTCCCAGAGACGAGTTTCCCAGAGACGAGTTTTCCCGAGACGAGTTTTCCCGAGACGAGTTTTCCGGGCACCAATATAAGTATAACATTTAAATAGGGGCTTTTTATTAGATCTAAAGTCGAAATACAAATTTTCAAATAAAACCAATGGTATCGTCTTTATTGACATGTCGAAGAAACGAACATATCCAAAAATTACTGAAAACGATAATGTAGACAATTTAATATCACTGTGAATATATTTTGAATACAATTGACGAAAATTGACGTTTGGTAAATAAAAGAAACCAAAGAGATCGAATCGTAATGAGGGAAGTATTTTTTTTTTAATCTTCAGCATTTTTAGCAGAACTTTAGGTACTTGTACAGTTTAATCAAGGTATTAAAAAGTGAAAATATCGACAAAAAAAAAAATTATATTGTACGTATTCGTTTTGGACTTAAGATCTACGAAAAGAAACTTTAATTTAATTTGATCGAGTAGTCTTTTTTTTTTACAGCGGAAAAACACGTTCTTACGATAGAGCATTGAAGTCAGCCATTATGTAATTTGTTGAACACGTCACGGGGAGATAACTCCATGTAAAGTTCCGATACTCCTTCCCCATTTTTATTACTAGCTTTTCTTCCTAAAATTGAACCTTTTGATCGGTATCATAGCAAATTGGTTTTTAGCTGTAAAAAAAAAAAAAAAAAAAAAAAAAAGAACACTACTTGGTGAAATTAAGTGAAAGTTTTTTCAGAGAACATAGTTCCATAACGGATACGTGCAATATAACCTTTTTCGATATTTTCATTTTTTTATGGCTTAATTAAACTGTACAAGTACCGAACTTTAATCTTTTCGAAATTTGTTTAGTTATTAATTAATGGTCTACACATCATCGTTTTTTTTTTTTTTGTAATTTATGGATATTATTGCGACGAATTTAGGATAATTCATCCCCAGAAAACTCGTACCCGGAAACCGACACTTTTTGCTAGGTAGGAAAACTGGCCCCTTATTGAAGAAATATTGATTGAAAACATATTCTATGACAGTTTTTTTTAAATATATTGTTTCTAAAAGAGAATACACATCCCATAATATTTTTAACCATACTTTTACTTGTTTAAAAAAAATAATAATAATTGATTTTTCTAAGTGTTCGTTTTCTGCCTAGCTCCGAAAGTATTTGGTGGTTCAACTCATTTTAAAGAGTTTATTTAGTAAAAAAAAAAAAAAAAAGAAAAAAAAAGTACTATCCGACATGAGATGATTACGTCTTGGGAGTCTCGATAATCGCTGAAAAATAGAAAATTAAAGAAAATACGGCGGTAGATATAGTTTAACAGATATTGTTGATTATGTAACGAAACGGAACGGAAGACACGAAAAGCGAAACCCTATATTTATAAAAAAAAACTTACTTTAGTTTTTAACATTTCTTGTGTTATTACGAACCAATCAATAAAAAGAAAACACTTCTTGTATTACCAAATAATAAAACAAATATTTTATTTAGAAAATTTGGTACTTCATGGGGAATGTGGGCCCTGAATAAACAGATTTTTACTTTAATGATTGCTCCCTCAAAGCGCATGCGCAAAAGGTTTTCTTTAGTTTATTGAATCGCGAAAACTTTTTGAACGTACTATTTGAGGCCAAAATAAAAAAAAAAAAGGAAAGCATTATTTGAATATGTATGAAAAATGATTTAACGAAATATTAAGAGGAGAAACTAAAAAATTAAAATGAAATAAAAGTAAAATAAAAACAATCACGAATTAAAAGTATGAATCAAATCTACCCAAAGAAAAAAAAATAAAGTAAATACGCGATTAAAAATAAACGAAGAAAGTGAAACGCTTTGAGGGAGCATGCATTAAATAAAAATACCGTTTACGCAGGGTCCACGTTCCTCGTAAAGTACCGAAAAATTAATTTAGTTTTAACACTTTTTGTTTTCACGGAACAACAACGGGCACTTTTGTAGTATAAGGACGGCAGCTATCTCTTCTTGACGTATTTCTCTAAACTGTCTCCTGGTCGCGCTTCTTCTCGGTCAAAAAACATTTAAAGTGTTAATTTGTTGTCAACCCTCCAAATTCGCTTTAATTAAAAAAAATGTTCCATTTTAATTATTTGTTTGTCAGACAAAAAAAAAAAAAAAGCGATTTTACTCTAAATCTTTATCCAATGTAGTTTTTATTACAAAAATTTATTTATTATAATTATATTTTCTTACGCAGACTTTTAAATAAATGTTTTTACAATTATATATTCATCCATTTTAATACAAGAAATGTTTTGGTTTTCAAGTATTTTTCTGTTCGGAAAAAAATCTTATTTGTTACTTATTTGCCGTGTTCTTCGACCAAGGAGAAATTGGAGTTATCTCCCCCTAACAATAGCCGCCGTCTGCATACTGCAGAAATGCCCCCGAAATGACTTTTAAACGATACCCTCCTCTCCCCAAGTAATAACGTTATTATTTTGGGGCGGTGCCAAAAATACATAAGTACCATGTTTTCTTTTCTGTTGTTTCGTATTAGTACAAGAATTAAATTAAATCTTCTAAATAAAATAATTGCTTTCTTTGATAATACGTAAGCGTTTTCTTTTATTTTTGTTTCGTAATAACAAACAGTGTTAAAAAGTGTTAAAGTTAAAGTATTTTATAAAATAAAATTTATGTTTTCGTTTTTTTGTGTCTTGACTCCGTGATCAGGTTTAGTTTTTAAAACAAAAGTTAAAAAATATTTTTGTAAATATTATGGGATCTGTGTTCTCTTTTAAAGACAATATCTTCTTCAAGAACGATCATAAAATGTGTTTTCAATCGATATTTATTCAATAATGGACCAGTTTTCCTACCTAGCAAAAAAGGGATGACTTTTCCAGTCACTGCTTTTAACACCTCATGTTGTTTCCATATGCCATATAGTATATTACTATTTTCATATATTCTTTAATATTGCTCTATCTCACATGATCTAATCTTAAATATTTTTATATAAACATCTATAAAAGTATTTCTTGAATAATGATGACCTATCCAATATAGAATATTAAATAGTTTTAATATAAATAAAAATAAAATAATACTTTTTTTAAATATATTTATTTCATGGTTCCATACACTTTAATAATCAATATTTTTTAACACTATACCCATATAGCATGTTTGTGATTTGTTAAAATTCAAAATAAAAAAAAAGTTCTTTAATTTAAAGAACAATAACATGCTTTTAAGAATATATATTTGGGAAGAGAAAACCTACAAACGAAAACAAAAAAGCCAAAAAAAAAAAAAAAGTAGTAACGCATTGGTAAATAAGAACGACAAGATGGCCGACATTCAAACATTCAATTGAGATGTTACTTTCTCGCTTTTTTCTTACATTTGTTAAATTTTTTGTTACCTTTTTTGTTTGTTTGTTTTCTTCTCTGCTAAATACCTTTATATTCTTAGAAACACGTAGTCAGAGGGACCATTTTTTTTTTAGATGAAACCATTTTTTTTTATTGATTATGTTTCCTTTTACTTTACGTTCAGATTAAATTCTATTCTTATGAGCTGTTGTTTATTAATTTTTAGATGAAACTACAGGATAGTTTTTTTTTTCTCGCTGACTACGTTAAGCATGAGTTTCTAAATAAGAACGTTAGTATTTCTGATCGGTTCGTGTTTTGTATAAGTACCAAAAAGTTAAATTGTAATTTAATTTGAAAGAAAAAAAGTTTGTTCAATTTCGGATCCATTTATAAAACAAATGGATTTTTATTTTCCCAAAGAAATTGAAAATAAAAATAGCAAATTTCTTTCTAAAAATCCATGTACATATTTTGGAAGGATAAATAGTGAACGTTGAAGTGGACTACACAATCGGCAGCCATTTTGAGTGGAAAACTACGCATTTATCATTTAAATGTTTCTACTGTTTAACTTTTAAATTAAAGTTAAACTAAACCAAGACTCTCCTCCTATAAAGGGGGGTGTATTACTGTACACATAGATTCAAAAAAGTTGTCAAAAAACAAATATATAACAAATAAATGTTATCAAAGGCAAGATAAGTTACTTTTCTACCAAACTGAATATAATTTTCGTGTTTTTATTCAATTTAACATGTTTATTCAGCTCGAAAAACATACTGTGTTTACCGATGTATTGGACAATTCAAAATGGCGGCCGACTCTCTCTTAAACACGGTAAGTTCGGGAAAAGGTGTTATAAATAATAAACTAGACAAAATACTATTTAAAAAAACACCGAATATATGTCACGGTAATATATATTGAGCGAATTTCTAACAGTATTTTGTCTAGTTTATTATTTATAATACCTTTTCCCGAACTTACCGTGTTTAAGAGAGACTCGGCCGCCATTTTGAATTTTCCAATACATCGGTAAACACTGCATGTTTTTCGAGCTGAATAAACATGTTAAATTGAATAAAAACACGGGAATTATATCCATTTAGGTAGAAAAGTAACTTATCTTGCCTTTGATAACATTTATTTGTTATATATTTGTTTTTTGACTACTTTTTCGAATCTATGTGTACAGTAATACAAACCCAAAGGGTGAAATCGAGATTTTCATAGCAAAAATAAATAAATAAATAAAATAAATAAAATAAAAAATAAAACACTTGTTTCAAATGCATTAAAATAACAAAAAGTTATGGGAAAATAGGATTTCAAATGCATGGGATTGTTAAAAGTAAGGAAATAAAATATCGAAAAAAATCTTACCTTAAATAAAAAACGGATGAAAAAATTGATTATTACTATTTTGTTTGTTTTCAAAACAGGAACATTGGTCGATTTGTATTTCTTTACTAAATTGATCCAAACGTGTATTTTAAAAAAATAACTGAACGAAGAACGTAAGGATACAATGAATATAAAAATATGAAAATTTAAAAAAAAAGATTAAAAGCGACAAAAAACAATAAAATATTATAATAAAACTTTGTCAATTTTTAAAAGTTCGTTAATTACGTGTGATGAAACGTTTTCATATCAAATTTAGAACGTATTGTCCAATCATAAAACTATGATGAATAACGGTGGTAAATCGAATACGTCTAAGATATCTGTTCTGCGTTAGCTATCTGCTAACATATATATATATATATATATATATATATATATGTGTGTGTGTGTGTGTGTGTTTAAATATGTAAATATATGTATAGATATATTTATATATATATATATTTTTATATATATATGTGTGTGTGGGTGTGTGTATGTGTGTATTAAAAACATATATTTATTTATATATTCAGATATATTATAAGGTATATATTAATAAATACACATACATATACATATATATATAAATATATTTATAATTGAAAAAATATTTTTATTGCGTTTTCACTCCAAACAATGCACAGTGTCACTTTGACGTGGAGAGCTGGGACATAATTGCAAGGATACTATGTAGGGAGTTGAGGGACAAGATTTCTGTTTACTTTACACTTTAATTTTTCCATGATAGATATGATGTTTAGGTTAAATTCTTACGGTTTTTGTTGTTTAATAAATTTTAGATGAAACGACAGAAGATGTTTTATGTTCCCTCTCACCATAACGTTACTATTTCAGTATGGTCCGTGTTTTGTATAAGTACCAAAAAGTGAAATTGTAATTTAATTTGAGAGAAGAAAAAAGTTTATTAAATTAATGTTTGTTCATTTACGGATCCATTTATAAGACGAACTTATTTTTTTTCCTTATAAAATTAAAATAAAAAGGAACATATTTTTTAGCAAATTGATTTCTATAAATTCATGTACATATTTTTGGAGGCACTGATTGAAAATTAAAAAAAAAAGCATTCAAGTGACTTCATAGTCGGCAGCCATTTTGAATGAAAAACTGCACATTTTATCGTTTAAATTTCTTTACGCAAGGCTGTCTACGGGCAACGGAGAAATCGAGATTTACGCATAAAATTACACTGATTTAAAATGCATTGAATTGTTAAAAGTTAGGAAATAATTTTTTTTTAATCTTACCTTTCTTTGTAGGCAATTCAATAAAAAAAAATTGGACGATTTCTTTTTTGTTTTAATCGGAAAAATCTGAGGAGTTGCACGACGATGTTCACTCTACACAGGTCTCAACGCATTTTTCTTAAAACTGCCGCCTATGGAACACTGTTTGGCTGGTTTACTTCTCGACCGACTACAATATCGTTGCCTTCAAGTCCAATGTAAACAAGTTCGGAAAAGTCTGGCGTTGTTCACTCTACACGGGTCTGGATTTTTTTTCTTAGAACTGCCCACCCACGGAACACTGTTCGGCTTGTTTGCTACTTGACCGACTAGTTTGAAAAGTCTGACGTTCTTTACTCTACACAGGTCTGAACGCTTCTTTCTTAGAACTGTCCGCCCATGGAACACTGTTTGTCTGGCTTGCTTATTGACCGACTACAATAGCCTTGCCTTCAAGTCCAATGTAAACAAGTTCGGAAAAATCTGACGATGTTAACTCTACACAGGTTTAAACGCTTCTGCCCCCCCCCCACAGCCACCTGCTTTTATGGTGCCCGAGTCAACCTAAAAATCACATGTTAGACGTGATTTTTTGAGAATTGTGCGAGACCGTGGACATTAAAATTATTTATACCGAAGAATGCAAGTTGAGAATAATTTTCACTTTGACAAATTGCCCCCCCCCCCAATGTGGAGCGGCATATGTATTCTTTTTAAAATATAATTGTCAGTTGACTCGTGCTTCGTCAGTTACGACTCATCAGAGTAGCTGAATCTAGCGTGATTTGAAATCGGGACCCCATGATAAAAAGCCTAAACCTCTACCACTGGGCAATCTCGCACGACTGCTAGATTATCGAATTCCTTTGTTTTTTTATGTAGATGTTTTATTTGTGTTATATTGTGAGTCTTCGGCTGTGATCATAGCGTAGTATGTAAGTTAATTGTGGCAAGCGGGGCCAAGGACCAAAACATTATTATTATTATTATTATTATTCTTGTTGTTGTTGATGTTGCTGTTGTTAATTGATTCGAGCGACAGCGGGTCGCTGGATCACATTATGATTAGAAAAATAAACAATTGGATTGGAAAAAGTGATTGAGAGTTGAAATAATAATATCGCTAAAAGGAATGTGAAAATAGAAAATAGATGTAAACACGATTTTGGTTTGCATAAACAAATAACGAGGTTGAGGTTACATCAGCTGTTGGTCTGAGACACGTAATGAGATGTAAATTTAGGGAGATCCTAGCCAGTTGTTAGCTGGAAATCATAGAGAACGTATGACGCATGTGTTTCTAAATAATAACGTTACTATTTCAGTACGGTCCGCGTTTTGTATAAGTACTAAAAAGTCAAATTGTAATTTAATTTGTAAGAGGAAAAAATTTGTTTAAATAATGTTTGTTCAATTGCAGATCCATTTATGAAACGAAATTATTTTTATTTTTCTAATAAAATTAAAATAATAAGGAACATATTTTTAATTGCAAATTGATTTTTGTAAATTCATGTACATATTTTTAAAGGCACCGATTTATAATAAATAAAACGTTAAAGTGATTTCATAGTCGGCAGCCATTTTGATTGGAAAACTAAACATTTTACCGTTTAAATTTCTTTAAGTAAGGCTGTCTACAGGAAATGGGGAAATCGAGATTGACATATAAAATTACACCGACTTAAAATGCATTGAATTGTAAAAAGTTACGAAATTAAAATATTGAAAAGAAAATATTACCTTTCTTTGTAGGCAATTCAATAAAAAAATCGGATGATTTCTCTTTTGTTTAGATCGGAAAAATCTGACGAGTTGCACGACGATGTTCACTTTACATTGTTCTACTGGCTTGGCCATATCGATGCCTTCAAGTCCAATGTAAACAAGTTCGAAAAAATCTGACGTTGTTCTCTCTACACAGTTCTGAACACTTTTTTTGAGAACTGCCCGCCTATGCAACACTCTTCTGCTGGTTTGCTTTTCGACCGACTACAATATCGTTGCCTTCAAGTCCAATGTAAACAAGTTCGGAAAACTCTGACGTTGTTCTCTCTACACAGTTCTGAGCGCATTTTTCTTAAAATTACTCGCCTATTGAACACTGTTCTGCTGACTTGCTTCTTGAACGACCACAATATCGTTGCCTTCAAATCAAATGTAAACAAGTTCGGAAAAGTTTGACGATATTCACTCTACACAGGTCTGAACGCTTCTGCCCCCCCCCCAGCAACCTGCTTTCATGGTGACATGGCCCACTTCAAAATCACGTGTGAGACATGATTTTTCAGGAACTGTGCGACACCATGGACATTAAAATTATTTATACGAAATTGTATTTTTACTAAATTGCGAGTTGGGAATAATATGTATTGTTTTTAAAATGTAATTATCCACTGACACGTGTTTGGTCGTCTACGAGTCATCAGAGTTGCTGAATGTAACGTGATTCGCAATCACGCCTTCCATTATAAGAAGCGTAAACCTCTACCATCGCGTTTTGTTTTTCATGTAGATGTAGAGTTATTTGTTTTTGTTTTAATTTATTCGAAAATTATCGCAAACAAAAACAAATAAACAACATCTACAGAAAAACACTCGATAATCCAACAGTCTTGTGCGATGGTCCAGTGGTAGAGGTTTAGGCTTATTTCATGGGGTCACGCTAGATTCAGTCACGACGAAACACGTGCCAAGGAAACAGGAGCATGTTCTATACATATGTTTAGTCAGCTGGTGTACGTTAAAATGGCAACGTATTGACAGTTCATTTAGTTCGCAGTCACCTTCATTCAGAATCACATCTTTGCTCTCAGTCATCCCCTTTTCGAACTGGAGTTTTATCAAGTCTTTATTAGCTCCTTGTCGATAAAGGCTAAACGTGTTATGTCCACCTTTGCCTTTTCTTTGATTGTACCTGTAGCAGCAGCAGCAGCAGCAACAGCAGCAGCCGAAGATTCTCTGAAAAGCAATGACATGCAAATGACCATGATCGATTCGATGTGTTGTCTGCCATAATTGAAGGATGGAATTGGCTGATTGGTTGTAAGAAGGAGGTTGAAACAATATCTTTGACAAGCTTCTGGGCTTTACCTTTACTCCTGATCTTAAATGGAACACGTACATCAAATCTGTTGCCAAGGCCGCCAGAAAAGTTGTCGGATCCTTCTATCGATCCAGTCGATATCTCACTGCTGATGCAATTCTCTATCTATATAAGAGCCAGATACGTCCAAGCATGGAATACTGTTACCACATCTGGGCAGGAGCTGCTAGAAAGGACTTGTCCTGCCTTGATAGGGTTCAAAATAGACTTTGTGGCCTCGAGGGTGATATCCTTTTCTCTTCGCTGCAACCTCTATCTCACAGAAGAGATGTTGCAAGTTTGTCTCTGCTTTATCGTTATTTTCATGGAAAGTATTCGACTGAGCTTCAATCTATGGTCCCCCCCTCGCCAAACTTTTATAAGAAACACTCGTTTAGCTGAAAACACTATCAATAATTCTCCCCGCTCTTTATCTGTGCCTAAACCTAAACGTAAATTCCATGATCAAAGCTTCTTTCTTATAACTGCACGCCTGTGGAATTGTCTTCCGTTTTCCTGCATTCAAGCTGCCTATAATATGGTTGTCTTCAAGTCCAACGTAAAAAAGTTTCTGATGAGCCGTTCCACTTAAGTTAACAAATTTACCGAACTTCCATTACTATCCATTACTATATTGTCCTTTTGACTACTGTACACTCTTTAACCCTTATCCTTGAGTGGCCTCTGGCCTTGATAAGTGGTGACGCCTATGTAAAAAAAAGGAAACGCACTTTTGTTGTTAAAGGAATGTTTTTAATTAAAGATTAATTAAAGATGGTGTGTGTTTTGTAGGGTTAGTTTAAGCATTGGGATGTCGACATTTTATTGTAAAGCATTCGGATTCATATTTCATAAAAACGTGTACAAACCACGACAAATAAACAATTTTCAAAACAAAATATTAAATCATTTTTACACACAAATTTATTGTAAAAATGTAAAAGTAAAAATAATGATTTATCGTTTTTATTAATTAAAAATTATACAAAAATAAATCACAAAATCATTTAATGTTGAAAAGACAATTTAACTGATCGGACATTCTGACCTGGTGACGGAATTTTTGGGGTCATCACCAAAATTTAAAAGGAAAAAAGAGAAAACAAGCAAAAAAGAATGAACTAACGAAATGAATAAAAAATGTTTTATTATTATTCCATTTTCACCCAAAAAAAGGCGCATTGCCACTTTGGTGTACGGCGCTACTATCAGGGGCAACAACTACTGGGGTACTATGTTGGGATTTGAGCAGCAAGATGTCGGTTCACATTACACTTGAACTTCTGCACGTCAGTACAGTTGGGGAAGCAGGGACCTGGAATGGAATTCCAGAGTCTAGCGGTTCTGGGGAAGAAACTACTGGAGTAAAAAATATCTTTTACATCTAGGGATCTCTATTGTGTGGGGTTGGATTTAGCTGCCTGTCGCGTTTGTCGAGGGTGTCTACGTCGTGGGGGAACAAGTGTCTGCAGTTCGCCAGAGCATTCACCATTAAAATACTTTTAGAACAGGCAGAGGGATGCAACGTTTCGTCGATGGGACAGAGGCTGAAGCTTAGTTGCCAGTTCAGGGGCTATCAGATTGGCGACTCTCTTTTGAATCTTGTCTAGGAGCGAGAGACTAGTAGCAGATGAACCAGCCCAAATGTGACAGCAATACTCCATACATGGGCGAATAGTGGCGTTATAGAGGTACAGGATACTTTCGGGTGTTAGTAGTTTTCTAGCACGGTAGAGAGAGCCTATCTTCTTTGTAGTAGCCCTGGCAATGCTTTCAATGTAATTGTTCCAACTCATGTTTCCTGTGAACGTTAAGCCAAGCAGTTCGAAAGATGTACTCTCAGATAAAGAATCACTAGCCATTGCTATAGGTGGCAGAGAAGGTTTCTTGTAATTATTGAAGGAAACCAGTTTAGTCCTAGCAGCATTGAATTTGACCATCCATTTCTGTCCCCATTCCACTACAGATTGGAGGTCATCCTCTAGTGTTTTTGCCATTTCTTTAGCTATGTGTTCATTTGTGTTCCTGTCATAAAAAATTAAAATGATCCGAATTTATTTAACCAAAACAACAATTCTTACTTGAAAGAAAGGCTGAAATGAAAAACACATACAAAATAGAAAATATTCTTTTTCAAGTCTCCAAACTCAGTCTTTAAACGAAAAGTTCTTTTCTCTTTTTTTTTTCTGAAAAGAAAAACATGCAGGTTGCAAGGCTCTTTTTGAAGTTTTTTCTTTGTCTCTTTTTTTTTACAAACAAAACATTCAAACGGTTTTAAATATAGCTCTTAAAAAAAGGGGCTAACCTTTTTTTAGATACCCCAGAAATAATTTTACCTTTCTCTGAAAGGGTAGGTTTATCTTTCTTTTTTTTCTTATCTTTTCCCTCTCACTGAAAGGGTTGGTTTCTTTTTCTTTCTTTCCTTTTCTTTTCCTCATTTCTGAAAGGATTGGTTTCTTCTTCTTTCTTTCTTTTTCTTTTCGTTTTCTCTAAAAGGATTGGTTTCTTTTTCTTTTCCCTTTTTCTAAAAGGGGTTAGCTTCTTCAATAAATGGTGTATTTTGAAACACCACTTTCAACCACTTAATAAGGGCCTTCCAGTATTAGTGAAGAAATCAAGACGTTTTCTTTTGACAAAGGTTTCACAAAGTTGATTGTGATTGTCTTCACAGCACAGCCAATCAGCGTTAAGCAATGCTGGTTGCTACCACGAAAAAAGATAAGGCATTAACAGAGAGAGGGGGAGGGAAAATGTCTGCGAGGAATTAAATGAAAATGACATGAAAGGGGAAGGGAGAGAGAGAGTGTGTGTGTGAGTGAGTGAGAGAGAGACAGAGAGAGAGAGTGAGTGAGTGACAGAGACGCACCCACATTCGTCAGCTGAAAGGGGGCCTTCAAGCTCCAACGACTGCTAGTCGAGGTCAGGGTGAGAATGGGGTAGTGTGTTAAGTGAATTTTACATCTTGGCTAAAATGCTGACATCCCACCCTTCCCTTTTGCCCGGTTGATGGCGAGATTCATAAAAAAATAAAATTCCGCCACTGCATATGTATTCAGAGACACAACAGTAACATGAAAGCGTAGTAACTGTTCCTTGTACGTATACTTATTACATACACGTTTCGCATTATTAATACCTTGGCAAATTAAGGATTTGCTTGTTGAAATGAGGTATAATTTTGCAGATTCTCATGAGTTGCATCATCCTAGGCATTATTTCCTCCTTTCACATGGAGATGATTAACTGTTACTTAGAAATACCAAATGACCATTGTTGTTTGTTCTATTTTTTTCATGTCAGAATGCCCAATCAGTTAAATTGTCCTTTAAACATGATATGATTTTATGATTCATTTTTGTATAATTTTTAATTAACAAAAACGACAAATTATTATTTTTACTTTTACATTTTTATAATAAGATCTCTGGTTTACAGAAGACTTCCACCGAATCACATCCACACATATATAAAATAAAAAGACGTCAGTAACTTTGAAAAAGAAACGACATCCGACAAACAACTCGAGATTTACATGGTTAAGAAACAATAATTCAAATCATTCCAACGTTAAGATTCTTGCCACGATTGTTCATTAGATTTACTGATATGTATCTCGGAAAAAAGGATTAAAGTTTTTAATTGCTGATTTCATGAACATGTGGTTATTTTCTTGGGGGAAAAGTAACCATAAAGTACTTACATGCCTTGTGTGCGTGTTCGTCACATGTAAAAACAGCAGTTCGAAATAGCATTGTTGAAAAGAAGGAATAATTCTCATTCGATATTGTAACTTTTCATGTCGAGAATTAATGATACATAATGTGCGAAAAGTCATGTAAGCTGATTTAACATCCCAAAAAAACAGCGTCCCTTAGACACGAATCGGGTCGATGAAATCTGATATGGTTTCTTACATTTCATTTCTCTGTTGTATCACTACACATGAAATGCAACATAGTTCCTTTATTACATGTGTTCGGATGGGCAAATTACGTTGTGTCTTTGCACGTTCAGATATCCATGGGCGTTGAAATGGTGACTGCTATGAGAATGTCTCTGCCGAAGATTTGCTCCGGTCATTTATAGCGGATGCTACAACATGTTAAGCATTTATTGACAAGAAGCTAAAACAGATTTGAAAAGTCAAAATTCGAAAAGTGGATTATTGTCTCTACAGTCGAGGATGAGATTCTGAATGAAGGTGTATGTGAATTAAATAAACGGGCTATGCTCGGGCATTCTTTCACCAGCTGACTAAACATATGGATAAGAAAATACTTTGCTGAGCAGGCAAGACAAATCAAACAAAACGTTCACCAGTTGACCATAGAACATTGAAGTGATCCTTCCAAACATCTCTAACTCGCATACAACATAACTTTGTAATTCATCTGAAAGCATGCCAGAAATTAAAATCTCTCCACCTGAATCACTTAGAGACAAGGTTTATAAGAATGTAGGATCGAGTCTAGGAATGTTGCGTTTACCTTAGAAAAGTCAACGGATGATTTTCCAAGCCTATCAATCAAGTTATATTAAGAAGGGCTCCATATTAATAGCGTGTAAGTAGGCTAGTGTGGATTTTAATAATGTTCACACTAAGTACATGTCATGATAACATAGAACTTGCAAAATAGAATCGTTGCCAGCGATTAAATCATGAACGGGTGACAGGTAAGGTTTAAGTACAAAGTATGAGTTCAGATGAGTTCGACAAAACATATGACTTGAGATGAATAATTATGGTTTTTATTGTTTAGTTGTAAAAGAAATGTTTCAAATCAATTTGTCTATTGAGACCGTGCAAGAGATACTAACAATAATGGAAGTATATTGAAGTCAACCGAACTGGAGCCATTGAATAATGATATCCTTTAAACAAAAGATCATATGGTATAATTAGACGAATACTTAACATAATTAAATCCTTCAAGAAGAATCCATGTTGACCTCGATGGTTGTAAGTCAAAACAATATGATATCAATGCGAGATTACCTCATGGGTCAATCCGAGAATCTTTATTATTCCTGATATTTATAAATGACTTCGCTAATAAAATTCTCTATAAGATGGGTATATTTCTGAGGACACCACGCTCTATAAAAGACACGATGAGAGAACGAATGAATATGTATCCAAGCCAATAGCGGAAACCATAGAGGTAGACCTTCGACCTGTAGTAGAATGGGGGGACAAAAATTGATGGTCATATTCAATGCTACCATGACTAAGCTCCTTTCGTTTAATAACTATAAGAAACCTCCTCAACCACGACTAATGATACATTACTTGGAATGGATACATTGAGTGCATTCCCAATGCGGCTGCAAAAGAGGTGGGCTCTCCCTGCCATATAAGAAAATTACATGCCCCTGCGAGTATCCTGTACATCTACGAGACCAGCATTCGACAAAGTTTGGATTGTTGTTGCCATATTTGGGTTGTTGCATCAGTTCCCTCAACTTAATCGATCCCGCACTATCAGCTAGGTTTAAACCGCTATCCCATCGACGAAATGTTTCACAAATACTTTAATGGTAGGTGATCCGAGGAAATAAAACTTATTGTGACCCCTCAACGTAATACCTCCGACAACTCGACAAGCAGCAAAATCCCCTCTACACAGTGAAAATATTCTAATAGTTTCTTCCCTAGAAATGCTAGATTTGGAATTCCATTCCGGGTTCCTGTTTTCTTGACTGTATTGACATGCAGAAGATCAAGTATAATGTAAATAGGTATCTTGCTGCTCTGCTCTCTACATTGCACCCATACAAAGATATGTCCCAGATATGTATTCTCATAAGTGTCACTTTGCTTTGTTGTGGGGTGAAAAATCAATAATATATATGTATATATATATATATATATATATATATATATATATATATATATATATATATACTTTTGATTTGGGCTTGAAATGCAATAAAATATGTATTTCTAATTATAAGTATATATTTAAATATATGTATATGCATGTAAGTATATAAATAAAACACAGACACACACACACACACACATATATATATATATATATATATATATATATATATATATATATATATATATATATATATATATATATATATATATATACACAGTAAGTAGCAAAAGTATTTTTTTCGTATTGCTTATGAAATATGAAGTTAATTTTAATGAAATTTACACTTAATGTTTGAACATATATTATCTATTTAAAAATAAGACGGAAATAAATATATACTTAGTTGACAGATATTTATTAACAATAAATTACTAATATACAAAAGTATTTAACACATTTCATTCTTAAGCAGTCATTTCATCTTACTACAATATTTCAACCAAGCAGGAATTTCATAGTTAACAAAAATATCTTGCTACAATATTTCAACCAAGCAAGAATTTTATTCTTAAGCAGTCATTTCATATTGCAACAATATTTCACCCAATCAGAAGTCACCGTAGAGTTTTGGCTCCTTATATGTCAGATGATAACAGCTCTCAGACACTGTGCAGGTTGCCTCTTTCATTACTGTTTTAAAATGGTAAAACAATGCAATTGACTAATGATATGCGGCAGGAAATTATAACAAAACAAAAATGGAAAGCGGTACAGGAAAATTGCTTCAGAACTAAATATGATGATGAGTGCAGTTGGGACTGTCGTGATAAATTGGAAAACAATGGGTGGTTATACTAAAACTCTCTTAAAATGGGTCGGCCACGTATAGTAAATGGTTACTGCTCGTTACGTTAGTCATAACGTGAGGAAAGGACCATTTTTGAATCGTTCAGAAATTCAGAAGGATTTGCAGGAAGCGGGTATTGAAGTAAGCAAGGACACAATCAAGAAATCGTTGAATCGTACAGGTTTGTATTCAATATCACCGAGAAAAAACTCCATTGTTGAGTCCTAGACATATGAAAGATGATTTGAGATTTGTTTATACATACTAATATGAATCGGATGACTTCTGGAACAAAGTTATTTCGTCAGATGAAACTAAAATTGAGATTTTCGGAAGAAACATGCGCATATGTGTATGAAGGAAAAATGGCATAGAATTAAACAATCTAATACTATTCCAACTGGCAAATTTGGATGTGGTAGGGTGATGATTTGGACTGCTTTTCTGCGAATGGAGTTAAAAGAATTGCAAACATAGAAGGGAAAATGAATGCAGAAAAATACAAAAAGATTTTCTCAACGCAAGAGTGTCGCAGATTAAGGATGAGCCGTGATTTTGATCTTCCAGCAAGACAATTATCCCAAGCACAAGGCTAAAATAATTAGGAAATTGTTTAAGGATAATAGGATAAGTGTTCTCCAGTAGCCGAAGCCGTCAGCGAAGGGTGCATGCAAGAGATCCCAAGAATATCAAGGAATTAAAGAAATTCGCGATGAAGATTAGAGAAACGACCAGCAAGAATTTGTAAGAAACTAGTAGGCAGTTATGGAAATCATTTGGAGGTTTTAAAGTAAAACAGATGCTGTACCAGAGGATATATAACTAAATATTAGTAAATGTGTTAAATACTTTTGCGTTGGGGTAATTTGATTGTTCGTTAGGATTTGTCACCTAAATATATATAAATATCCTTTTTATTTTTTGATAGATAATATCTCTCCATAGTGTAAATTTAATTAATATAAAATAATTATTTTCGAGAAATACGAAAGAAATTCAATGTGCCAAATACTTTTCCTACCCACTGTATATATATATATATATATATATATATATATATATATATATATATATATATATATATATATATATATATATATATATATATATATATATATATATATATATATATACTAGCATTTCCGCCCGGCGTTTTCCGGATATTTGGAGGTGTGCGTAAAGCGAAAAAAAAAAAATCGGTCAATTTTTTTAAAACTTTGAACCCTATAATGATCCTTTAACATTTCTTGTTTTTTGGGTTAAAATCAAGTTATTAAGTTAGATCCATGTCCACGGAATCTGTTTAAAATTTCACGTATTTAGACCCAAAATTGTCGGAGTAAATTAAAAAAAAAAACTCGTTAATAACGAGTTTTTTTTTTTAATTTACGTTTCATTTTTTTTTTCGTTTTTATTTTTGACAATTTTCACATTTTTTATTTACATTTTAATCTTTCATTCTTTGTTCAGCCATTTTTAATACACGTTTCAATCATATTTTGAGTTTTTATTTCTTTTTTACATTTTTGAAATCTTCATTCTCGTATTTCTTAATGTACTGGACACACGAAATCGAAATTGTATCCATTTACTAAAGAAATCCCTACAAACCGACCAAATTTTCAATTTTGACCACGAGCAAAAAAAGAAAAAATCATCCAATTTTTATTTTCGTATTGAATTGCTTAAAATGAAAGGTAAGGATTTTTTTATATTTTATTTCCTTAACTTTTAACAAATTTAATGCATTTTAAATCATTGTATTTCATTCCTATGAAAATCTTGATATTCCATTTGTTCGATAACATGCTTACTTAAAGAAATTAAAACGGTAAAAACGTTTCAATGGTGAATGTGTAGTTTTCCATTAAAAATTGCTGCCGACTATGAAGTCACTTCAACGTTCGCTATTTTAAACCAGCTGCCCCCCCCAAAAAAAAAAAACGTGTATGAATTTATAGAAATAAATTTTCTATTTTAAAAAGGTGCTAGTGCCCTTACTGATCCGCGCTATTTTTTTCTAATCGTATTTCCAAGTTTAATTAAAGTTTTGTTTTTTTATTTCATTGTAAGCTTGAAGTATAGAATAGGTATAAAACACCCTCCTCTCCCCATGTTAAGAATGGCTTTTTTAAATAATAACGTTATTATTTACGTCCGGATCACTCTCTGCACTAGTACCTAATAATATATACTTAAAGAAATTAAAACGGTAAAAACGTTTCAATGAATGTGTAGTTTTCCACTCAAAATGGCTGCCGACTATGAAATCACTTTAACGTTCGCTATTTTAAACCAGCTGCCCCCCCCCAAAAAAAGAAAAAACGTGTCCATGAATTTCTAAAAATAAATTTTCTATTTTAAAACATATGTTCCTCCTTATTCTCAAATTTTATTGGAAATAAAAATAAGTTTGTTTTATAAATGGATCCGTAATTGAACAAACATTAATTTTTACAAACTTTTTTCTTTAAAATTAAATTACAATTTACGGTACCTGTACAGTTTAGTCAAGACATTAAAAAATGAAAATATCGAAAATAAAAGTTTAAATTGTACGTATCTGTTATGGAATGAAGTTCTCTGCAAAAAAAATGTCACTTAATTTAATCAAGGTTTTTTTTTTTTTTCTTTTTACCGCGAAAAAAACAATTTGATATGATGCCGAGCAAAAGGTTCGATTTTTAAGAAAAGCTAGTTGATAAAGATGAGGAGGGAGTGTCGGCGCTTTACATGGAGTTATTTCCCGTGTCGTTTAAAAAAAAATCAAACAAAAATTTAAAACAAATCCAAGATGTCGCCTTCAACGCGCTCTAATAAAAGACGTGTCTTTCCGCTGTAAAAACAAAACTACTCGATCAAATTAAATGATTTTTTTCGGACGCACAATATAACTTTTTTTCGATATTTTCATTTTTTTCAATGTCTTGGTTAAACTGTACAAGTACCCAATTTACTTTTTGGTACTTATTCAAAACACGGACCGTGCTGAAATATTAACGCTATTATTTAGAAATCCACTCTTAACATGGTGATCAAGTATATAAAACTTTAATGTAACTATTTATACTTAAAATATAAAAATTTGAATGGTTAAATGTGTAGTTTTCCACTCAAAATGGCTGTCAACTGTGAAGTTGGTTGGTTGTTTTTGTTTTACGGCATATCAACACTTTTCCGGTTATTTAATGCGGAATCCAAAGATTTTGAAGAAAAACTTTTTTAATAGAATATATTTGTTGTTGTCAAGTTGGTTTCTATTTAACCCATAGTTGGGACCCTAACAGATACTACCACTCCGGATCAGAGTGGACCTGGGTGCAATGGTAATTAAAGGGTGGCTCCACACTCCCCAAAGCCCGCAAGCTGGGGCCTCACCACTGGATATAGTTTAAGGTCATAGCCAGGAGCGTCAACTGTGAAGTCAGGTCAACGTTTGATATTTTAAATCGGTTCCTGCAACATTGTGTACATGGATTGTTTTAAAGCAAGTTACCTAATTCAGCTAAATTTTGAAGTTACATAAATTCATTGTAAAAAAAATCGTTTAAAAGATAAAAGTTATGAAAATGTTTTCCCAGCGAGTTACCTAATTCAGGTAAATTTTGAAGTTACATAAATTCATTGTAAAAAAAAAATCCTTTAAAAGATAAATGTTTCAGGGTCTATTTATAGGATTATTAGTAAAGTCCTAAGATATTGAATTGAATAAAAAAAAAACTTGTTTGTACAAAACATATATTAATTAGCACCAAACCGAGTGATTCTGGTGTTCGTAAAACGTAAAAAACTAAAATTTTGTGAACACGAAAATTACGAAGGCCCAAAATTTCAGTCAGTTGAAAGATTGTGAAAATGACATCATGTAAGTAAAAGGGAGGAAGTCCCCCCCCCTGTCGCGCATCCGTACATTCCATTCCTGAATGATTGTATTAATTTTTGCATTTTTTAATTTAATTATTTTTCCAGGTTCCTATTTTTTAAATTATTTTTTTTCTTAATTATTGGTCAATATTATATAAAAAAAAAATATGTTCCGCCAGGAAATTATTAAAGTCTTGCATATAAAAATTATGCGAAACGCGTAATTAAAAAAAAAGTAGAAATATTTTTTACAATTATAAATCCGTATTAATGAATTCTATATATAGAATTCATTAATACGGATTTAGGGGCTTTTTTCGTAATGTTTCTATGAAAATTATTTTATTTCTATTTTTACAAATTACGATGCTTTATTAACTTAAAAAAGAAAAAAATAAAGTCTTGCGTTTTTTATTTACTACTGAAAACTATAACTTTAGTAAAGGTAATTTTTGTTTAAACAGAATACATTTTCACTCAGATTAAAATTAAAATAATTCGTTCATTCTATTCCGCGATCATCATTTGGTAAATAGTGAAAATTTTATTAAAATTGGTTAATTTTCTGATTTTTGGTGATTTTTTTTTTTTTTTTTTTTTTTTTTTTTAAGTAAAGGGTGGGGTCGGCATTCATTTTGCCCGTAGCTATCTTTTACCGACCTGTCATGTAATTAACATCCCTTCTTAAAAGGCATTAGATTACTTTATTTTTGCAATTTTTTTTTTGTTAATTTGATACTTAAATCTAATTTATGATAATCGTCGTTAGAAAAAAACGGTACTTGTACAGTTTAATTAAGGCATTAAAAAAATGAAAATATCGAAAAAAGATTATTTTATACGTATCTGTTTTGAACTGTAGATCTCCGATAAAAATTTCACTTAATTTTATCGAGTACTTTTTTTTTTTTTTTTTTTACAACAGAAAAACACGTTTTTATGACAGCACGTTGAAGGCAGGTATCTTGGATTAAAAAATTTTTTTTTTGTATTTTTGAACACTCCACGGGAGATAACTCCATGTAAACTGCAGATACTCCTTCCCCATCTTTATTACTCGCGTTTCGTCCTAAAAATGGAACCTTTTGCTTGGTATCATAAAATCATTTTTTGCTGTAAAATAAAAAAAAATACTTGATGAAATTAAGTGATTTTTTTAGAACTTCATTGTTTTTTTTGTTTTTTTAATCAATATTTCTATATAGATTTAATAATTTTGTTCTTTAAAATCTGCCTAAAATCATCAAATTCCGTCGCTTTCTGGGTTTCGCAATCCCCGTTGGATCATGTCCGTAATAATCATTAAACCTTACTTTATGATTTAATCAATGTTAAACAAAAGTTAGTTTTATCGAGTATTTTTTTTTTTTTTTTTTTTTTTTTTACAACGGAAAAACACGTTTTTATGACAGCACATTGAAGGCAGACATCTTGGATTAAAAAAAAAATGTTTGGCTTTTTGAACACTCCACGGGAAATAACTCCATGTAAACCGCCGATACTCCCTTTTGCTCGGTATCATAAAATTATTTTTTGCTGTAAAATAAAAACTACTTGATTAAATTAAGTGAATTTTTTTTTCGGAGAACTTCATTCCATAACGGATACGTACAATATAAACTTTTTCGATATTTTCATTTTTTAATGTCGTGACTAAACTGTACAAGTACCAAAACACTTTTGAAAAATAGTGAAAAAACGACTTTTTTAGGGGATGAGCATACTCGTACAGGTCCGCCAAAAATCCGCTTTTCTGGGACTGACACTGCCCCATCCATAGAATTAGCATTTTATTCTAAATCAATATTTCGATATAGATTTAATAATTTTGTTCTTTAAAATCTGCCTAAAAGCATCAAATTCCGTCGATTTTTGGGTTTCGCAATCCCCGTGGGATTATGTCCGTAATAATCATTAAACCTTACTTTATGATTTAATCAATGTTAAACAAAAGTTATACATTTGAATAACATCAAATATAAATTTTAAAAAAAATAGCACAGATAAATATGGCATAAAAATGTAAAAGATTTAAATCACTTGGTAAGCTGGGATTTTTCTTCTTTAAGCGATTACGTGTTAATACATAATTAAAAACGCGGTATCTGGTGAAAAAAAATGCAGCAGTTCTCGGATATTCATAATATATATATATATATATATATATATATATATATATATATATATATATATATATATATATATATATATATATATATATGACCACAACTGTTCATTAGCCGAGAAAAATGCTACAAAGTCATCAGACTAGATACGTTTTTTTTTATTTTTGTTTTTATTAAAAACAGATGGTTTTTATTTAATCTCATTTTCACTTATCTTCCGGGCCTTGATAAGTGGTGACTGGTGATCAACTTGTAAAAAAAAAAGCATAAAAAAACCTAGACACCTCAAAAGCATGTGGACCCGATCTCATCCCAGCTCTGTGCTATTAAAAAAATGCTGTTCATTAGCCGAGAAAAATGCTACCAATTCGTCAGACTAGACTTCTCACTTATTTTCTTCTGTGGTGCTAGTTTCCAGAATTTTGGCGAAAGAACTGATACAGTAAATTATGGCCCCATTAGCCTTCTCCCGCTTCTCGCCAAAATATTTTAGTCTTTAATTAATCAACCTCTAGTCCATCACTGTACAACTGCTAAACCCTTGACCGACAATCAATATGGATTTATGCTAGCCGATTCCAGAGCAGATATCCTAACTGTAATCTATGAACGTATATACCGTTCACTGGAAAAAAAAAACACGGGAGGGTAGAGCGGTAGCCCCCGATATATCTAAGGCTTCTGACAGGGTATGGCACAATATTTTTTTAAGGAAAATTAGATTATATTGTATCACTGGAAGAATACATAAAGTAATTAAATCCTTCTTAGATAACAGAAAAATCTAGGTTGTCCTTGACGGTCGTAAATGAAATCTATATATATATATAAAAGCGAAAATGTATGTATGTGTGTATGTTTGTGTGTCTGCTAAAAACTTTCGACAGACATGACGAACATTCACAACCACGGTATCATATCGAAGCATCATCCTTCGCTCGAAAAATATTGAAAAATTTGCCAAAAACATTCATTTTTCACCCTGAAATCGATAATTTTCGACAGGGGGGGGTCAACAAAAACGGTCTTCTCGTGACGACGAGCGGTTCTATGCATGCGCCAGATGACGTCATGACCTGATTTACTTTAAATAGTTGAAAAACTGAACAAATTTCATGTACGTCGCGTTAGGTCAGTCGATTAGAACGTTGGCTCATTATCTAAACGTTTTGGGTTCGAATCGTGGTGTGAGATGTCTTTTTTTTTTGTTCGATTTTTTAAATTTAAATATTGACCCAGAGTTATTTAAGCAATTTTTCACGTAGCGTTCGTTTTTCTGATTTTCTTTAAACTTAGATTATCCAGCGCCGACCACACACACCAAAACACCCGGATACCCACCGATTTTTTTTAAATTTTAATATCGAAACAGGCTTATTTAAGCCATTTTTCACGTGTTCGTTTTTCTGTTTTAATCGTTCGTTTGCCTTACGTTAGTTTTGTGTTTTTCCGAGGTTTTGATTACCCCCCTGCTTAATTAAAACGTTTTCTTTTTTTACTTCGCTTATAACAAACAAACCTTCGTCGTCGTCGTAACGCTCGACGACTTCCTGGCGCGCACCTGTCAATTTGGTTCTTACTTAAATAAATTCAAACATCTTTCAGTAACTCATTCTGGCTGGCCGATTTTATTTTCAAACTTCGCCTCAGGGCTTCGGGTTCGAACCTACCCCCGGTTTCTTTTTTATTTAACACCAGACACACCTACAAACACCCGGGCAACGCCGGGTACCCCCGCTAGTACTTTAATAAATCAGAGTCTGTTTTCTGTAGGCTGTTTTTGAATCCAGTCAACGACGGGTACTTTTGCTAGTATGATATAAATGCGGGAGTACCTCATGGGTCTATCCTTGGACCTTTATTTTTCTTGATATTCATGGATGACCTCTGATAAAATTGTTTCATAGATGGGTATATTTGCTGATGACACCACACTCTATACCAGGCACGAGGGAAAAACAAATGAACACATATGTAAGGAAATGGCAGAAACACTAGAGGATGGTTTCCAATCTGTAGTGGAATGGGGACAAAAATGGAGGGCCACATTCAATGCTGCCAAGACTAAGCTTGTTTCCTTCAATAACTATAAGAAACCTTCTCTACCACCAACAGAAATGTTTAAAAAACATTACCCTAAAGTACTTCCTTTAAACTTCTCGGCCTAACATTTACAGGGAACATGAACTGGAATAGATACATTGTGAGCTTTTCCAAGGCTGCTGCCAAAAAGTGGGCTCTCTGTAACGTGCTAGAAAACTACTTATGCCTTAAAGTATCCTATACCTCTGAGGCCACCATTCGTCCATGTATGGAGTACTGTTTTCACAGTTGGGCTTGTGCATCTGCCACTTGTCTCTTACTTCTTGACAGGGTTCAAAAGAGAGTCGCAAACCTGATATGCCGAAGCTTAGATGACAGTTCATAACCTATGTCATATAGACGAAATGTTGCATCCCTCTGCCTGTTCTAAAACTACTTTAATGATGAATGCTCTGACGAACTACAAGCACTTGTACGCCTCGACGTGAGCACCCCCGACAAACGTGGCAAGCACCTAAATGTCATTCCTTCAAAGTAGAGATCACTAGGTGTAAAAAAGCCTTCTACTCCAATAGTTTCTTCCCCAGGACTGCTAGACTTTGAAACTCGCTCCCGGGTTTCTGCTTTCACAACTACACTGGCATGAAGAAGTTCAAGTGTCATGTAAACAGACATCTTCCCACTCATCTCTCTTCATAATACGCCTGAAACTTATGTCCCCGATAGTAACCCTTACTAAAAAGGTGCACTCTGCCTTGTTTGGGGTGAAAATTGAATAAACATATACATAAGATATTCATCGTAGTTATGATTGTATCAATATAAAAGATATTCATCCTAGTTATGATTGTATCAATATAAAAGATATTAATCCTAGTTATGATTGTATCAATATAAAAGATATTCATCCTAGTTATGATTGTATCAATATAAAAGATATTCATCCTAGTTATGATTGTATCAATATAAAAGATATTCATCCTAGCTATGATTGTATCAATATAAAAGATATTCATCCTAGCTATGATTGTATCAATATAAAAGATATTCATCGTAGTTATGATTGTATCAATATAAAAGATATTCATCGTAGTTATGATTGTATCAATATAAAAGATATTCATCATAGTTAAGATTGTATCAATATAAAAGATATTCATCATAGTTATGATTGTATCAATATAAAAGATATTCATCATAGTTATGATTGTATCAATATAAAAGATATTCATCATAGTTATGATTGTATCAATATAAAAGATATTCATCATAGTTATGATTGTATCAATATAAAAGATATTCATCATAGTTATGATTGTATCAATATAAAAGATATTCATCATAGTTATGATTGTATCAATATAAAAGATATTCATCATAGTTATGATTGTATCAATATAAAAGATATTCATCATAGTTATGATTGTATCAATATAAAAGATATTCATCATAGTTATGATTGTATCAATATAAAAGATATTCATCATAGTTATGATTGTATCAATATAAAAGATATTCATCATAGTTATGATTGTATCAATATAAAAGATATTCATCATAGTTATGATTGTATCAATATAAAAGATATTCATCATAGTTATGATTGTATCAATATAAAAGATATTCATCATAGTTATGATTGTATCAATATAAAAGATATTCATCATAGTCATGATTGTATCAATATAAAAGATATTCGTCATAGTTATGATTGTATCGATATAAAAGATATTCGTCATAGTCATGATTGTATCAATATAAAAGATATTCATCATAGTCATGATTGTATCAATATAAAAGATATTCATCATAGTTATGATTGTATCAATTTAAAAGATATTCATCATAGTTATGATTGTATCAATATAAAAGATATTCATCATAGTCATGATTGTATCAATATAAAAGATATTCATCATAGTTATGATTGTATCAATATAAAAGATATTCATCATAGTCATGATTGTATCAATATAAAAGATATTCATCATAGTCATGATTGTATCAATATAAAAGATATTCATCATAGTCATGATTGTATCAATATAAAGGATATTCATCATAGTCATGATTGTATCAATATAAAGGATATTCATCATAGTCATGATTGTATCAATATAAGATATTCATCATAGTTATGATTGTATCAATATAAAAGATATTCATCATAGTTATGATTGTATCAATATAAAAGATATTCATCATAGTCATGATTGTATCAATATAAAAGATATTCATCATAGTCATGATTGTATCAATATAAAAGATATTCATCATAGTTATGATTGTATCAATATAAAAGATATTTATCATAGTTATGATTGTATCAATAGAAAAGATATTCATCATAGTTATGATTGTATCTATATAAAAGATATTCATCATAGTTATGATTGTATCAATATAAAAGATATTCATCATAGTCATGATTGTATCAATATAAAGGATATTCACCATAGTTATGACTGTATCAATATAAAAAACATCATAGTTATGATAGTATCAATATAAAAGATATTCATCACATTTATGATAGTATCAATATAAAGGATATTCACCATAGTTATGATTGTATCAATATAAAAACACCATAGTTATGATTGTATCAACATAAAAAACATCATAGTTATGATTGTATCAATATAAAAAACATCATAGTTATGATTGTGTCAATAAAAAAAACATCATAGTTATGATTGTATCAATAAAAAAAACATCATAGTTATGATTGTATCAATATAAAAACATCATAGTTATGATTGTATCAATATAAAAACATTATAGTTATGATTGTATCAATATAAAAACATCATAGTTATGATTGTATCAATATAAAAACATCATAGTTATGATTGTATCAATATAAAAACATCATAGTTATGATTGTATCAATATAAAACCATCATAGTTATGATTGTATCAATATAAAACCATCATAGTTATGATTGTATCAATATAAAACCATCATAGTTATGATTGTATCAATATAAAAAACATCATAGTTATGATTGTATCAATATAAAAACATCATAGTTATGATTGTATCAATATAAAAGATGTTCATCATAGTTATGATTGTATCAATATAAAAGTTATTCATCATAGTTATGATTGTATCAATATAAAAGATATTAATTATAGTTATGATTGTATCAATATAAAAAACATCATAGTTATGATTGTATCAATATAAAAAACATCATAGTTATGATTGTATCAATATAAAAAACATCATAGTTATGATTGTATCAATATAAAAAACATTGTTATGATTGTATCAATATAAAAAACATTGTTATGATTGTATCAATATAAAAAACATAGTTATGATTGTATCAATATAAAAGACATCATAGTCATGATTGTATCAATATAAAAACATCATGGTTATGATTGTATCAATATAAAAAAACATCATAGTTATGATTGTATCAATATAAAAAACATCATAGTTATGATTGTATCAATATAAAAGATATTCAATATAGAAGCAAAATCTTCAAGTGATCCTTATTAAAAAGCATTCGAGTTTCGTAACGTGAAAATTAAAAAAATATATTTGAGATAAATCCCTTAAAAATAAATATTAACAGTTAATTTTTTTTTCCTTTGCAGATGGTCCTGCTTGAACGCTTGTCTCTGATATGAACGAGCTATTATTTCATCTCATACTGGCTTAAGAGAAAATTATATTATGGAGGAAATAATTTAAACTGTTTCAAAAATATCTCAATTTCTAATATTGATCAAATCTTCAGAAAAAATCTGAATAATCTGTAATAAACATCTTGTAAAGCATCTAAAAATAATGCAAAAATATCTCAGATTCTAATATTTCAGAAAAAAATCTGAATAATCTGTAATAAACATCTTGTAAAACATCTACAAAAAATGAAAAAATATCTCGGATTCTAATATTTCAGAAAAAAATCTGTATAATCGTTCATAATTTTCTTGCTATTCTTGTTTCACAAAATCATAATTACTTAAACGTACAAGTATACGTTAAATATAAACCATATTTTTGTTCAGTGTGTGAATATACATCTACTCAAAAAGACATTTAGTGCGACATATTATGAGTCGTACAAGAGAAAACCCTTCTTGTAGAATATGTGGATTAGTTTTTACTAAGAAAACAATTCTAATGCGACATATGATATGCCACGCTGAGGAAACATCATATTCTTGTGAATTATGTGACTTTGTCTGTCATGATAAACAAAAGTTAGCAAGACATATGAAGACACACTCTGGCGAAAGGTCATATTCTTGTGAACAATGTAAACATTCTTTTTCTCGAAAATCATGTTTAGTTACACATATGAGAACACACTCTGGCGAAAGGCCATATTCTTGTGAACAATGTAAACATTCTTTTTCTCAAAAATCTCATTTAGTTACACATATGAGAACACACACTGGCGAAAGGCCATATTCTTGTGAACAATGTAAACATTCTTTTTCTCGAAAATCAAGTTTAGTTACACATATGAGAACACACTCTGGCGAAAGGCCATATTCTTGTGAACAATGTAAACATTCTTTTTCTCGAAAATCTCATTTAGTTACACATATGAGAACACACACTGGCGAAAGGCCATATTCTTGTGAACAATGTAAACATTCTTTTTCTCGAAAATCAAGTTTAGTTACACATATGAGAACACACTCTGGCGAAAGGCCATATTCTTGTGAACAATGTAAACATTCTTTTTCTCAAAAATCTCATTTAGTTACACATATGAGAACACACACTGGCGAAAGGCCATATTCTTGTGAACAATGTAAACATTCTTTTTCTCAAAAATCAAGTTTAGTTAAACATATGAGAACACACTCTGGCGAAAGGCCATATTCTTGTGAACAATGTAAACATTCTTTTTCTCAAAAATCAAGTTTAGTTACACACATGAGAACACACTCTGGCGAAAGGCCATATTCTTGTGAACGATGTAAATATTCTTTTTCTCAAAAATCAAGTTTAGTTAAACATATGAGAACACACTCTGGTGAAAGGCCATATTCTTGTGAACAATGTAAATATTCTTTTTCTCAAAAACCTCATTTAGTTAGGCATATGAGAACACACTCTGGCGAAAGACCATATTCTTGTGAACAATGTAAACATTCTTTTTCTCAAAAACTTCATTTAGTTAGGCATATGAGAACACACTCTGGCGAAAGGCCATATTCTTGTGAACAATGTAAATCTTCTTTTTCTCAAAAATCAAGTTTAATTAAACATATGAGAACACACTCTGGCGAAAGGCCATATTCTTGTGAACAATGTAAACATTCTTTTTCTAAAAAATCAAGTTTAGTTAAACATATGAGAACACACTCTGGCGAAAGGCCATATTCTTGTGAACAATGTAAATATTCTTTTTCTCAAAAATCAAGTTTAGTTACACATATGAGAACACACTCTGGCGAAAGAAATATAATATCTTAAAAGAACGAGTGTTTAATGAGGAAGAACTAAAATACATGAGAGATGAAATAACAGTCCTAATAAGCACACAGGCTAACCCACTAGAGAAACCTATTCTGTATCCCACCAAATTTGATGAGACCACAAATGTGAGCCTGCAACACCACCACCTTAGATCAGTGCAACAGTTGTCGGTAGCTACCCAACAGATAACCCTTACAGCACAAAGTCCAACAGAAGTGCCTCACTGTATATCAGGAACTCAAATGCCTACAGGATCCTCTACACCAGCTCACTCTCACTATAAAGCAGGTAACACATCTGCATTTCCATCAACGTGTGAAATAACACCCTCACCAGGAAAACCTCCACCTTGAATAATCCCACAGTGGAAAGTAGACTCAGAAACATCGTCAAAAGAATCTGTGCGAAATTTAAAACAAATTGTAAAAATATCAGGAGCATAGTGAAGGAACTGGAAGGCAAAATACCAGCCATTGCCCAAAGAATTAAACATCGCATGGCAAAGATTCATGCAAAGACACAGAATAAGCTCTTTGCAAACAATCCCAGAACTTTCTACAGGAATCTAATAAGAGAGGAAATTAAAATCCAAGATCCCCCATGTAAACAGGAATTAGACGATTACTGGAGACCCTTATTTGAAAAAGAGGAAGTACATAACGAAGAGGCCCAGTGGATCGGGGATATTATCAATGCAAACAAAAATAAAAGAGAAATGCCAGAGCCAGAAATAACGCCAGATAAGATAAGATCAAAGCTGGCACGAGCTTCAAATCACAAGAAACCTGGCATCGACAACATATCTAACTTCTGGTTAAAACAGCTAACAGCATTGCATGATCATTATAGCAGATGTTTCACCAGAATGTTGAAAGCTTATGAAGCGACACCATCATGGCTATTAAAAGGCGATACAAGCTTAATAGTTAAAAGCACAGAAACCAAAAACCCTAGCAAATATCGCCCAATATGCTGCCTAACCACGACTTACAAGCTGTTCACTGGATTAATAGCTGACAGCATATATGACCATCTTTCATCCGGTGATTATCTTGAGGAGGAACAAACAGGATGTAGGAAAAACTGTCTGGGCACCAAAGATCAATTGCTCATTAATAAGACCATTTTGGAAGATTGCAGGAAAAGAAAAAGAAATCTAAATATGGCATGGATAGATTATCAGAAAGCATTTGATAGTGTACCCCATTCGTGGATACTAAAATGCCTTGAATTATATAAAATCCACCCGACCATACGAGAAATTTTAGCTGCCCAAATGAAGGAATGGCAAACATCCATTACCTTAAACCATAACGGGGGAAGGATATCCATCCCAAATATAAGAATAAAAAAAGGAATCTTCCAAGGAGACAGTTTATCTCCTCTACTATTTTGCCTGTCAATTGATCCTCTAAGTAAGCTTCTAAAGAACTACCAAGGTGCTTATAATCTAAGCTACAGCCGCCAAAGAGAATCCTCCAAGTTAATAAACCATTTATTTTTCATGGATGATCTTAAGCTTTATGCTAGCTCGGATAAGGATTTAGATAATCTACTGAAAATTGTCCACACTTTTTCTAATGACATCAAAATGAAGCTCGGACTGGATAAGTGTGCTATGTGTACTCTGAAAGCTGGCAAGAAGATATCTACTGAAAATATACAGCACGATGAAAATAGTGTAATCAGAGAACTGGATGAACAGGAAACATACAAATACCTCGGCATTGGTGAAAATGAGTCCATCCAGCATTCAAAGATGAGAGAGAAACTAAGCCAAGAATATTTACGCCGGGTAAGAAAAATCTGCAAAACTGAAATCACAAACAAGAAGAAAATTACGGCAATTAACCAACTTGCGATGCCAGTACTAACATATAGTTTTGGCATTATTGACTGGCCTCAGAAAGACATAAATTGGCTTGACACAAAGACAAGGAAAATGCTAACCTTGTACCGAGTTATTTATCGAAATCAGTGCATGCCTCGTTTGTACCTACCCAGGCGAGAAGGAGGTATGGGGCTCTCGGAAGTCAATCATCAACACAGAGCCACAATCGTCAGCATAGGTCAGTACATAATAAGTTCCTGTAACCCCAAGCTTATGAAAATTAAAGACCATTATCAGAATCGAGCAAGTAGCACAACATCTATAACACAACTTGCCACTCATTTTGGAAAAGATTGCCTTACAAATGATACTGAGAACCCAAACAAGCCTGCCACTGACATAGCCCAGAAAAGTCGGAAAAAATACACTAGCCAGTTCCATAGTGTTAAAACAGAAGAATGGACCAACCATAAACGGGCAAAATACCTACCGACTGAACTATCCCAAGAATATATTGATAGGGATGGTTCCCTGGACTGGCTCAAAAGAGGATCCCTCCATTACGACCAAGAGAGGTTGATATTGGCTGCACAAGACCAGGGCCTCATGACAAACGCCTTCAAAAAGATGTGTGGTCTAAGCAACAATAATAAATGCAGGTTCTGTAGCACTGAGGTTGAGAGTGTGGGCCACCTGATTTCTGGTCGCAAAGTCCTACTTGGAGACGGTTATTATACAGATCGCCATAACGGAGTTTGCAAATACCTTCACTGGAAGATATGTAAGAAACTCAACATTCAGTGTAGTAAAAACTCCTGGGAACATATACCCGAACGAACAGTTGGGAATGACAACTAGACTTTTCACTATGACTACATAATCCCTACTGCTACATATCTTGAAAATGCAGCTGTTAAACCAGATATAGTGATTTGGGACAGAGCAAACAAAAAAGCGACCGTAATAGAGGTTAGTGTACCCAATGATACAGGGTTTAACAGAGTTGAGAGGGAAAAGATTACAAAGTATCAAGGACTTATGTATGATATGAAACGAAATTGGAAATTAAAAGACGTTTCAATTATACCAGTCATCATAGGAGCAACTGGGCTTATGAAAAAGAACTTTAAAAAGTACATAGCAAGCATACCCGGTGAACCAAGTGCAAGTGAAATACAAACGATTGCACTGAAAGGGACGGCTAGAATCCTGAAAAGATCTCTTGGTTGGACTCACTAAAATAGAGGTAAATGTCAGACATCTGGTTGGATGTCCCATCCCCTAGAAGAAAAAGTTTAAGAAAAATGAAAAAAAAGGGAAAAGCCACATTCTTGTGAAGGTGTGGTTATTCTTGTTCTACAAAATCACATTTGGTGAGACATATGCGAACTCACACTGAGCCCCTGGTTGTGAGCCCCTTGATTTCTGAGAACTTCGACTGAAGTAAAATAAAACAAAAAAGGGAAAAGCCACATTCTTGTGAAGTGTGTGGATATTCTTGCTCCCAAAAATCTATTCTATTGAATCATATGAGAACCCACACTGGAGAAATGGGAACATATACCCGAAAGAACAGTCGGAAACAAGTCATATACCATCCACTATGACTATGCAATCCCTACAGCCACATACCTAGAAAACGGAGCTATAAAACCCGACATTGTAATATGGGACAAGAAGGAGAAGGAAGCAACCTTGGTGGAAGTTAGTGTCCCGAATGATGCTGGGTTAAACAGAGCTGAGAGGGAAAAGATTACTAAATACCAGGGTCTTATGTATGACATGAAAAGAAACTGGAACCTTAAGAAGATCTCTATCATTCCAGTAATTATAGGAGCAACCGGACTTATGAAAAAGAATTTTACAAACTATCTTACAAATATACCAGGTAAACCAAGTGCAAAGGAGATTCAAACAATTGCACTTAAAGGGACGGTTAGAATCTTAAAAAGATCTCTCGGTTGGAGTGTCTAAAATAGCAGGTGTATGTTTGGCATCTGGTAGGATGCCCCATCCCTGGCTTAAACAAAATGATAAGAAAAATGAAAAAATAGAGAGAAATGTCACATTCTTGTAAAGTGTTTGGATATTCTTGTTCTATAAAGTCACATTTAAGCGACCGTAATAGAGGTCAGTGTACCCAATGATACAGGGCTTAACAGAGCAAAGAGGAAAAAGATAACAAAGTATCAAGGACTTATGTATGATATGAAACGAAATTGGAAATTAAAAGACGTTTCAATTATACCAGTCATCATAGGAACAACTGGGCTTATGAAAAAGAACTTTAAAAAGTACATAGCAAGCATACCCGGTGAACAAAGTGCAAGTGAAATACAAACGATGGCATTGAAAGGGACTGCTAGAACTCTGACAAAATCTCTTGGTTGGACTCACTAAAATAGGGGTAAATGTCAGACATCTTGTTGGATGTCCCACCCCCTAGAAGAAAAAAGTTTTAGAAAAATGATAAAAAAAGAAAAAAATATGTCATGCTGGATACAATCTCAGTAGAGGCAGAAATAAAGATGAAAGTAAAAGAGTGAATAATTTTTTTACAAAGTTGTCACCACTTATAAAGGCCCTAAAGCCACTCTGGGATCAAGTTTATTGCGTGTACAATACGTTACTGTTGAGATTTGATAAAGTGTCTGCTTAGGGGCGGTTCATCAGGAATTTGTTTATGTTGGACTTGAAGACATCCATGTTGTAGTCAGATGAGAAACAGGCAGATAGAACAGTTCAACAGGCGTGCACTTCTAAGAAAGAAGCTTTGTTCATGGAATCTACGTTTTGGTTTTGGCACAGATAAAGAGTGGGGAAATTTTTGACAGTGCGTCCAGCTATACGAGTGTTTACTTTTTATAGACGATCTAAAACTCTATACAGAGACAGAAAAAAAAACTTGTCTCCCTGATAGAAATTGTGGAAAAGTTTTCAGAGGATATCTGCATGAAGTTTGGATTTGTCAAATGTGCTAAATGCACAATAAAAAGGGGAAAAACAATATCCGAACATCTTCAGATCAATGACAACCTCATTGAAGATTTGAAAGAGGATTCCACATACAAATACCTGGAAACAAAGAAAGACCAGGAAACAACTATCGCTACATAAGGTAGCATACCGAAACCAATGCATGGACAGGAAGTGGGTTTAGGCCTCACTGAATTCAACCATGCATATCATCCAACTATAGTAAGCATAGGCCAATATATTAAAAGTTCAACGGACATGACATACCATCATGATCATCTTTCTAAACAAACCTCAATCACAAAGCTTGCTTAAAACTTTGGAAGAGTCATACTGGAGCACACTGTTGATGTACACGATAAACCAGATTGCAAAAATCACAAGAAAAATAGACCGAAATAGAGATAGACAAGAAAACAAGGATGGAAACAAAATCAGCGAGCAGGGAAGTTCCTAGAGGAGCTCAACGAGGAGTACATAGACAAGGATGCTTCACTCCAATGGCTCAAAAGTAGGAGACTTCCATTTGATGAGTAAAGATCTATTGTAGCCGGGCAAGATCAGGGCTTACGCACAAATGGATTAATAAAATGGCTGTCCTACAAACAAATGGCCAGTGTACGTTTTGCTACTTAGCGATTGAATGTGCAAGCTATCTAATGTCTGCATGCCCAATCTTATTGGCAGATGGGCATTACACTGCTCGTCACAACAAAGTATACAAATACCTCCATTGGAAGATCTGTGGAGAGATGCAACTTGACAGATCGCCGAACATCTGGGAACATGAACCACCATTAATATCAAACAGAAATGTTACCGTGTTCTATGACAAAGACATATAGGCAGGCAGATACATAAAAGACAAGGCCATCAAACCAGATATTATTACATGGAACAAGCCTGAAAAAAACTCATTGTCGATGTCATAGTCTCAAATGATTTTGATCTCAACAGAGCTCAACGGGAAAAGATAACAAAATGTCAGGACCTAAAGAATCTGCATAATTACTTAGAAGCAATCCCTGGAAGACCAAGCTGTAATGAAATAATGTAATGATAGCTTCCATAAACGGAACAGTATATATTTTTCAAAGAGCCCTCGGATATAAATTTAAATCATAACAGCATCAAGTGTGACCTCCAGGAGGAGCCCCTTGATCTCTTAAAAGATACTGAAGTAAACTAAATAAAAAAGAGAAAACTTGAATGCCTACTAGACACTATCCTCGGGTGTCTTCGTTCTCTCTGTACAGGAGTTTGTCAGAACAATCTGACAAAAAATTCAAAATCACATAGTATTCGCTGCCCAAATAATCTCCTCACTATGGCTAACCCACATTAGCTTTTCACAGGAGTGGTTCACCTTCTCCAAGTGATGTTACCTCAAGTAATAACACGAAGCTGAATACTCCACCAGGTTAGATAAATTCTTGTCCTGGAATCCAGTAAGACTAAGAGACCAAAATGAAAGATATACTACAACAGATAAAAATGCTTGATTGGGGAGAGGAAAATTATGTTCTCAATTTCTTTACTCGGTGTTTGAGAGATAAAGAACTTTAATGGAACATTCGAATATCTATGTATCTCATATAGAGTTAAAGTGTTAGCTCCAGGTTGTGGCCCCTTGATTTCTGAGACCTTCGACTGAAGTAAAATAAAACAAAAAAGTAAAAAGAGCAGCCCTCCACAATAGACAAAGAAGAGGGAGCCCTTCACCACGATCAGGAGAGGGTTATAATGGCTTCTCAGGAACAGGGATTTATAACCAATGCATTAAAGAAGATGACTGGTCTCACTAATAACAATAAATTTAGATTCTGTCACAGAGAATAAAAAAGTGTGAGTCATCTAGTATCAAGACATGACTACTAAACAACGAGACATGAGATAGTTTGTAAGTCCATCCACTGGACCATCTGTTAAGAATCAAACAATTTTGCAGCAAATCCTGGGAACCTCAACCTGAAAGAACAGTTTTAAATGACTAATATTCAAGGTAGCTGGTTGTAGAGATTACATGATCGGAATGCATACATTACGATCATGTCATCTCTACAACCAGCCACCTTGAAAATTCTGCTGTGAAACCTGACATATGAAATAACTCAGAAAGAGTTGAAACCTTGGTTGAAGTGAGTGTTCCTCGTGATGGAGGTGTGAACAGAGCTTAAAGAGAGAAACAGACAAAATATCAATGTCTCATGTATGATAAGTAAAGAAACTGGAATCTTAGAGAGATATCAATCATAGCAATTATCATAGGTGGCACTGGGCTTATGAAGAAGAGCCTGGAGTCCTACCTTACTAATATATCTGGTGAACTATGTGCAAAAGAGATCCAGAAAATTGCCCTGAAGGGAACAACGAGAATAATAAAAAGAGCTCTGTTAGTTTCAGTAAAAAGCAGGACAATTTTGACAGCTATTTTGGCTGCTCCATAACCCAGCGTTACAATCTTCAAAGAAACAAATTTTTTAAAATTGTGATAAGCCGAATACTTTTGAAGTGTGTAAATATTGCTTTTCTCAAAAATCAGATTTAGTAGAACATATGAGAACTCACACTGGAATGGTGCACCTTCCCCAGGGGATGTTACCTCAAGTAATAGCACGAAGCTGGATACTCCACCAGACTAGATAAATTCTTGTCTTCGAATCCAGTAAGACCAGGAGACCAAACTTAAAATTATACAACAACGTATAAAAATGGTTAGTAGGGGAGAGTAAAATTATGTTCTCAATTTCTTTACTAACTCAGTGTTTGCGAGATAAAGAACTTAAATGGAACGTTCGAATATCTATGTATCTCATATAGACTTTAAGTGTTAGCCCCAGGTTGTGGGGCCCTTGATTTCTGAGAACTTCGACGTAAGTAAAATAAAACAAAAAAAAGAGAAAAGCCACATTCTTGTTAAGTATGTGATTATTCTTGTTCTCGTAAATCTATGCTTTTGACTCATACGAGAACTCATTGAGGAAAAGCCGCATATTTGTGAAGTGTTTGAATATTCATGTTCTAAAAATCACATTAAGTCGGAGATATGAAAACTCAAATTGGGCCAAACCAGAAAAGAGCTCTTTCAATGGCAGCGACATTAAAAAAAAGATAAAACCCACATTCTTGTAAAGTGTGTGAATATTCTTGTTCTAAAACATCAACGATAGTTATGCATCTGAGAACTCACACTGAGGAAAACCACATTCTTTTGAAGTGTGTTGATATCCTTGTTCTAAAACAACATTGATCACACATATGAGAACTCACACTGGGGAAAACCACATTCTTTTGAAGTGTGTGGATATCCTTGTTCAAAAACAACATTGATCACACACATGAGAACTCACACTGGGGAAAACCACATTCTTTTGAAGTGTGTTGATATCCTTGTTCTAAAACAACATTGATCACACATATGAAAACTCACACTGGGGAAAACCACATTCTTTTGAAGTGTGTGGATATCCTTGTTCTAAAACAACATTGATCACACACATGAGAACTCACACTGGGGAAAACCACATTCTTTTGAAGTGTGTTGATATCCTTGTTCTAAAACAACATTGATCACACACATGAGAACTCACACTGGGGAAAACCACATTCTTTTGAAGTGTGTTGATATCCTTGTTCTAAAACAACATTGATCACACACATGAGAACTCACACTGGGGAAAACCACATTCTTTTGAAGTGTGTTGATATCCTTGTTCTAAAACAACATTGATCACACATATGAAAACTCACACTGGGGAAAACCACATTCTTTTGAAGTGTGTGGATATCCTTGTTCTAAAACAACATTGATCACACACATGAGAACTCACACTGGGGAAAACCACATTCTTTTGAAGTGTGTGGATATCCTTGTTCTAAAACAACATTGATCACACACATGAGAACTCACACTGGGGAAAACCACATTCTTTTGAAGTGTGTGGATATCCTTGTTCTAAAACAACATTGATCACACACATGAGAACTCACACTGGGGAAAACCACATTCTTTTGAAGTGTGTTGATATCCTTGTTCTAAAACAACATTGATCACACACATGAGAACTCACACTGGGGAAAACCACATTCTTTTGAAGTGTGTGGATATCCTTGTTCTAAAACAACATTGACTTCACATATGAGAACTCACACTGGGGAAAACCACATTCTTTTGAAGTGTGTTGATATCCTTGTTCTAAAACAACATGGATCAAACACATGAGAACTCACACTGGGGAAAACCACATTCTAATGATGTGTGTAGATATTCTCGTTCTGAAAAATCCAAGTGAGGTACACATATATGTACTTACATTTAGTGACACATATGAGCACTTACATTGGAGACGAAAATAGCCAAATATTTCGAACACCGTTGTCTTACAAATGAGACAGAATCAGCCAATATCTCTGCTTCAGAAATTGCTCCAAAACGCCCAAAAATATATCATGAACTTTCATTGCAAGCATCTCAATTGGTCGTTTTGGTCCACCACCACCCTGCCATGGCCAGGCGATGATTTGTCGCACACGGAGGTATACACAGGAAAAGGTGAAACACAGTGCACTTCCTATTCCCTCGATCTTTTTTTCTCCGGACAGCCATGCGAGGAGCACATTTTCTGCCTCACTGTAAACGACGGGGACACACCCTCTCCACCAACACTAGTTAGGACTATCTACGTAGCTCAGTGTAATATTTTTAAAGTTTAAGTAATCATTGCTGTTGCTCCTTTTTGTAAAACTTTGTAAAATATTGTAACAAATTTGTGTATAGAAATAAAAAAGTATTTCTCATATATTACAATTGTGCCGTGTCGTGTTATGCCTGCCTTAAATATTGAGATGGTGCGACAGCATCAACATTCCTATCATATTGGCTGGTCATCATGTTACAAGCTACCATTTCCAGGACATTAATATTGGCCGGCTTATAGTGTTATGCTATCACTATACAATCTTTACAGCTATGTACACCCTCTCCACCAACACTAGTTAGGACTATCTACGTAGCTCAGTGTAATAATTTTTAAAGTTTAAGTTATAATTTCTCTTGATCCTTTTTTTATAAAACTTTGTATAATATTGTAACATATTTGTGAAATAATATATTAATAATAAAATATTTGTGTATAGAAATAAAAAAGAGTAAGTATTTCTCATATATATTACAATTGTGTCGTATTATGTCTGCCTTAAATATTGAGATGGTTCGACAGCTACAAGACGATACCAGCCAAGGAAAAGACCCACCAGACGAGAGCAAAGACATAATCTTGAGTGAAGGAACCCAGGTAGTCTTTTAATCTTCACCCTGACAAAAGACGTCGAACCGACAGAACTTCATACTCCTATCACATTGACTGGCCATCATGTTACAATCTACCGTTTCCAGGACATTTAATATAACGTGTAGGTCGCTCATGCCATTGTTTTATTATTATTATTTTGTAAATCTTATAATCACATGCTTCCATACCAACTGATTATTAAATAAAAATCTATTCTGAAGTATATATATATATATATATATATGTGTGTGTGTGTGTGTGTGTGTGTGTGTGTGTGTGTGTGTGTGTGTGTGGATGGAATTGATATATAGTTTGCTTGAAGCATTGTGTGGGATAGGTATATAGTAGAGAATTAGAAGGCTATCACAATGCGAGGAATGGGAAATAGTCGTTGTGTTGGAAGAAGACGAAGACAAGTGGCAATTTACAAATCAATAATACATACATATATGTCTATATATACATATATTTACTCAGTTGTATTAAAGAGTAAGAATTTCTCATATATATTACAATTGTGTCGTGTCGTGTTATGTCTGCCTTAAATATTGATATGATGCGACAGTTTCAAGACGATACCAGCCAAGAAAAAAGAGCCACCAGACGAAAGCGAAGACATTATCTTGAGTGAAGGAGCCCAGGTGGTTTTTTAATCTTCACCCTGACAAACGACGTCGAACCGACAGAACTTCATACTCCTATCATATTGACTGGTCATCATGCTACAATCTACTGTTTCCAGGATATTTAATATAACGTGTAGGTCGTTCATGCCATTTAATATAATGTGTAGGTCGTTCATGCCATTTAATATAACGTGTAGGTCGTTCATGCCATTTAATATAACTTGTAGGTCGTTCATGCCATTTAATATAACGTGAAGGTCGCTCATGCCATTTAATATAACGTGTAGGTCGTTCATGCCATTTAATATAACGTGTAGGTCGCTCATGCCATTTAATATAACGTGTAGGTCGTTCATGCCATTTAATATAACGTGTAGGTCGTTCATGCCATTTAATATAACTTGTAGGTCGTTCATGCCATTTAATATAACGTGTAGGTCGCTCATGCCATTTAATATAACGTGTAGGTCGTTCATGCCATTTAATATAACGTGTAGGTCGCTCATGCCATTTAATATAACGTGTAGGTCGCTCATGCCATTTAATATAACGTGTAGGTCGTTCATGCTATTTAATATAACGTGTAGGTCGTTCATGCCATTGTCCGGCCGATAGTGTTATACTATGACTATGCAATCTTTACTGCTATGTACCTATATATTGGGTGATCCGCATATGTACCTATATATTGGGTGATCCGCATTTGTACCTATATATTGGATGATCCGCATATGTACCTATATATTGGGTGATCCGCATATGTACCTATATATTGGGTGATCCGCATATGTACCTATATATTGAGTGATACGCATATGTACCTATATATTGGGTGATCCGCATATGTACCTATATATTGGGTGATCCGCATATGTACCTATATATTGGGTGATCCGCATATGTACCCATATATTGGGTGATCCGCATATGTACCCATATATTGGGTGATCCGCATATGTACCCATATATTGGGTGATCCGCATATGTACCCATATATTGGGTGATCCGCATATGTACCCATATATTGGGTGATCCGCATATGTACCTATATATTGGGTGATACGCATATGTACCTATATATTGGGTGATCCGCATAGCTGTGTAGATATCCGAATCGGGCAAGTAGTTTTGGTTTGTGGGTCCAGTGAAAATAATTTTTATATCCTTTTCTGCACATCCTCTGAGGAGATGGTAGACATCGAAACCCTATAGGTTAAAGAGATTAATTTTCTAAAGTATTCTCAACCACTTCATTTCAATAAGGGTTTTTTGAAATTCATTGAATCACAATTTAATTTATTTGCTCTATCTTGCATATCGATGGATTCTTTTTTAGATGGAATAACTTATAGAATATTACCGCCAGTAATATTTTGTAAATCTTATAATCACAGGTGTCCATACCAACTGATTATTAAATAAAAATCTACTTGAAGTATATATATATATATATATATATATATATATATATATATATAGAATTGATGTGTAGTTTGCTTGAAGCATTGTGTGGGATATATACCTATATAATAGAGAATTGAAGGCTATCACAATGCGAGGAATGAGAAATAGGCGTTGCTGTTGGAAGAAGACAGGTTGCAATTTACAAATCAATAAGTACACACATATATGTCTATATATACATATATTTATTCAGTTGTATTAAATGCAAATGTCTTCCTTGTTATGTCTGCGACAATATCCATTATTAATTTCGGAAAAAATCCTTTTTCAAATGGTAGACGTGAAAGATCGATTCAAAGCAGGCTAGATGATGGAGCGAAAATTGGATGGCTATATGGAGCCTCGAAGCAGATGTTTAACATATTTTTTGTTCCTTTTCCTTTATAAATTTTTTTGTATATATATTGTATTTATTTATGTTTTTTAGTTTATATCTTGCTACTTTAGCGTAAGCTTTTTTAATTTTGTATATTCTCTGTCTATTTTCTTGTCGTTATTATTTTTCTGCTGTTCTGTATTATTCATTTATTTGTTTAATCTGTTAACATCCTAGCATATTCAGTGGGATGACTTGGTGTATCTAGGTCACGTAAGTCGCTAGTAGGCTGGTACTGGTTAGCTTTTGGAGGAGAGAAGTGGAAGGGGGATGTGAGAGAGGAGGGGAGAGGATGCGGGATTGGGCGCTCTTAGTCGGCCGTTGGGATGTTTAGGTTAGGGGTGTGGTTGGCAGGAATATAAAGATGGCTGGGAAGAGGGGCGCTTGATTGACATTCCTTGGGAATTGTAAATTTATTTATTTTAATAAAACTATAAGTGGTTATAGATGGGA
This sequence comes from Euprymna scolopes, assembly GCF_053919585.1. NCBI lineage: Eukaryota > Metazoa > Mollusca > Cephalopoda > Sepiida > Sepiolidae > Euprymna > Euprymna scolopes. The sequence goes on from NC_136527.1 coordinate 194,703,411, forward strand.
CATTTTTTCTATTTAATTCTTTATTATTATTTGTTTAATAATTTATTTGTGTTTGTCGTTAGTGTTTATTTGGGTTTGAATAAGTGGGTTAGCTTAAATCAAACGTTTTTTTTAATTGGTTTATGTTATTTCAGCTATTTTTATTAATATTTATATATTGCTGTTATTTACTTATTTAATTTCTTTTATTTATTATTTTTTATATATAATTTATATGGTCGGGAGCTAGTGTTAAGGTCCTGTCTGGACTGTGATTTAGTGTATGGGCGGTGTGCAGTGGTGTACCTGTTCTAATAGGTTAAGTTTGCAATGGTAAGTCTTTGGTTGGAGTCGATGTAAAGTTATATACTGAATGATGATCCGAGCTCCTGTCTGTTGTTGAGTTTTGCCCGTAATTTGGATATTAGTAATGATTCCTTTGTGCGAAGATTCCCAATATTGCATTCTGTGGTTGAAATATCGACATTAATAGATATATTAGTGTTTCTGCAGGTGTTGAGGTGTTTGTGGAATGATGATGGGTGTGTTTGTGTGGGCTCTTTGAATCTTATGTGTAGGGGTCTTGTGGTGCTGCCACGTAGAATTTTCCGCAAGCAGAGCATTCTAGTTTGTAGACTACATGTGTGCGGTGGCATATGGTTGCGGGATATACTGGGTAATTTGTCAGAGATCATGGTGGTGGGTCCTCGTTGTGCTTGCGTTTAGAAAGCTGCTAGATGCATATTGAGACCCTCCCTTCTGATGGCCCTGTGGATAGCCGTTGTGATCTTGTCGCTGAGATGGGGCATTTTAAGGAAGCAGGGAAGCTTCTTACACGTTTTAAGGAAGTGGGGAAGCTTCTTACACATTTTAAGGAAGTTGGGAAGCTTCTTACACGTTTTCTTGTGTTTCAGAGGTGTTTAATGACGGTGCTTGGGTATTCGTTTGTCTCTAGGACCTGGTGGAACTGTTTTGTCCTTAGGCTTACTGCACTTGTTTTGGATGCGGATGATCTCATTCCTTGCATATTCGATAATGGCTTTAGTAGGGAGGGCCGACTTGTAGAGTACAAATATACTTCGGCTGGTTGCTTTTCGGTAGAATTTAGCAGTGACGATTCCCTCGTCTGATAATTTGAGGTTGAAATCTAGGAGTGATAGGGATCCGTCATCGATGGGGTGTTCGATGGTGAATTCTATGTGTGGGTCGGTATCAAAGAATATGGTGTAGATGTTCTCAGCATTGGCGCATGATGATGTGAGGATCAGGACATCATCGCCATATCTCGAGAGAAATATGATCGAGTTGCAGGTGTTGAGGGCTCAGCGTTCTAGTCTGTCCATGTACGAGATGACCAGTATTCCTGGGAGGCTGGAACCCATGGGCAGTCCTGTAATTTGTCTGTATGTCTGCCGTTGGTATGTGTTGTCTACTATTATAAGTAAGAGTTTGTGGATGTCTGAGGGAGTGAGGCCGAAACAGTGTAAGTTGCAGGAGATGTGTCGGTGATTAGATCTACTGCTGTGTGTTCAGGTACTCTGGTGTAGAGGGCAACTACATCGAGGCTAAAGGCGTATTTACCTTGTTTTAGTTATTGTGGTTGGAGGGTGTTTAGATGGTGGAATATTTCATCGGAACTGCTAACGTGTCCGGGGAAGTAGGAGAGTAGAGGTTTAAGTAGTTGAGAGAGTAGCCAAGAGATCTTATATAAGGGCCCTTCAATGCTTGAAACTATTGGTCTAATTTGTGGGGTTGCTGATTTTTGTGTGCTTTGATGAAGTGGTAAAAAGTGGGGAGTCTGCTATTTTTAGTAGTGAAGTTCTGTTTGTATTTGTTGGGGAGCTTTCTAAATCATCATATGTCGACCCATGCGGTGTTGATGTTGTTTCGATATGTGTAGATGTAATGTCCGTAGTTGGGGTGTATAAGGTATCGTTGCTTAGGTGTGTGAGTGCAAGGTGGTCGTATATGTCCTGAGGTATGACGCAGAACTCTTTTCCTTTGCGCTTGAGGCTCTTAAGTGAGCAGCGTTGTTTTGTATAATGTTTGCTTGGTCATATTTTATGATGTTCAATGTCGTCTGCGCTCACTGCGCTCACTGTTTTCTATAATGTTTGCTTGTGTTTTATGATGTCGAATATCTTTCGTTTTAATCTTGCAAGCTTAGTGTCTAGTTCTTGGTCTTTGAGTGGAGGATGCAGTGGATGGTCTAGTTGATATACGAGGAAGTCATCGGTGGTGCGCGGTGTTTTAGTGGTGTTGTTGGTTATACATTTCAGCCATTTTAGGTGGTAAGCCGCTCTGCAGAAGCGTGTTTCTATGTTGAACAGGGTGTTGTTGCTTACTGTTTAAGTAATGATGAATTTGGGTCCAAGGATAAGAAGGTCTTTTTCTTCGTGTGAGGGAATTCGTGAGGTCTGTGACTTGGGTGTGCGTTGCTTGTGGTGTGTGGATACTGAGGCTGGTGTCTTCCTGTCTGGGAGTGTGTGCGGGTTTGTATTTGTGTCGTGTTACATTTTTATAAAAAAATGTAATTAATTATCTTTTATATGTTGTTCGAAATCGAGGGAGAATAGGAATTTGTTTTTATTTTCATCAATTTTGTTGTCGTCTGCGCTCACTCAAAAATAATCACGAGAGAGGATGTGAAGAGATATATAGAGAGTGGACAAAAGAAGGAACGAAAGGGAATAGCTAACGAGCGCTGACAGTAGAGGAGAAAGAAAGAAAAAAGAAAGAAACCAGCTAGCGAATGCTGGCAGGCTGTATAGAGAGGCGGAGGTGAAAAATATATATGGAGAGAGGGGGCGTTTTAACCTGTACGCTTACGAAAGAAAAAAAACACAGTCTGCCCCTCGCTACCGAGCGAAGCAGTCGTCGATAGCGACACTGCGAACAGTTGTAATATTAGCAGTAATATAGCATGCGGTTGATAAAGTCGAGGACGGCGCGCTTAATAAACATTGGAAAGGAGTCAACGTGATGTATTTGGAATAAGTTTTTGCAAAAGGAAGCCGGATGAGACGGAAAAGAATTCGATGAATATTGAAAAGGCGTTTGCTTAAGATATTTTGGAGCCAGGTTTTCGGAAGGAAATCGGATAATAAGAAGAAAGAAGTAAAGATATTAATACAGTGAGTGAAACAAAATCTCTCTCCCTCTCTCTCTCTTCCTTACTCTCTTTTTGTTATGAACTGAGCAGACGACAATGACCAGTACGAAAATTAATTAGGTCTGCCATATATTTAACTTGAACATTCTCTCTCTTACACTTTAAACTATCAAAACAATTGCAGTTTTTTACATATTAAACTTTTATTCATAATTCCCTTATGTTTGTTATTTCGGTTGTGTTTTTCTGTCTTCTGTTTTACTTTTGTCTCTGAAGAATTTGGATAATCCCTACCTGTATTTTTTTTTTAATCCCAGGAATTTTTTTAAAATTATTGTTGCGATCCTTTCTCTACAGTTCCTAGTGGAGATAGCCTAGTCGTAACACTGGCAAATATACCCGATGACAAGAAAACTACCTGGCAATATACCCGGTGACTGGAAATTAGAAAACTACCTGGCAATATACCCGGTGACTGGAAATTAGAAAACTACCTGGCAATATACCCGGTGACTGGAAATTAGAAAACTACCTGGCAATATACCCGGTGACTGGAAATTAGAAAACTACCTGGCAATATACCCGGTGACTGGAAATTAGAAAACTACCTGGCAAATATACCTGGTGACAAGAAGTTGGAAAACTAAATGGCAAATATATCCGATGACAAGAAATAAAATGAAATATTATTTCCCTTTAAAATATTAAAATCATTTTCATGTCAATGTAAATGTATGATACGCATTCGCAAACACATTTTAATATTTCAAAACAACATAATCTATTGGAACTAAGTCACATTATCCTAAATCGAAAATATCTATGACAACATCTATGCAAAATACTGTGTACAAATAAAAAACACTGTCCATTGACTTCCTAGACGAACGCGATTAACTATGATGTCTAAACAACAGATCCAATCTATAGTAATATATTCCTTGATGCTTAACTCCAAATACCCATTGTAGTGCAACAACCACCATGGTTGACCGGACGAAGAGAATCTGGAATAAACAAGTGAAAGTTAATAGGATGAAAAGGATCTGAAATAGTACGATAATGTACTAAATAGTACTAAACAAATGAAAGTACGGGGCTTACATACCCAGTGTAAAGTTTCATTTTTGCATTTCAAATTTTTTACTTCCGTTTCGTTTTCAGTATATATTGAATATAATGACCGTACATATTGCAAATAAAATATTATCCGCATGAAATTGTTTTCTTCATTTATGCAAAATTGAAAATTATCGATAAACAAATATTTCTATGAGATTATAATTTTTCTCAAAATAAACAGAGTTCATAGTTGATTTACTGTGAGAATTTGAAATTGTTAAACTCGTGTGTGGATGACGTTTTACCGTTATTTAGTTATTTTTTTTTTGGATTTGTTGTATTATGTTTATACGCTAGTCTCATCATAGCTCGCTGAAAGAGCGCTTGAGTTCATACAATATGCCATCTCTCGTTGGAAGGTAATTTTTCGTTTCAGACTTAAAAATTTAAAAACCAATTTGAGTCCGAACTGTAGGTGAACCTCATGCAACTGTCAATAAAATAACTGATCTGTGATTTTATGAGATTCACACTTAAACAAGATTGATTACGATTCCAAGATATTGGTGTAGTTTTATGTTTCTTTTGTTAATAGAATATGATGGTAGAATATATGGCTGCACTCAAATTAGCCGTACAATACACCACGTGAAAAAGATTACAAGACAGTCTTTTCGGTAAACCGGTGTGTATAGTAGTTCCTCATGTAAGATTTTCCTGCTGGAATCTAATATATCCTACAAAAAATGATTGTCATCCCAGTTTTACAGTTAAAGGAAATATTATTTTCTTTTACATGTGGGTTTATAGAGTCAACAGAGTTGTGTGAGTATCAATTATGTCTGTAGCGGCCAGGAAGTCTCTTCCAAATCTTGTGATAGAATCGTTGTCTGCTGCCCTTGCAGGTGATTGACAGGCATGATTCTCTTTTTTATCATAAAGTTGTCTTAATTTTCAAAAGATGACGATTTTTCACAGAGTTTGTATCGGTTACACCACCTCCGTTACGTTTTATAATGTAGGCTCTGGGTTTATAGAATGCAGTTGGCATTTGAACAGGCTTCCACCTATTCGTGCTCTGATCTTGTATAAGGATCTGCTCTACTTTGTGTAATGGATTTTATTTCTAGTAGTGGTGTTGAGCTCTCTGTGATTGCTCTCTTTAATTAACCTACTGATGACATTGTCTCAAGTTTCTTGCTTGTTCTTACTCTTCTGTTAAAGATTAGTTCAGGAAGGTTATGTAGTTGCTGGTGAATTGGTGTTGTTCCGTGCATTATGAAAGCCAGTTCAATATATTTATTGAATCGTTTGAATTTTTTAATGTGTTTTTTGTTTGAATTTGTCTCTCAACCAATTCAACGGATTATGTGACAATGTTTTAATGATGTTACATGTCTGTAATTCAAATCTGATTCGAATTTCTGGTATTTGAAATTGTTATCGTGAGCAACATTGTCAGACTCTATTTGTTTAGTTGCAGCTACAATTTCGAACTCGCAAACTATTCTGATAACTTCCGTATCACTATGTATTTACTGTAGTAATCCGCAATGACCAGATAGCTTTCAGCATCCAATGAGAATAAGTAAATAAGACTAGATAGGATTATTAGAGTAGTAGTTGATGGGCCGAAATCAGAAACTCATAGTATTAACGCTGGCGTCCCTCAAGATTCAATCCTGGGCCCAACTCTCTTCTTAATCTTCATCAAGGATTTCCCAGATCACATTCTTAGATCATTCGTAAGCATTTATACAAACGATACCGCAATTTATGGCAACACTTCAAAGGCCAGCAATGACGAAGATATTTTTTATTCTCTTTACTGATCTTGAGAACTCGGTGCAATGGGGAAAAAGGTGTCTGATAAATTTCAATGCATCAAAAACCAAGCTTCTCGCCTTTCGTCATATACGCCCTGACCCCAATTGAAATCAGTGACTCTCGTCTTGGGGAAGTTCTTTGTCTTGGCAAGATTCTTTCACTCTTGGTCTGAACTGTTGGATACAACATGGTAGTCTTCAAATCAAATGTAAACAAATTCTTGTTGAGCCGTCACAATAAATAAGCCAATTCTACCAAATTTACACAATTAATGATCACTGTCATACGGTCTTGTTTATTAATTCCTATCCTCGCGTTGCCTTCGGACCTTGATAAGTGGTGATTCCCAAGTAAAAAAATGTATTGTCTAAATTCCATATTACGTTGTTTGTGTTATTCCTTATTTGAGTTTTTATGTGAAATATTTAGTTTGTCAATTTTTAATATGATGATTATTTGGATTATTCGAACTACTGTTCTCCTCTTGGATGTTAACAATAGTTCGACTAATCCAAATAATAATGAAATGTTCAGTCTTTAAAAACTCATTTTTGATCTTAATATATATTATTTTTTAATGAATTGGACTCGCAAAAGAGAAATTTACCAAAGAAATACCCAAAGTATTGACAAATATAATCAAAACTTGATAAGAAAACAATTCGGCGGTCTAAGTAACGGACATTTTTACACGAGGAACGAAATAATGATTACACCGTTTTACGATGACCTAAATCTTTAGCAGTGGATTTTCTCTTTTAATAATTTCACGTTTAAATCGTGTTTTTCATATTCAAATTTTGATTCTTTTATATTTTTATATATTTCATTCCTTAATGAATTGGACACACAAAACAAAAGTTGTATTCATCGACTAAAGAGATCCTAAAACATCAAAATAAATTTTATGTTTTGAACACAAAAGAACAAAGAATTTAACTCGATTTTTATTCGCATTGAATTCCTGGAATGAAAGGTAAGTTTCTTCTTTTTTGTTTGCAATTCCATTAAATAACTTTTAAAATGAACTTAAATGTTAAATTACATTTATTTATTTATTTTGCAATCTAATAAAAATATTGGTTCTATATGTTTCATAGAAGACGTGAATAAAAGTATGAAATTGCGATTTAAAAATCTCCTAAAAATCTATTATTTTTTCAACGAAAGAGTAAAAAACAAAATCCCCGAATAATAATTGTAAATGATCCCCCCCCTATTTTTATATGAAACCAAATATAAGAAATTTAAGGAAACCAACAACGATATTTTTACGGTATCTTTCATTTAGTAAATTGTTTGGTAAAATTTCGAAATCACAAACAATGATCACTAACTGACCATAAAGTGGGTGCTCACTTTACATGGAATTTATATAGGAAAGTAATAACCCATTCTAAAATCTTAAATATTTATTATTTCTTTTTAAATTCCTTCTTTGCAGATGTATTTTAAAGCTTCGCAGATGTATTTTTAAGGCTGTTGAAAGTTGATTTAAATAGGAAAGTTATCCCACATTCTAAAACCTTTAATATTTATTATTATTTTTAAAGTGTTTCTTTGCAGACTTCTTGAAACGTACAAAAATATAGAGAGTTTGAATTTTTATTGTGTAAACTATGCTGGGTTAGAATCTAAAGATTAAGCTAAATATTGTTGTTGTTGTTATTTTTATTATTATTATTATTATAATTATTATTATTATTATTATTGTTATTATTATTATTATTATCATCATTATTATTGTTATTATTATTATTATTGTTATTATTATCTGAGTAGCATTCTGGGTTCTGCATTCAAACATAAAGTCATTCAATAAAAATAATTCTCAAGACACAACAAAAATAATCATTAAATCAATGTTTACTTTTTAAAATTACAAAACCAGGAAAAGTACCAAGTACCCATGTGTGCTTATTTTTCTGAGCCATTCGTAGGGTCAAAACACTAATTTGCTACATCTGGTCTGGTATAACTACCACAACTATCTTTGTCATAGACAGAATTCAAGAAGAGTCACAATCTAATAACGATGTTGCATCTTTATGTTTTACAAGTATTTTAATTTTGAGTATTTTCTGTCTAAATTCATAGAATTAGATTTTATTGAAAACAAGTTGTTACTGGTCGCATGATTAAATTGCTTAAAATTTACGCGAGTTGCTACAATCTGTTTCTCTTTTGACTTCTTTTTTTTTTACATAGATGTTAGGAGATGCCTCTTGGCTAACTTCAACTAGGCCAGCATTTGCCCATGTATGGAGTATTACTGTCCTAGTTGGGCTGGTGCATCTGCTAATAGTCTCTCGTTCCTAGACAAGGTTCAAAAGAAAGTCGCCAATCTGCTAGGCTCCAACTGGCATCTAAGCTTCAGCCTCTGTCCCATCGACGAAATTTTGCATCCCTCTGCCTGTTCTACAAGTATTTTAATGTTCAATGCTCTGGCGAACTGCAGACACCCTCGACAAACCCGACAGGTAGCTAAATCCCACCCCCACACAGTAGAGATCCCTAGATGTAAAAGATCTTTCTACACCAGTAGTTTCTTCCCCAGAACCGCTAGACTTTGAAATTGCATTCCAGGTCCCTGCTTCCCCAACTGTACTGATATGCGGAAGTTCAAATGTAACGTGAACCGACATCTTGCTGCAGAAATCCCTACATAGTACCCCAGTAGTTGTTGCCCCTGATAGTAGCCTCCTACACGAAAGTGGCAAGTTGAATTGTTTGGGGTGAAAATGTAATTAAAAAAAGATAACAATTTTTGAAAGTCTTTCAATGAACTAATTATCAATGAACGGTACATTTTCTTTTATCTTCAATACTTGTGTATTCTATTAAAATTCACCTCTGACATTTTGTGCCTTTTTCATGATCGACTGAAAAAACTTCAGTGAAACTTTTAATTCTGGCTTTATATTTTCCTTCCCAGTCATTAGAGTTTCGACTTTTTGACAAAACATATTTATAGAAAAATCAACAAAATTGAATTATTACAAAACATCTGTTCCCAAAATAGTTCTATGGTTGTTAACACGAAGATGTTGTATTACCGATAAATATCACATTAATGATTAATTCACCTTCCAAATTTTTTCTCGATGGGGCTGTTTTGCAAGAGTTTAGTATCATAGGTTTATTTAATTTGTAGTGTCATTTAATTTGTAGGTTTATTTAATTTGTAGGTTTATTTAATTTCCATCCAAATTTATTCCCGGCCCAGTCATCGTGTTGGGTGTTTTGCAAGAGATTAGTATTATAGGTTTATTTAGTTTGTAGTGTTATTTGATTCCCATCCATATTTCTTCCCGGACCAGTCATCGTGTTGGGTGTTTTGCAAGAGTTTTGTATCATAGGTTTAATTAATTTGTAGTGTTATTTAATTTCCTTCCAAATTTATTCCCGGCCCAGTCATCGTGTTGGGTGTTTTGCAAGAGTTTAGTATCATAGGTTTATTTAATTTGTAGTGTTATTTAATTCTCATCCATATTTCTTCCCGGACCAGTCATCGTGTTGGGTGTTTTGCAAGAGTTTTGTATCATAGGTTTAATTAATTTGTAGTGTTATTTAATTTCCTTCCAAATTTATTCCCGGCCCAGTCATCGTGTTGGGTGTTTTGCAAGAGTTTAGTATCACAGGTTTATTTAATTTGTAGTGTTATTTAATTTGTAGGTTTATTTAATTTGTAGGTTTATTTAATTCCCATCCAAATTTATTCCCGGCCCAGTCATTGTGTTGGGTGTTTTGCAAGAGTTTTATATCATAGGTTTATATAATTTTTAGTGTTATTTAATTCCCATCAAAATTTATTCCCGGCCCAGTCATTGTTTTGGGTGTTTAGCCAAAGTGTAGTATTATAGGTTTATTTAATTTGTAGTGTTATTTAATTCCCATCCATATTTCTTCCCGGACCAGTCATCATGTTGGGTGTTTTGCAAGAGTTAAGCATCTTGGGGTTTTTTTTTATTTGTAGTGTTATTTAATCCCCATCAAAATTTATTCCCAGCCCAGTCATCGTGTTGGGTGTTTTGTAACGTGCATCCAGGAGATAAGCGCCCACGTGTTTGCGTGTTGTGTGGGTATGTGGGAGAGACGGATGAGGGGAAAAGACTTATCTCGAGACCAGCTCAGCATTACCGACCAAAAATAGAAAAGAAAGACCAAGATGGCGGCCGCCGTCTTTTGTAAATTATGATGTCTCGCAAAGTCACACGAATTCTCGGAATATGAAAATTTAGCCGGCCTAGAACGACGATAAAAGGGGGTGATGAGAAAGACGTGGGGAGAGCGACGATTGAGTTGGCCGGGGAATCGTGTGGCTGTTGCTTCTTGTGCTGTGTGAGGATATTTTACCATTGTTGGATTCCGTGCAGAACCGGTGTATAACGGTTATTGAATTGCTGCAACATTTATAACATCTTTTCCTGAACTTGCCGTGTTAAAGAGAGAGTCAGGCGCCATCTTGAATTTTTCCTTACACATATTTGTTACATGTTTTGCAAGAGTTGAGTATAATAGGTTTATTCAATTAGTAATGTTATTTAATTCCCTTCCAAATTTATTCCCGGCCCAGTCATTGTTTTGGGTATTTAGCAAGAGTTTAGTATTATAGGTTTATTTAATTTGTAGTGTTATTTAATTCCCATCCCAATTTTTTCCCAGACCAGTCATCGTGTTGGGTGTTTTGCAAGAGTTTAGTATCATAGGTTTATTTAATTTGTAGTTTAATTTAATTCCCATCCAAATTTATTCCTGGCCCAGTCATCGTGTTGGTTGTTTTGCAAGAGTAAAGCATCTTGGGTTTATTTAATTTCTAGTGTTATTAAATCCCCATCAAAATTAATCCCCGGCCCAGTCATCGTGTTGGGTGTTTTGCAAGAGTTTAGTATCATAGGTTTATTAAATTTGTAGTGTTATTTAATTCCCTCCAAATTTATTCCCGGCCCAGTCATTGTGTTGGGTGTTTTGCAAGATTTTAGTGTCATAGGTTTATTTTATTTGATGTGTTATTAAATTCCCATCCAAATTTATTCCCGGCCCAGTCATTGTTTTGGGTGTTTAGCCAGAGTGTAGTATTATAGGTTTATTTAATTTGTAGTGTTATTTAATTCCCATCCAAATTTCTTCCCGGACCAGTCATCATGTTGGGTGTTTTGCAAGAGTTTTGTATCAGAGGTTTATTTAATTTGTAGTGTTTTTTTAATTCCCATCCAAATTTATTCCCGGCCCAGTCATCGTGTTGGGTGTTTGGCAAGAGTTTAATATCATAGGTTTATTTAATTTGTAGTGTTATTTAATCCCCAGCCAAATTTATTACCGGCCCAGTCATTTTTTTGGGTGTTTAGCCAGAGTGTAGTATTATAGGTTTATTTAAAATGTAGTGTTATTTAATTTTCATCCAAATTTATTCAAGGCCCAGTCATCGTGTTTTGTGTTTTAAAGAGTTTAGTATCATAGGTTTATTAAATTTGTAGTGTTATTTAATTCCCTCCAAATTTATTCCTGGCCCAGTCATTGTGTTGGGTGTTTTGCAAGATTTTAGTGTCATAGGTTTATTTTATTTGATGTGTTATTAAATTCCCATCCAAATTTATTCCCGGCCCAGTCATTGTTTTGGGTGTTTAGCCAAAGTGTAGTATTATAGGTTTATTTAATTTGTAGTGTTATTTAATTCCCTTCCAAATTTATTCCCGGACCAGTCATCATGTTGGGTGTTTTGCAAGAGTTTTGTATCAGAGGTTTATTTAATTTGTAGTGTTTTTTAATTCCCATCCAAATTTATTCCCGGCCCAGTCATCGTGTTGGGTGTTTTGCAAGAGTTTAGTATCATAGGTTTATTTAATTTGTAGTTTAATTTAATTCCCATCCAAATTTATTCCTGGCCCAGTCATCGTGTTGGTTGTTTTGCAAGAGTAAAGCATCTTGGGTTTATTTAATTTCTAGTGTTATTAAATCCCCATCAAAATTAATCCCCGGCCCAGTCATCGTGTTGGGTGTTTTGCAAGAGTTTAGTATCATAGGTTTATTTAATTTGTAGTGTTATTTAATTCCAATCAAAATTTATTCCTGACGCAGTCATCGTGTTGGGTGTTTTGCAAGAGTTTAATAACATAGGTTTATTTAAATTGTAGGTTTATTATATTCCCATCCAAATTTATTCCCGACGCAGTCATCGTGTTGGGTGTTTTGAAAGAGTTTTGTATCATAGGTTTATTTAATTTGTAGCGTTATTAAATTTCCTTCCAAATTTTTTCCCGGCCCAGTCATTGTGTTAAGTGTTTTGCAAGAGTTAAGCATCTTGGGTTGATTTAATTTGTAGTGTTATTTAATCCCCATCAAAATTAATCCCCGGCCCAGTCATCGTGTTGGGTGTTTTGCAAGAGTGTAGTATCATAGGTTTATTTAATTTCTAGTGTTATTTAATTTCTTCCAAATTTATTCCTGGCCCAGTCATTGTGCTGGGTGTTTTTCAAGAGTTTAGTATCATAGGTTTATTTAATTTGTAGTGTTATTTTATTCCCATCCAAATTTATTCCTGACCCAGTCATCGTGTTGGGTGTTTTGCTATAGTTTAATTACATAGGTTTATTTAATTTGTAGGTTTATTGTATTCCGATCCAAATTTATTCCCGACGAAGTCATCGTGTTGGGTGTTTTGCAAGAGTTTTGTGTCATAGGTTTATTTAATGTTTAGTGTTATTTAATCCCCATCCAAATTTATTCCCGGCCCAGTCATCGTGTTGGATGTTTGGCAAGAGTTTAATATCATAGGTTTATTTAATTTGTAGTGTTATTTAATCCCCAGCCAAATTTATTACCGGCCCAGTCATTTTTTTGGGTGTTTAGCCAGAGTGTAGTATTATAGGTTTATTTAAATTGTAGTGTTATTTAATTTTCATCCAAATTTATTCAAGGCCAGTCATCGTGTTTTGTGTTTTGAAAGAGTTTAGTATCATAGGTTTATTAAATTTGTAGTGTTATTTAATTCCCTCCAAATTTATTCCCGGCCCAGTCATTGTGTTGGGTGTTTTGCAAGATTTTAGTGTCATAGGTTTATTTTATTTGATGTGTTATTAAATTCCCATCCAAATTTATTCCCGGCCCAGTCATTGTTTTGGGTGTTTAGCCAGAGTGTAGTATTATAGGTTTATTTAATTTGTAGTGTTATTTAATTCCCATCCAAATTTCTTCCCGGACCAGTCATCATGTTGGGTGTTTTGCAAGAGTTTTGTATCAGAGGTTTATTTAATTTGTAGTGTTTTTTTAATTCCCATCCAAATTTATTCCCGGCCCAGTCATCGTGTTGGGTGTTTGGCAAGAGTTTAATATCATAGGTTTATTTAATTTGTAGTGTTATTTAATCCCCAGCCAAATTTATTACCGGCCCAGTCATTTTTTTGGGTGTTTAGCCAGAGTGTAGTATTATAGGTTTATTTAAAATGTAGTGTTATTTAATTTTCATCCAAATTTATTCAAGGCCCAGTCATCGTGTTTTGTGTTTTAAAGAGTTTAGTATCATAGGTTTATTAAATTTGTAGTGTTATTTAATTCCCTCCAAATTTATTTCTGGCCCAGTCATTGTGTTGGGTGTTTTGCAAGATTTTAGTGTCATAGGTTTATTTTATTTGATGTGTTATTAAATTCCCATCCAAATTTATTCCCGGCCCAGTCATTGTTTTGGGTGTTTAGCCAAAGTGTAGTATTATAGGTTTATTTAATTTGTAGTGTTATTTAATTCCCATCCAAATTTCTTCCCGGACCAGTCATCATGTTGGGTGTTTTGCAAGAGTTTTGTATCAGAGGTTTATTTAATTTGTAGTGTTTTTTAATTCCCATCCAAATTTATTCCCGGCCCAGTCATCGTGTTGGGTGTTTTGCGAGAGTTTAATGACCTAGGTTTGTTTAATTTGTAGTATGTAAGGTTTCCGAGTCGACTATCGTCGTAGTCGTCGTTCTTCCTCCGGTGCGTGCGTGCGTGCTCTATATATACTACTAATCAGACGACGGTGTCACTCTTTTGTGTGTCCCATCTTAATGGTCGTTCCTATTCTCTACATGCCCTCCCCCCACCATTTGACCACACTACCGTCGTTTTGTGGTCATGTGACTGGAGAATTCCGTGTAGTAGTGAGTTGGTCCTTGCATTTGAGGGGAAAGTGGCCTTGGTGCTCGTGTTACCCTCATGCTGCGTCGTGGGACCGGACTCGTCTGCATTGGCTTGTGGTTGATCGGATCTTGGTCCACCTCAATATCTGTTTCTGATGTGTCACAATCAGCTTCTTCCACCTCCATCATCTCATGCATGTTGCACGGTGGTTTGCTGTCCTCCCTCCTTGGTGTTTGGGGAGGTGGTTGATGGGGTTGTTGAGTGGGTGGATACTCCGGCGTATCCATGACCGGTTTGATTTTCCTGAGGAAACGGCGATTGCGTAATGTGATCCTGCCGCTACCATCCAACCGTATCCTGTACTGCCTGTTACCCATTGTCTCGACGACTCTCACAGTTTTCGCCCATCGTCGTGGATTTGGTCCCTCCTGATTCTGCACCTGCACAGACTCGCTGACTCGGAGCTGTTGGAGGGGGCGGCTGTGTATGTCGTACTGTTCTTTGTTAAGTACGTGCCTTTTCGCCATCGCCCTCTCTCTCAAATCTCTGGTCTCCGTCCAACGCTTGTGGATGCAGTATTTTTTGCGAAGTGCGGGGAGATGGCCCCTTACTGTTCGACCATATAGTATTTCCGCCGGCGACAATCCAAGGTCCTGACTGGGCGTATTCCTATGAGTCATCATCGCCCGTGCTGCCCGATCATGATGTAGGTGTCCATAGCCATCAACGCAGTCCGTCAGCATTCTTTTGGCCGTTTTTACGGCCAGTTCAGCTCGGCCATTACTCTGGGGGTAATGTGCAGATGATATGCGCCTTTTTACGCCCCAGTCTTCTAGGAACAATTTGTATTCTAGTGAATCAAATGGTGGCCCTCCATCGGATGATATTTCCTCCGGCGCACCATACGTGCAAAACCAAACCCTCAGGGTGTTACACACCGCTGCAGCCCTTCCTGATGGTAGTGGTGCGACCTCAATCGAACTGGTATATCGGTCCGCGTATACCATGTGACTTTTCCCGTGCATATCTAGCAAGTCAGTGACTGTCTTTTGAAATGGGAATTCCGGGTTTATGGGTGGCATTAGTGGTTCCCTAGGCTGGGATGGGGCGATCGAATTGCAACTCCGACATTGCGCCCTTGTTTGTCGGATGCTGGTGTCTAAACCAGGCCAAAATAACCGTTGTCTGGCGTTAACCAACATACAATTCACCCCTTGATGGGCGGAGTGTAATGCCTCTAACACCTCGGCTCTAAGCTGTTTTGGTATCAAAATTTTGTCCCCTTTTATGGGTACCCCTTCCAGACAATATAGTTGGTCTGCCTTCGGCCAGAATTGCAGGATTTCTGGTGGTAGTTCGTGGCGTGACCTTGGGAACCCGTCTTGAATGTATGACCCCAACGTTCGGCACTCCTCATCGGTGGCTGCAGCTGCGACTATCCTATCCCAGGTGATCGCGCGGAACTTGGGGTCATGTGCGTATGCAGCTATGATGGATGCTTGTATACTCCCCTCGATTTGCTGGGAAGTGTCAGTGCCCTTTAGTCTGCTGTGTCTTACGGCACCGGGTATCGGGATGTGCAGTCCGGTGCTGCGTTGAGTTTCCCAGGAACATGCCTAATCTGGAACCTGTACATCAACGACCGCTCCTTGAATGAGAACAGGCGGGGATTTTTTATATTCTCCAGGATCTGATCCGAGAAAATTTTCACTAGGGGCTGGTGGTCCATGGTGACCAATAGGTCTGGGGATCCCAGGATGAACATCTTACAAGACTCCAAGCCATAAATCAGCGCTAGAGCCTCCCCCTCTATAGGGGAATAACGAGATTCTGCATCTTTCGTGAAGCGAGACCCGGCCAAAATCATCTTCCAATGGTCCTTACCACAGTTGGGACCTAATTCCGTTGGGCATTGGCAATGCTTCTGGAACAGAAAATACCCAATGCCAACCTTACTGAAGTCGGTTGAAAGGCAGGTCGCTCTGTTCATATCGAAGGTTTTCACCCCTTCTTCGATTTTCTGAACGATATTCCTCTTCGACTCTTCGAAAAGTCTATTCAATGTGTCATCCCAGTAAAATTTACGGTTCTTTGTCCGCAGAAACTCTCGAAAAGGGGCCATTATATCGGCCTGTGCAAATGTATACGACACCTGGTTAACTAAACCAAACCAGGACCTGATACCAGTAATGCTCGTTGGGGTCGGGAAATTGAGAATAGCCTCCGTCATTTTTTTTAGTTGGCTTCACGCCGTCCGAGGTTATCACAAAGCCGGCAAATTCAACTTCATCGTCAGCAAATTGAAATTTGTCAGGCTTAAAGACTATCCCACTTTTATCACAATGGGTAATATAGTCCACAGTATGCCAGAAAGCCAATTCTAAGGACCTGTCCCATAGGAGTGTGTCGTCTATACACCGGGTCTTTCGAGGCATGTCAACTGTGATGTCATCGAACCGGCGCGTGTACCCGTCCCCGGATGCGTGAAAACCCTGGGGAGCCCTGAGATACCGATAACGACCCCATTCCGTTATGAATGTGGTCGCGTCCCGGGCTTTTGGGGAGAGTGGCAGACTATGGTACCCATTCCATGCGTCCAAGACAGTCTTTTTGGTTTGGGCAGGCACCACAGACACCTGATTAAAAGGGGATGGTGTGTGATGAGTCTCTCTCATCGTTGCTACATTCAATTTTTGTAGGTCTACCGACCTTCTTGGTGACCCGTCTTTCTTTGGAGCGACTACCATCCTCGAACACCAGATCGTAGGTGTGCCTGCTGGTACCAGTTCAATAATACCCAACGCAACATCTCGATCCAAATCATCCTTTACCCTTTTCTTCCAGTGATGAGGGACTGGAATTGGTGTGTGTATGGCCGATGGTTTCGCCCCTGGGGTAAAAGTTATATCCAGCAGCCTCCCTACCATGACTTGTAACGGTTGATGGGGGCAGGTGTTGAATGCGCTGGACTTAAAGTGTTCACGTAACCACTTCTCTAACCGTTCCCTATTATCTCCAGTGGGGGTAAACGGGATCCTCGCTGGCTTGTCCGGGACGGATTCTCTTTTCGGACATCCACACGGTGCTGTCCCACTTTCTGAAACCGATAAATCGGCCTTTGATACTCGATGCGGGAAGTCGCGATTGATTACTCCTAGGTCTTTGAGGGCCGATTCTGACAAGTAGAATCCTGACGTGTTTTCTGAAACGTAGACCACTTGTCGCGTTTCCTTCTGGCCGAGCTTAATCTGAGTCAGGACCACCCCCTTGATATCTAGGGGTTCGTCTGTGATTCCCCGTATCCTGTGGGTGGTAGGTATCAGGATCCTGCTGGTGCACCCTAATATTTTCAATATTTCTGGGCCACTTGAACACGTCTGGGCACCGGTATCTGCAATGGCCTGGATGCGGTGTTTTCGACGGCTTACTCCCTTATCCAAAGCGCACCCGAATTTAGCCTGGGACTCTGGTATCAGGGACACATCGACCATTAATGAGGGTGGTGGCTCAGGGGGACTTCTCCTGACCCTACCACTGCTCCATGCAAGGTGTGGCACTGCTGCTATTCTACCTTTTTGATTGTAACATGCCGGTGCCCCCTCCA
The DNA here is from genome assembly GCF_053919585.1 of Euprymna scolopes. Lineage (NCBI taxonomy): Eukaryota > Metazoa > Mollusca > Cephalopoda > Sepiida > Sepiolidae > Euprymna > Euprymna scolopes. The sequence continues at coordinate 194,721,105 of NC_136527.1, forward strand.
TTCTGCTGCCGAAAATATTCGATTGACGTGTGGCATCGTTTGTTGACTCCGCCGTCGACCTCTCCTGTTTCCGGCACACTCTTTGTAAGTGGCCTGTGACGCCACAATTAAAACATTTTAGCCCTCTCGCCGGGCAGTTCTTCCGCCCTTTTTACCCACTGGGGTGTGAGGTCCTCCCACACCCTTCACAAGGACTATTCTGAGGGGTTTTGAGCGGCTGCTCCTTCCGAGATGGTTTTTTCTCGGTTGTTAGTAGGCCAAAAGTCGAGTGTCCCTCTGAGCCTCGTTGCAACTGAGGAACAGACGTCTCTGTAGTTTCTAAACTAACCAGCCTGTGAAGCTTCTGCTCCACAGTGGTTAGAATATTTGCTTCGGCCAGCAATTTACACTGGTACTCCGCATTTGCCAGACCGGCTACGAGTTGGCCAGCTACCATGTCCTCCGAATAGTTTACGGCTTGCCGGCAGTTCTCGTTGGGGCACAGAACTGTGAAATTGCAAAACCGTGCCTGGGACCGAAGCTTTGCCAAGAACTGTGCGGGTCCCTCCCCCGTCTGTTGTCTGATGTTATGAAATTTATGTCTATGCACCTCCGGGTGTAGACCTTTCACCGCAATGAACTGTATATGCCTTAAGAGTTGTTCCTCTGTGACAGAATTGAGGGTTTCAGGCCCAACTAAGTCAAATAAAAGTTTATTTACCTCATTTGAGCAGGCTGTCCTTTGTTCATTGCGGATTTCGATGTGGTCGGTAAGGCCACACATTTGTTTGTATCGGGCCCACGAGTCGATGAAAAGCACCCCGTCCGCGTCGGTGAATCCATGTTCGATACGTGGCCGGTCTGGTTTCTTGGCGAAGCTCATTGTTTTCTCTTTGCAGATGTATTATTTGTTGACTAAACTGCATGTATTGGCCGTCCTCGTGTTGTCCTGACGCCATTATACTCCAAAAATAGTGCAAAAGAAATTATGTTGAAAAATAAATCCTGTTTGTAGCGCCATGTAAGGTTTCCGAGTCGACTATCGTCGTAGCCGTCGTTCTTCTACCGGTGTGTGCGTGCGTGCTCTAATATACTACTAATCAGACGACGGTGTCACTCTTTTGTGTGTTCCGTCTTAATGGTCGTTCCTATTCTCTACATAGTATTATTTAATTCCCATCCAAATTTATTCCTGACGCAGTCATTGTGTTGGGTTTGTTGGAAAAGGTTAGTATCATAGGTTTATTTAATTTGTAGTGTTATTTAATTCCCATCAAAATTTATTCCCGGCACAGTCATCGTGGTGGGGGTTATGCAAGAGTTTAGTATCATAGGTTTATTTCATTTGTAGTGTTATTTAATTGCCATCCAAATTTATTCCCGGCCCAGTCATTGTTTAGGGTGTTTTGCAAGAGTTTAGTATTATAGGTTTATTTAATTTGTAGTGTTATTTAATTCCCATCCAAATTTCGTACCGGACAATAATCGTGTTGGGTGTTTTGCAAGAGTTTTGTATCATAGGTTTATTTAATTTGTAGTGTTATTTAATTCCCATCCAAATTTATTCAAGGCCCAGTAATCGTCTTGGGTGTTTTGCAAGACTTAAGCATCTTGGGTTTATTTAGGTTGTAGTGTGATTTACTCCCCTTCAAAATTTATTCCCGGCCCCGTCATCGTGTTGGGCGTTTTGCAAGAGTTTAGTATAATAGGTTTATTTAATTTGTAGTGTTATTTATTTCCTTCCAAATTTCTTCCCGGCCCAGTCATCGTGTTGGGTGTTTTGGAAGAGTTTTATGACATAGGTTTATTTAATTTGTAGTGTTATTTAATTCCCATCCAAATTGATTCCAGACACACTTATTGTGTTGGGTTTGTTGGAAGAGGTTAGTATCATATGTTTATTTAATTTGTAGTGTTATTTAATAGCCATTCAAATTTATTCCTGGCCCAGTCATCGTGTTGGGTGTTTTGCAAGAGTTTAGTATAATAGGTTTATTAAATTTGTAGTGTTATTTACTTCCCATCAAAATTTTATCCTGGCCCAGTCATCGTCTTGGGTGCTTTGCAAGAGTTTAGTATCATAGGTTTATTTTATTGGAAGTGTTATTTAATTCCCATCAAAATTTATTCCCGGCCCAGTCATCGTGTTTGGTGTTTGGCAAGAGTTTATTATTATAGGTTTATTTAATTTGTAGTGTTATTTAAATCCCATCAAAATTTCTTCCTGGCCCAGTCATCGTGTTGGGTGTTTTGCAAGAGTTTAGTATCATAGGTTTATTTAATTTGTAGTGTTACTTAATTCCCATCCAAATTTATTCCCGGCCCAGTCATCATGTTGGGTGTTTTGCAAGAGTTTAGTATCATTCGTTTAATAAATTTTAGTGTTCTTTAATTCCCACCCAAATGTATTCCCGGCCCAGTCATTGTGTTGGGTGTTTTGCAAGAGTTTAGTATCATAGGTTTCTTTTATTTGTAGTGTTTTAATATGCTTCCAAATTTATTCCCGACGCAGTCATTGTGTTGGGTGTTTTGCAAGAGTTTAGTATCAAATGTTTATTTAATTTGTAGTGTTATTTAATTCCAATCAAAATTTCGTCCCAGCCCAGTCATTGTGTTGGGTGTTTTTCAAGAGTTTAGTATCATAGGTTTATTTAATTTGTAGTGTTATTTAATTCCCATCCAAATTGATTCACGACGCAGTCATTGTGTTGGGTGTTTTGCAAGAGGTTAATATCGTGGGTTTATTTAATTTGTAGTGTTATTTAATTCCCATCCAAATGTATTCCCGGCCCAGTCATCGTGTTTGGTGTGTTGCAAGAGTTTATCATCATAGGTTCATTTCATTTGTAGTATTGTTTAATTCCCATCCAAATTTATTCCCGGCCTAGTCATTGTTTTGGGTGTTTAGCAAGAGTTTAGTATCATAGGTTTATTTAATTTGTAGTGTTATTTAATTCCCATCCAAATTCCTGACGCAATCATCGTGGTGGGTGTTTTGCAAGAGTTTAGTATCATAGGTTTATTTAATTTGTAGTGTTATTTAACCTGCATCAAAATTTATTCCCGGCCCAGTCATCGTGTTGGGTGTTTTTCAAGAGTTTAGTATCATAGATTTATTTAATTTGTAGTGTTATTTAACTCCCATCCAAATTGATTCCCGGCCCAGTAATCCTGTTGGGGGTTTTGTAAGCGTTTAGTATCATAGGTTTATTTAATTTGTAGTGTTATTTAATTCCCATCCAAATTTATTCCCGGCCCAGTCATCGTGTTGGGTGTTTTTCAAGAGCTTAGTATCATAGATTTATTTAATTTGTAGTGTTATTTAATTCCCATCCAAATGTATTCCCGGCCCAGTCATCGTGTTGGGTGTTTAGCAAGAATTTTGTAGTATAGGTTTATTTAATTTGTAGTGTTATTTAATTCCCATCCAAATTTATTCCCTACGCAGTCATCCTGTTGGGTGTTTTGCAAGAGTTTAGTATCATAGATGTATTTAATTTGTAGTGTTATTAAATTCCCATCCAAATTTATTCCCTATGCAGTCATCGTGTTGGGTGTTTTGCAAGAGTTTAGTATCATAGGTTTATTTAATTTGTAGTGTTATTTAATTCCCAGCCAAATTTATTCCGGACGCAGTCATCGTGTTGGGTGTTTTTCAAGAGTTTAGTATCATAGGTTTATGTAATTTATAGTGTTATTAAATTCCCATCCAAATTTATTCCCGGCCCAGTCATCATGTTGGGTGTTTTGCAAAAGTTTAGTATCATTCGTTTAATAAATTTGTAGTGTTCTTTAATTCCCATCCAAATTTATTCCCAGCCCAGTCATTGTGTTGGGTGTTTTGCAAGAGTTTAGTATCATAGGTTTCTTTTATTTGTAGTGTTTTAATATGCTTCCAAATTTATTTCCGATGCAGTCATTGTATTGGGTGTTTTGCAAGAGTTTAGTATCATAGGTTTATTTTATTTGTAGTGTTATTTAATTCCAATCAAAATTTCGTCCTGGCCCAGTCATTGTGTTGGGTGTTTTTCAAGAGTTTTGTATCATAGGTTTATTTAATTAGTAGTGTTATTTAATTCCAATCCAAATTTATTCACGACGCAGTCATTGTGTTGGGTGTTTTGCAAGAGTTTAGTATCGTAGGTTTATTTAATTTGTAGTGTTATTTAATTCCCATCCAAATGTATTCCCGGCCCAGTCATCGTGTTTGGTGTGTTGCAAGAGTTTATCATCATAGGTTCATTTCATTTGTAGTATTGTTTTATTCCCATCCAAATTTATTCCCGGCCTAGTCATTGTTTTAGGTTTTTAGCAAGAGTTTTTTATCATAGGTTTCTTTAATTTGTAGTGTTATTTTATTCCCATCCAAATTTATTCCCGGCCCAGTCATCGTGTTGGGTTTTTTTTCAAGAGTTTAGTACCATAGGTTTATTTAATTTTTTTGTGTTATTTAATTCCCATCCAGATTTCTTCCCGGCCCAGTTATCCTGTTGGAGTGTTTGCAAGAGTTTAGTATCATAGGTTTATTTAATTTGTAGTGTTTTTTAATCTCTATCCAAATTTATTCACGACGCAGTCATCGTGTTGGGTGATTTGCAAGAGTTTAGTACCATAGGTTTATTTAATGTGTAGTGTTATTTAATTCCCATCCAAATTGATTCCCGGCCCAGTAATCCTGTTGGGTGTTTTGTAAGAGTTTAGTATCATAGGCTTATTTAATTTGTAGTGTTATTTAATTCCCATCCAAATTTATTCCCGGCCCAGTCATCGTGTTGGGTGTTTTTCAAGAGTTTAGTATCATAGGTTTCTTTAATTTGTAGTGTTATTTAATCTGCATCAAAATTTATTCCCAGCCCAGTCATCGTGTTGGTTTTTTTTCAAGAGTTTAATATCATAGGTTTCTTTTATTTGTAGTGTTATTTAATCTGCATCAAAATTTATTCCCAGCCCAGTCATCGTGTTGGGTGTTGTTCAAGAGTTTAGTATCATAGGTTTCTTTTATTTGTAGTGTTATTTAATCTGCATCAAAATTTATTCCCAGCCCAGTCATCGTGTTGGGTGTTTTTCAAGAGTTTAGTATCATAGATTTATTTAATTTGTAGTGTTATTTAATTCCCATCCAAATTGATTCCCGGCCCAGTAATCCTGTTGGGTGTTTTGTAAGAGTTTAGTATCATAGGCTTATTTAATTTGTAGTGTTATTTAATTCCCATCCAAATTTATTCCCGGCCCAGTCATCGTGTTGGGTGTTTTTCAAGAGTTTAGTATCATAGGTTTGTTTTATTTGTAGTGTTATTTAATCTGCATCAAAATTTATTCCCGGCCCAGTCATCGTGTTGGGTGTTTTTCAGAGTTTAGTATCATAGATTTATTTAATTTGTAGTGTTATTTAATTCCCATCCAAATTTTTTCACGGCCCAGTAATCCTGGAGAGGGTTTTGCCAGAGTTTAGTATCATAGGTTTATTTAATTTGTAGTGTTATTTAATTCCCATCCAAATGTATTCCCGGCCCAGTCATCGTGTTGGGTGTTTAGCAAGAATTTTGTATTATAGGTTTATTTAATTTGTAGGGTTATTTAATTCCCATCCAAATTTATTCCCTACGCAGTCATCCTGTTGGGTGTTTTGCAAGAGTTTCGTATCATAGATTTATTTAATTTGTAGTGTTATTTAATTCCCATCCAAATTTATTCCCGGCCCAGTAATCGTTTTGGAATCTTTGCAGGAGTTTAGTATCATAGGTTTATTTAATTTGTAGTGTTATTTAATTTCCATCCAAATTTATTCCCAGCCCAGTCATCGTGTTGGGTGTTTTGCAAGAGTTTAGTATGATAGGTTTATTTAATTTGTAGTGTTATTTAATTCACATCCAAATTGATTCCCGGCCCAGTAATCCTGTTGGGTGTTTTGTAAGAGTTTAGTATCATAGGTTTATTTAATTTGTAGTGTTATTTAATTCCCATCCAAATTTATTCCCGGCCCAGTCATCGTGTTGGGTGTTTTTCAAGAGTTTAGTATCATAGGTTTGTTTTATTTGTAGTGTTATTTAATCTGCATCAAAATTTATTCCTGGCCCAGTCATCGTGTTGGGTGTTTTTAAAGAGTTTAGTCTCATAGATTTATTTAATTTGTAGTGTTATTTAATTCCCATCCAAATTTTTTCACGGCCCAGTAATCCTGGAGAGGGTTTTGCCAGAGTTTAGTATCATAGGTTTATTTAACTTGTAGTGTTATTTAATTTCCATCCAAATTTATTCCCAGCCCAGTCATCGTGTTGGGTGTTTTGCAAGAGTTTAGTATCATAGATTTATTTAATTTGTAGTGTTATTTAATTCCCATCCAAATGTATTCCTGGCCCAGTCATCGTGTTGGGTGTTTAGCAAGAATTTTGTATTATAGGTTTATTTAATTTGTAGTGTTATTTAATTCCCATCCAAATTTATTCCCTACGCAGTCATCCTGTTGGGTGTTTTGCAAGAGTTTCGTATCATAGATTTATTTAATTTGTAGTGTTATTTAATTCCAATCCAAATTTATTCCCGGCCTAGTAATCCTTTTGGAGTCTTTGCAGGAGTTTAGTATCATAGGTTTATTTAATTTGTAGTGTTATTTAATTCCCGTCCAAATTGATTCCCGGCCCAGTCATCGTGTTGGGTGTTTTGCAAGAGTTTAGTATCATAGGTTTGTTTAATTTGTAGTGTTATTTAATTCCAATCAAAATTTATTCCCGGCCCAGTCATCGTGTTGGATGTTTTTCAAGAGTTTAGTATGATAGATTTATTTAATTTGTAGTGTTATTTAATTCCCATCCAAATTGATTCCCGGCCCAGTAATCCTGTTGGGTGTTTTGTAAGAGTTTAGTATCATAGGTTTATTTAATTTGTAGTGTTATTTAATTCCCATCCAAATTTATTCCCGCCCCAGTCATCGTGTTGGGTGTTTTTCAAGAGTTTAGTATCATAGTTTTGTTTTATTTGTAGTGTTATTTAATCTGCATCAAAATTTATTCCCGGCCCAGTCATCGTGTTGGGTGTTTTTCAAGAGTTTAGTCTCATAGATTTATTTAATTTGTAGTGTTATTTAATTCCCATCCAAATTTATTCACGGCCCAGTAATCCTTGAGAGGGTTTTGCCAGAGTTTAGTATCATAGGTTTATTTAATTTGTAGTGTTATTTAATTTCCATCCAAATTTATTCCCAGCCCAGTCATCGTGTTGGGTGTTTTGCAAGAGTTTAGTATCATAGATTTATTTAATTTGTAGTGTTATTTAATTCCCATCCAAATTTATTCCCTATGCAGTCATCGTGTTGGGTGTTTTGCAAGAGTTTAGTATCATAGGTTTATTTAATTTGTAGTGTTATTTAATTCCCATCCAAATTTATTCCGGACGCAGTCATCGTGTTGGTTGTTTTTCAAGAGTTTAGTATCATAGGTTTATTTAATTTGTAGTGTTATTCAATTTCCATCCAAATTTATTCCCTACACAGTCATGTGTTGGGTGTTTTGCAAGAGTTTAGTATCATAGGTTTATTTAATTTGTAGTGTTATTTAATTCCCATCCAAATTTAGTCCGGACGCAGTCATGTGTTGGGTGTTTTTCAAGAGTTTAGTATCATAGGTTTATTTAATTTGTAGTGTTATTCAATTTCCATCCAAATTTATTCCCTACACAGTCATGTGTTGGGTGTTTTGCAAGAGTTTAGTAGCATAGGTATATTTAATTTTTATTTTATTTACTTCCCATCCAAATGTATTCCCTACGCAGTCATCGTGTTGGGTGTTTTGCAAGAGTTTAGCTTTAAAAAAAGAGATTTTATAATTATAACAATTATCACTTCATTCATAAAACCTTACAAAAATGCTTTCCTTTATCTGAGTGGAACGAGTTTTATTTATTTTGTATTCTACCCTAACAATTTAATAAACAAAACATAACGATTGAATTTCTCTTGAAAATCCTAAAACTAGCATGGTCCGTATTCTTAATAAATACCGAATAATAAAACCGCGGTATTTCTGCCTTTATCTCTTCTGTGAGTTCGTTCTATATGGAGTAGAAAACAGCTTTATGGTTTTTTTTTAATTTCACACGAAGTTACGTTATATGTTTGGCAGTTTTTAAGATAGGTTTTTTGTCGGAATGCCTTTGATAAGTATCGAAAATCAAAATTATGAAAGAAGGAGCAGACGATTTTGTCCAAAGTTAACATCTTTCACAACTAAACATGACATGCACATTTGACAAGCTTTATTAGCATAAAAGCCGAATGGCTCAACAGAAACGTTTTGGATATATCAGAGGCGCGTTTGAAATAAATGTTTCAGTTTCAAGCACAATTTCACAGTGATACTTGACATTTTCATTTTAAACTTAAATTCAAGTCATTATCACCGCATAACAAGTAATTCCAGGAATATAAACTAAACAGAAAGTTCTTTGGTATGACAGGGGCGCGTTCGAAATTAATGTTTTTGTTTAGACCACACCTTAAGCTTTTTTTCGATATTTTCATTTTTTATGTCGATTAAACTGTACAAGTACCTAAATAAAGCCTGTGCTATCTAAAAAAATAACATTAAGTGTTTTCTTTTAACCATTAGTTTTTTGTGACAACGAGTTGGCATCAAGTCGAATATTGCACGATGTCTTTCATTCGTCTAATACTTTCAATCATAACAACAAGTTGTGATAGACAAATGCAATTCTCTTGATCATGAATTACACAACGTTATACGCATTAGAAAATGGAGTTTGTTTAAGCAATCATGCAATGAAAAGGAAATACCTTATTATTATTATTATTATTATTATTATTATTATTTTATTATTTTTTCCCCCCTGTAAAAATAATTATTAGTCGAGGACAGGAAAATATCCAAGATTTTTTGTCAGAATTCCCATGACGCCATTGTTTTAAAAAGAAACTATCTTTTATTTTAATCTGCTTTTTTTCTTTCTTTTTTTGTGGGGGGGGGGGAAGTAACTGCGATGCGCATGTGAAGCTTCCTCTTGGTGCATCGCGATAGTTCTCCAATTAGGGCATGCAATCAATCGATTTGATTGAAAAATAGTCAATTTCATCGATTTCGATGACAATAAATATATGGGAGTGTGAAACATTTGTTGATCATAATTTAATCCAGGGCAACGTCGGGTCACGCTGCTAGTTCTTTATACAAATTAATGTCTTTTTTTATCTGCTTTTTTTTTAAATCTGCTTATTTTCTTTCTTTTTTTGTGGGGGGGGGGCTGATGCATCGCGATAGTTCTCCAATTAGAGCATGCAATCTATCGATTTGATTGAAAAATAGGCAATTTCATCGATTTCGATGACAATAAATATATGGGAGTGTGAAAAATTTGTTGATCATATCATTTTATTATTAGCGATTAATTTCTTTTTATTTCGCTCTCTGAGCGTTTATATTATAAGAAATGAGTTATTTCTTATTATAAGAAAGAAATTAATCGCTAATAAAAAAGTAAAAATTAAAAACTCTTACATTTATCAGCGATAAAAATCGTGCATAAAATTGGCAAGGAACTGCTGGTGCCGTGGTGAAAAACCGCTGTAGGCGTTTTTAACTATTATCTTATCAAAAGAAATCAGTTGTACGAGTATTCCTCCTTAAAAAAAGCATTTAAAGAAATTTTAAGTATTAGGGCAGATTAAAATAAGTTAATTATACATTAATGTTGATACGATTTAAATGGCACACTGTGAGTAGGAAACGATGGATTAATTTCTCCTAAGAGATTTTAAGTTATAATGCACTCCTTAATTATAAGGAAGTTTTTGTATTCAAATTTGTTAATGCTTTCTAAACCCAGCTCTGCGTATGACCTTAAACCCCTTTAGTTTATTGTAATTACTGACACTTTATTTTAATATAATTACTGACACAGCATTGACTTTCAACCAAATGCTGGTTGATAGCAACGTCTCCAGTTGAAGAGGAAGGGAGACGCATATCTTATCCTTCCTTTTTTTAATTTAAATGGATTGTCCTGCTTTATCCGGATCTCTAAATACATGAAAGCACGCCCCACAAAATCAGCATCACATTTGAATTTAAACTGAAAAACAACATTACTGCTTAATATAATTACATAGGAATATAGTGAATAATTGACAAAAAATATATTCCAAAATTCATGATGTTGACCATCTTATAATTTATTCCTTTTATTCAGTTGACACTTAACAATTCTTGACAGCATTTGTTTCATATCGCAAAACCAATCACTCAATTATTATATCAATCAGTGAATCTATTATGCCCTTAGCTCGTTAGAAGAATTAGCAACAATCAATCCGCCCAAAAGAAATAAAGTGTGATTTGACATGAAGAGGAAGGGAGACTGCAAATCTTATCCTTCCCTTTTTAATTTTAAATGGATTGTCCTGCTTTATCCGGATCACTAAATGCATGAAAGCACGTCCCACAAAATCAGCATCACATTTGAATTTTGAACTGATAAACAACATTACCGCAGTTGACATAAAGCACAATGACTTTGCGCAAAAGACAGGTAGGTCTAATAGTATACACCAAACCTAAGGAAACAAGTTATAATCATACTAACAATGTGTTTTTCAATTATATACTTTTCCCAAAACGTAATTTGAAATAAAGAATACATTTTAAAGCATAATAATATTGATAATTTTAAATCTTCAGTTTTTAAATAAGATCTTCTGGATAACCATTTTTACCGAATATTTTCCTGATCTTATCTCTTTTCAGAGTTAAGTCTTCAAGGTCAATAACTCCTGGGAGCTCTATGAATCAAATTATGAATTAAACCAGGCTTTCGTTATTTAGGTAGAAAACGTTCACAAAAGTTTGTTTCATGTAAATGATAGCAACATTCAAAGGAATGATCAAATCTCAGTTTGAAATTCTCATTCAAAGTAAAACTTATTAACGTGTGATAGCGAATACCATGTAAACGGAGACAATTTTTATTCAAATAATTAAAACGTAAAAGAATGAATCAATTAAGAGTCTGGATGCTAATGAAATATTTTACAATTTAAGATAAAACAAACTGAATACAAATACTAAAAAATTGAATTTCATTTATTTTTTATTTGCAGATATTCATGGTTGAACAACTTTGCTGAAGTTGAACTGATCATTAGTTTTATAAACATTAACTGCTCAACCGATGTATTTGAACTGATCATTATTTTTATAAACATTTATTGGTGAAAAGATGTATTTGAACTGATCATTATTTTTCTAAACATTTACTGGTGAAAAGATGTATTTGAACTGATCATTATTTTTCTAAACATTTACTGGTGAAAAGATGTATTTGAACTGATCATTATTTTTCTAAACATTTACTGGTGAAAAGACATATTTGAACTGATCATTATTTTTATAAACATTTACTGGTGAAAAGACATATTTGAACTGATCATTATTTTTATAAACATTTACTGGTGAAAAGATATATTTGAACTGATCATTATTTTTATAAACATTTACTGGTGAAAAGACATATTTGAACTGATCATTATTTTTCTAAACATTTACTGGTGAAAAGATGTATTTGAATGATCATTATTTTTCTAAACATTTACTGGTAAAAAGATGTATTTGAACTGATCATTATTTTTATAAACATTTACTAGTGAAAAGACATATTTGAACTGATCATTATTTTTATACACATTTACTGGTGAAAAGATGTATTCTTGTGAAATATGTGAATATTCTTGTGCTGATGAATCAGATTTCATAAACCATATGAAGACACACAGTGCAGAAAATTTATATTGTGAAATATGTGAATATAATTGTTCAAATAAAACAAATTTAGTAATACATATAATAACTCACAGTGCAGAAGATGCATATTCTCGTGAAATACATGAATATACTTGTTCTGATGAATCAAATTTAGTGACACATATGAACACTCGCACAGAGAAAAAGACATATTTATGCAAAGTGTGTGATTATTCTAGTTCTGGAAAATCAGATTTAAAGTCACATATGAGATCTCACACTGGCTATAAAATATATTCTTGTGAAGTGTGTGAATATTCTTTCTCTAGGAAATCGGATTTAATGGAGCATACCAAAACTCACAATTGCGAAAAACCATATACTTGTAATATGTGTGAATATTCATTTTCGCGGAAATCACAGTTAGTTATGCATATGAGAACTCACAATAAAGAAAAGCAATATTCTTGTAGAATTTGTGCATATTCTTGTTCTAAAAAATCAAATTTAGTGAAACATATGAGAACTCACACTGGTGAAAAGGCATATTCTTGTAAAATATATGATTATTCTTGTTCTAAAAAGTCACATTTAGTGAGACATATGAGAACTCACAGTGGTGAAAAGCCATATTCTTGTAAAATATGTGATTATTCTTTTAATCGAAAGTCACATTTAGTGAGACATATGAGAACTCACAGTGGTGCAAAGCCATATTCTTGTAAAATATGTGATTATTCTTTTAATCGAAAGTCACATTTAGTGAGACATATGAGAACTCACAGTGGTGAAAAGCCATATTCTTGTAAAATATGTCATTATTCTTTTAATCGAAAGTCACATTTAGTGAGACATATGAGAACTCACAGTGGTGAAAAGCCATATTCTTGTAAAATATGTGATTATTCTTTTAATCGAAAGTCAAATTTAGTGAGACATATGAGAACTCACAGTGGTGAAAAGCCATATTCTTGTAAAATATGTGATTATTCTTTTACTCAAAAGTCAAATTTAGTGACACATATGAGAACTCACAGTGGTGAAAAGCCATATTCTTGTAAAATATGTGATTATTCTAGTGCTCAAAAGTCAAATTTAGTGACACATATTAGAACTCACAGTGGTGAAAAGCCATATTCTTGTATAATATGTGATTATTCTAGTGCTAAAAAATCAGATTTAGTGAAACATATGAGAACTCACAGTGGTAAAAAGCCATATTCTTGTAAAATATGTGATTATTCTTGTTCTCAAAAGTCGAGTTTAGTGACACATATGAGAACTCACTGGTGAAAAGCCATATTCTTGTAAAATATGTGATTATTCTAGTGCTCAAAAATCAGATTTAGTGAGACATATGAGAACTCACAGTGGTTAAAAGCCATATTCCTGTAAAATATGTGATTATTCTTGTTCTTATAAATCAAATTTAATAAAACATATGAGAACTCACAGTGGGGAAAAGAAATAGTCTTGTATATCGTGAATATTCTATTTCTAAAAACTCAACCTTAGTGAGACATATGAGGACTTGCACTTCTACAAGTCGATCAAATCAAAAATAATTTTGCGACATAAAGAATAAGGAACACTTTTCCCAAAATAATTGAAATAAGATCCAAAGCAGAGTTCATGCACTCTACAATAAAACAACTAAGAGTAACACCATGGATAACTGGATAAATAAAAAAAAAACATAAACGCTTTTCCCACAAATTGATTCAGCATTAAATTTAATGAAATAATTACATAAAAATAACCAATTTAACCTAACTTTTTATTATCTAAGGAGATGTTTTCATGTCCAAAAACGTATTAGTTTAACTTATCCAAAAATATTAGTTTAACATATTAAAACATGTTAGCTTAACATATTCAGTAGATATTAGTTTAACATATGCAAAAAACATATTAGTTTAACATATCCTAAAAACATATTAGTTTAGCATATCCAAAAACATATAGGTTTAACATATTCGAAAACATGTTTTTAAATATAATGAACTAATAAGTTGTTGGAATATGTTAAGCTAATATATTTTTGGAATATCTTTAACTAATATGTTTTTGGAATATCTTAAACTAATATGTTTTTGGAATATGCTAAACTAATGTTTTTTGAACATGTTAAGCTAATATGTTTTTGGGATATGATAACCTAATATGATTTTTGGATATGTTAAAGTAATATGTTTAGAATATACAAAAACATATTAGTTTAACATATTTCAAAAACATATTAGTTTAACATATCCCAAAGAAGTGCACTGCAATGATGTCCGAAGAATACATAAAACATTTATTTCCGAAATTTGTTAAAATATATAAAAACCGATATTCTTTTTAAGTTATAGATATTTTTAGTAAAATCAACTTTCTTAATAAAGGATAATCTTAAAATACTTCCATACAAGAATACACTTGATCCGTACATACAAACCATCAATAGGATTATGCAATAAGACAGTCAAACAAATAATGTTATAAAAATGTCTGCTGCGAACCAAAACAAAACAGTCGGCTAAAAAACACCAATAATATCTATTGCAGAAAACTGGCCATTTATGCAAACCTACACCAATAATTTCTATTAAAAAAACGGGACCTATATCACTACCAACATCAATAATTCTATCCAATAGAACTTATCATACATGACAACCAACACCAATAATTTCTATTGCAAAATACTGGGCGTATATGACAACCAATACTAATAATTTTAAAGATGAAAAAAAAAAAAACTGGGCGCATATGACGACCAACACCAATCATTCCTATTGCAAAGAATCAATTTCTTTTTTTTTATTTATTAGATTTTCAATTGTTTCTTTACTTTAAGTAATCACCGGACGGCAAAGTTCACTTCCAACTATGTATCATGGGTTTCTTCTAAAGCTCACAGCAATGATTCAGTCCCTTTTATAGGGGCATGTCGAATCGTATATAGCATTTCTCGGACGCATATGACAAGTAACACAAATAATTTCAAGATGCAAAAAAACTGGACGTATATGACAACCAACTCCAATAATTTCAAAATGCAAAAAACTGGACGTATATCACAACCAACTCCAATAATTTTAAAATGCAAAAAACTGGACGTATATGACAAGCAACTCGAATAATTTTAAAATGCAAAAAACTGGACGCATATGATAAGCAACATCAATAATTTCTATTGCAAAAAATCAATTTCTTTTTTATTAGATTTTCAATTGTTTCTTTACTTTAATTAATCAACGGACGGTAAAGTTCATTTCCAACTATGCATCAGAAGATTGGGTTTCGTCTAAAACTCACAACAATGATTCAATCCTTTTTATAGGGGCATGTCGAATAGTATTTCCCGAACCATTTACTAATCAAGGTTTTGGTGAGGAAATGGTACCACTTCGCCTATTCATGAACTCCTCACTCTAATAATCCACCGAGCATGGTTGGCCCAACGAAATAAAACACGTTCAGCCCTTGTACATTTTTATCAACGTCTGACTCATTAAATGCTTCAAACATTTTATATATTTTTCATTCCCAATTTTTAATTAGATGTTCAACTGTTTCTTTTCTTTAATTAAAAGATTTGAAATAAAATTATTTCTTTAAATATATTTGTGTTCTTTTATTCATTCAAGATTGAAAGTCACAGATAAATAAACATTACATTTGAAAATTCAGTATAGAAATGATTATTAAAATTTCTCAGTTGTATCTTTGTGAAACATGAACAAGTTTATGACACGTGTAAAATGTGCAGATGTAAACTTTCTAAACCCGTAAACTGTATTTCGTTATTTTTATCAGATTATCATTTTACCATTCTATGTCCAGTATCAAAAGTTGTAATTCAATGCAAGTCAATCATTGGAAGCTTTCATTTCCGTACGGCAGAGGTCTTTGTATCTTAGAGTAAACAAAAAATCTTGGCTAAAATGATTTGTTCATTTTGTTTTATTCGACTTTTATTTTGTTTTATGCGATTGCATATGGACACTTTGAAAATCTCGCTGGAAAAAAAGCACAAAAAATTATGTTTAAATTTAAAATTTCGTACATTAATTGAACCTAAAATAATCATCATTTCCAGGCTACTCTAACATTGTAGAAATGTTCACTAAATCGAAGTCTGACTGATAAGGTTGCAAAAGATTTAGTTGGCACTACGGGGTCACAGGAAAGGCATCCATAATGATGAGAGAGATTTAAAAAAAACAAAGGAATTCTTTTTTAGAATTAGTAAATTTTTGGCAAAGTATGACTGTGAACATTTGGTGAAACTTAAACTGGGAAAGAAAATCGCTACTTCTTATCTGTCACCAGAAATTCAAAATAAATTTGTGAGCATTTTGACAAAGCAGGTTAGAAAGAAAATCATCGATCCGATCAAAGAAAGCAAATATTTTTGCATAATTTCTTATAGCACTCCTGATGTATCTCACAAGGTAAAAGCGCGAAGGACATTTCTAAACTTTGGAAAAAGATGAGATTCAGATTGATGACTGTATTGGCTAGACATTTGACAATGCTGCTATTATTCAATGCACGCCACCGATCGGGTGTGCAGAAAAGGATATCCGAAATAAACCCAAAAGCTCGATTTGTGCCATGCACTAACCATTCATTAAATCTGGCTTGTGTATATGCCGCTTCTGTAGCGATTCACTCTGTTATATTTTTGGCATACTGGACCGGTTATTCTCATTCTTTTCTGTATCTACACATCGTTGGGACGTCTTGATGCAGTTGATCGGTCTAAATATCGAGCGGACTATGGAAACTAGATGGAGTAGTTGAACAGATGCTGTAAATGATGTGGTAAAAAACTATTAGAAGTCATCATTGTCCTGGAACAGCTCACAGAAGGAGAAAATGCAACCACAAGATCAGATGAACCATTAATTCTCAACTGGATATTGTCGTTTCTGTTTCTTTTATTTCTGAGCTTTTGGAAAACTATTCTCTCAGAAATCAATGATGCCCAGAAGTATCTTCAAGAAAAGGGGCTGGATCTGCAACAAAGTTCTGTCAGGCTGATGTCGTTGCGAGATTGCCTTCTTACAACTAGAGAAAAGATGGTAAACACTGCAATACACGAGTAAAAAAAATTCTACCCTGAAATAAGGATAAACATGGAGCATCGTATCCGCAAAAAGAAACGAATGATGAACGATTGACTGATGATGAACTGAGGTTTGATACTGAGTTGAGACAGGAAATGATGTCTGCCATAGACAGGTTGACTGAAGAAATATCTTGCAGATTCCCGCAAGTTCACAATCTTGCAAGTAAATAAGCTTTTCTTACACCTTCAAATCTGCTTGATGATAATTATGATTGTCAGCTTGGTGAAGTTGACGAAGTTATAGAAAAAGATAAATTCTTTGCCGAACGGAAGAGATTACAGTATTTTGCGAAAGCTTCAGGAAAAGACAAAATCAATGGACCTCTTGAACTTTTGAACTTTATGCAGAGATACCACTTTGGAGAATCCGTCCCTAATACTGTGATATTGCTACGCATTTTCCTTACCCGGGCTATTAGCGTTGCCAGCTGTAAGCGCCCTTTCTCGAAACTGAAGCTCATAAAAACTACCTTCGATCAAAAATGAACCAGACAAATCTTAGACTTTGCAATCCTCTTTTCGATAGAGTGAAGTTTGATAGAGTTACTGATAACTTTGCCGAAAAAAAATGAAGTGCATTTGTAAATTTAAACCGACTTGATGTTTTGCGATAGTTCTCACAAAATATACATTTATAGCCTTATTTTCAATTCATAAATACATTTATTTAAAATAAAAATGTAAACCATTTTTAAAAGGTTTGAAACATTATTAACAACAACACATTTCTTAAAATTTCAAAAGTACGGATGCAAGACGTTTTTTATTCTCTTCGGAGGCTCCACACACACAGCTAACATCATACGGCAAACGTCGTCACCAAACAGTCCCACAGGCGACTCACATACCAATGTCATCCAGGACTACCTTGCTATCGGACCCCATCATGAACTCCACACCCTGGACGAAAAGCTTACATGGCTTAAACATAACACCGGATTCACACTACCAAACCATCCTAACCGAGACCAACTAGAGGCCACCACCAACCTATTAATCCGCTATGCCGACATCATCAGTACTGAAAATGGCGACAAGGGCACATTCATCCGCCCCATTCAGATACCAACCAACGGCCAATCACTCAGCCAAAAACAACATCCAATTGCCCAGGCCCTGGAAGAGGAGGTCAATGCCGAGATTGGCCGCATGGCAAACAAAAGCATCATTGAAGCATGCAGCGACCCCAAGGGTTTCAACAGTCCAGAATTTGCCGTACGTAAGAAAAATGGGTCAATTCGTGTTGTTGCAGACTTCAAAAGAACGCTAAACAAGGTGCTAGTCGACCTGGACCCCTACCCAATACCCAGGATGGATCACCTGCTCAACAAAATCGGCAAGGGCAACAGGTATTTTGCATCCCTTGATCTGCGTAGTGGATATTGGCAGATCGAAATAGATGAGCAGGACCGGCACAAAACAGTCTTTACATGGAAGGACAAATGCTACCAGTACACTCGCCTGGCCTTTGGTCTCACTTCGGCCGGACAAATCTTCTCCCGTTGCGTAGCAGAAGCTTTAGCCACAGTCACATCACGCAGCAACATATCTTACATCGACGACAACCTGGTGCATGCTAAGACGTTCAAGGACTACATCATCGCGCTAGAACAATTGTTCATGGCCCTTCAAAAGTTTGGACGTAAACTGAACCCAGACAAATGCTCCTTCCTCGCACCTGAAGCAAAATTTCTCGGCCGCATAATAAACAGCGAAGGGTTCAAGGCCGACCCCGAATATGTCCGTGCCATAGGAGAAATGAAACCCCCAACCTCAAGAAAGGAACTCCAAAGTCTCATCGGCCGCCTGGTTTGGATCAGACAATTCCTTGAGACGCGCCTTCATGAACAGATCAAATCGAGCATGTTCTCCAAACTCATGGCTCCTATACACGAGCTCAACAAAGCCAACAAGCCATTCCACTGGACCGAGAATGCGGACAGAGCATTCAGGAAGATGAAGGACCGAGTATCCTCCCCGCCGGTTATCTCATTTCTAGACTTCCCCGTGCCCTTCACGCTCACTACTGATGCCAGTGATGTCGCATGCAGATCAATCCTGATGCAAGAGTCCAGCAGCGGGAAGAAGAACATTGCCGCAGTCGCGTACCACTCCTTCAATACAACAGAGCAAAACTGGTCCACAACGGAACGCGAGGCATATGCAGTGAAGTGGGCGATACTGAAATTTGACTACTTTCTATGTAACCGTCCCTTCGTTGTGTTCACCGACCACAGATCGCTGACATATCTTGACCAACGAGAATTCAATAATGCAAAAATACGAAGATGGCAGGACGAGATATCGTGCTACAAATTCGTATTAGAATACGTGGAGGGCGAATCTAACGTTTGGGCGGATATGCTCAGCAGAGGCTGTGGACAGAAGAAGATCAAGACTCCCAGCGACCCCAGTCCAGCAGGAAGGACATTCACACTGGATGGCTCGAGCTTACGCATCGACGTCCCATCATGGTGCATCGGTGACATCGACAGTCTGAAACTTATTCTCAAGATGCACACACCACGGAACGTCCACACACAAAGACGCATGAGCGATGCGTTTTTCGCATACCACACCTACTCCTCCATTCCTGCTGAACAAATCTGTGAACACCTGGATATTGCAACTGAACAACAGAAGGATTAGACTTTGGCCGGAATCATACATGCACTCCAAGCATCATACCCGGACGGTCCACAAATTGATCCCGATGACCACCGAGCTAAGTTGTTCAAGAGAAAGCTACATCAATTCTTCTTAGAACCAGGAACCACGGTCCTAATGATAAGAGACCACAAACATTCCCCTAGGCTGGTCGTACCATACAAGCTCAGAGCCAAATACCTCCATCAAGCACACGACGCCAACAACCACTCAGGCATAACACGGATGCAGGAACTCCTCTCCAGTTACTGGTGGGAATCCAAGAACAACGACATCAAGGCTTATGCTGATTCCTGCATCACATGTGCAAAATGCAAGGGAAATTATGGTAGACGCACCCGCTGGCCCATGGGCCACTGCAAGAGACCTTTTGAACTCATCTTTGTGGACTTTGTCACAATGCCCAACTCAAAGGGAAAAAGGTATATACTTACAATACTGGACAGCTTCAGCCGGCACCTCATGGCTATACCATGTGCAAGAGACCGTGTCAATGACGCCGCCCGTGGCCTGTATCAGTTCTTCCTCCGACACAGAGAGATCCCACGCATAGTGTCCTCCGACCGAGGCACACACTTCACAGGGGAAGTATATCGACAGTTCTGCGAACAAATGACCATCACACAGTAATTGCATTGCCCTTGGCGCCCACAGAGCTCAGGGAACATAGAGATACAACACCGGACAATGAAGAACGCCATCTACATGCTGTGTGAAGACAGGAATTGCGAGTGGACAGATGTTCTCGAATCGGTTGTGTCATCCATGAACGCCACAACCAACAAGACCACCGGTGTCTCCCCGCATTTCACAATCATGGGTTGCCACCCTAGCATCGGCTTGCCTACACCCCACAGAAAAGAAGCCAGGAGTGATGACCCAGGTGCATATGGCATGCAAATCAATGCCCTGCTAAGGCAGGTTCATCAACATGTCGCCCTGGCCAATGATGAAGCAGATCACAAAATGGAGAGCCGCGCAAAGCACTTCTCCCACAAGAACCCGCTACAAGTAGGAGACAAGGTCCTACTTCACCGCCCTCAATCAGCCACGGCCCAATCAACACACATGCAATGGATAGGAAGCTTCACTATCACCAAAACCAACAGCATGATGTATCAAGTACAAGATAAGAGCGGCATCACAACCTGGATACACCGGGCGCACATCCGACGAATAGCACCATGCCCACTGCACACGTCTATCACAGACCTCCCACCCCCACCCAGTATCATCGACGAACAGCAGCCCACGAACAGCCCCACATGCAATCCTGACGAGAATCGGACGCCATCCTCACAAGCCAGTCAACGCAGAAGATTACCAGCCAGAACAACAAGAGGACAACTCCCTACACACTTCAGAGACTTCGTCATGTAAATGTGATCGAGATCTGGGGGGGGATTGTTATATCGCAAGATCCCCACACAGTTACATAAACGAAGCACGGGACGAGGAGGAACTATGGAACAGCAATGGTGGCGCGGAGACAGATATCGTTTGTCGCAAAATGTTCAGAGCCGTATTAAGCACACATCGGGGTGTCAAAACACATCCACTCCCACACCCACATCAACAGCATAACCCGCAAATCATCCGGCAGGAAACACATTAACGGCATCAAATAAATTAGGAGTAGAAATATTAATAATACACCTGACAACCCCTCTCACATACACTTCAAACATAAATAGTTAGGTCACGGAGTACGGTTGCGACGTAATTCCTACATAAACTGATTCGCAATGTTTACAGCTTTGATTGGATATATACAACTGAATATACCTCCAAATAAGCGAATCCCTGATGTGTGGTTAATTACGGAAAACTAACACAAATAAAAAATACGACGGCCATTTTTGCCTCGAAGCTGCTATGTCCCCTACTACGTATGAATAAATAAGTCGACCGTCAGAGAAAAAAGTAAGTTACCGGCAGACTGCCAACCAGAGCGGATCGCCTAGCTGACGGTATCAGCAGCAGCAGCCACGCCAGTTCTCTTCAGCTCTTCCCAGCAGCAGAAGCCACGCCATTTCTCTTCAGCTCTTTCCAGTATCAACAGCAGCAGCAGCCACGTCAGTTCTCCTCAGCTCTTCCCAGCAGCAGCAGCCACGCCAGTTCTCTTCAGCTCTTTCTCGTATCAGCAGCAGTAGCAGCAGCAGCCACGCCAGTTCTCCTCAGCTCTTCCCAGCAGCAGCAGCAGCCAGGCCAGTTCTCTTCAGCTCTTTCCCGTATTAGCAGCAGCCGCAGCAGCCACGCCAGTTCTCCTCAGCTCTTTCCGGCAGCAGCAGCAGCCACAGCCGTTCCCCTCAGTTCCTCCCAGCAGCAGCAACAGCAGCAGCAGCAGCCACAGCTGATCCCCTCAACTCTTTGCAGCAGCAGCCACAGCCGTTCCCCCTCAACTCCTTCCAGCAGTGCAGTGGCAGCTCCCCTCTCGGCGACAGCAGTTGATTCAAAGGTGCTTAGTCACCTACCACTGTTCGTTCCCTGAGGCCTACCACCAGAGGACTCCAACCTACCATAACACTTGGATCCCTATTCCGGCCTTTCTGACGCCTAGTAGACCGTGTATATCAATTCACTTTGACCCTAAATAAAGGTTTGAACTGAATTACTTCGTTTGTTCTCCTTGCTTCCATACGCTCGTGTTATTATATAATAGTAGTAATAGTTGGTACTGGAGATTTATAAAGTGTCTTACTTAAGGAAGTGATTAATCAGGAATTTGTTTACGTTGGACTTGAAGACATCGATGTTGTAGTCAGGTGGGAAACAAGCAAACGGAAGAGTATTCCACAAGCGTGCACTTCTCAGAAAGAAGCTTTTTTCATGGAATCTACGTTTTGATTTAGGCACAGATAAAGATTGGGGGAAATTTTCTGACAGTGGTTTTAGCTAGGCAGGTGTTTATCGTGAAAGATTGTCGAGGGGGGACTAGAGATTGGAGCTCGGACGAGCACTTGCCATATTATAATAATAAAACAAAGACAGGCTTGCAAGGTCTCTTCTGGGGTAGATAGGTTGCAGGGAAGAGAAAAGGGCATCCCCCACTAATCCACGAAGTCTATTTTGTACGTTGTCAAGGCAGGATAGGCTGTTTTTAGAAGCTCCAGATGTGGCAGTAGTACTCCATCTTTGGACGTACTTGGCTTTTATACAGATAGAGAATTGCATCAGTAGTGAGATATCTTCCGGAGCGGTAGATATTAAAGAAACAAATAGGGTGCAAGCAAATTAGACGGCGATCTGAATGTGGTTTAATATCGATTTTTCTCATATTCACATCTGCGAGTCGGAACATTTACAACATTGCATTACTTATCTATCAAAGGAGGAGGTAATGCAAAGGAGGGCCCAAATCATCACAAATAAAACCAGAATGGTGATAACGCGACAAAACGTTGAAATGCGTAAACAAACTAGAAACAGCTACTACACTTCCATCGTTAGTCGCTGATTGCATGTAAAACATCAGGTTTAAATCTGGAATTATAAGTTAAGGTCATCGTAAAGTTAACGGACTCGAATCTGATAAAAATAAGTCGCAATTTTCATAATGTAATCATGTGATTATTGTTTTGTTTCTTGTTTGTTCAAATCTAGTTTTTGTTATTTGATTGACTTCGCTATTTGTTCAATTCCTTCCTTTTTGAATTGTTTATGTGAAATATTCAGTTTTGCATTTTTTTATATTTGGATTATTTGGATTACTGTTCTCATCTTGGATGTAAACAGTAGTTCGACTAATCCAAATCATAATGAAATGCTCAATCTTTTACACGAGGAACAAAATAATGATTACACCGTTTTACGATAAACATAAGTTCTTTGTTCTGAAGCAGTTGAATTTTTTCTTCTTATAATAATTTCACGTTTACATCGTGTTTTTTGTCTTTTAATTTTGATTCTTTTATATTTTCATATATTTAATTGCTTAATGAATTGGACACACAAAACAAAATTTGTATCAATTTACTAAAGATTATATTAAGAAATCCTAACAAACAAATTTTCTGCGTTTGACACAAAAGATTTTTTTTTCGTATTATATTCCTGGAATGGAAGGTAAGTTTATTTTTTTACTTTACAAAATTATAATTCCACAACTTTAAAATAATCTTAAATAGGTACACGTGCGTGCACTTATTGATCCGTGCTGAAATAACGTTATTATTTAAAAAGCCATTCTGTGGAAAAAAAAAAAAAACTATTTAGAGGGTAAAGTAGATTACCCGGTGATAGCGTAAGCTCCGAGGGGTTGCAAAGGATGCCCTAAGCGACCCCCCCCCCCTACTGGGTCGAGTAACAAGTTTTGTAGTACGGCGAGCAGCGAGTAACTAATTTGTGCCAACCGTTCACCAGTAACTCGTTAACAGAACTGGCGCAATTCTTTTATAACAGAAGAATAGTGCCTCCCCCTACTCCTCCAAGTCTATAAGAGACTCGTTCTCTCAACCACTCAGATTAGAATTCCGCCCTCGAGGCCGGCGCCACCAAGTAAGCAATCTCCTTTTTTTATTTTTATTTTTATTTTCTCACAATTCTTAACATTCAGAGGGGAGGGTGGTTTGTACCTATTCTGTACTTTAATCTTACAGTTGAATAAAAAAAAGCATATAAAACTTTAATTAAACTTAGAAATATGATTTTAAAAAATAGCGCGGATCAGTAAGTGCACTAGCACCCTTTAATATTAAAATAAGTTTATTTTTTCACTTTACAAAAATATTATTCAACAACTTTTAAATAATCTTAAATATTAAAATAAGTTTATTTTTTATTGCAATCCAATATGAAAGGTAATTTATTTTTTATGCTTTAAAAAAATCTTTTAAAATAATTTGAAACATTTTTTTTCAATCTCCCTCAAAAAATATTGATTCTTAAAATAATATTAAACATAAAAAAATGTTTAATTTTATTGCAATCCAATGAAAATATTGATTTCGTGAATAAAAATGTGTTTATTTAAGTAAAATTTACGTGATTTCAGCGAAAATCCTAAAAACATAAACACAATAATTTGATTCGAAGTTGGTTGAATTGTTAAACAACTGAACGCAAAACTGCTTTTCGGTTTATAATATATATATATATATATATATATATATATATATATATATATATATGTGTGTTTGTGTGTGTGTGTGTGTGTGTGTGTGTGTGTGTGTGTGTGTTTAAAAATAGTTTTCTGTCCTAATTTACCCATTATGTCGCTAGAGAATTCCGTTTAAATTTGGATATGTCATTCAATGCTTTATAGGTACGGGCAAAATGAATACCGATGCTCAAAATGTATAAACCTTTTGACCTTTCCCTTTACTTAAAAAAATCCCCCCCAAATAGGAAATTAACCAATTTTTATAAAATGTTCAGTATTTATCAAATAATAATCGCGGATTATAATGAATTAATTATTTTTATTTACATCTGAGTGGAAATGTATTATTTTTTTTAAAACAAAGAATATCTTTACTAAAGTTATGCTTTTCAGTAGTAAACAAAAGACGCAAGAATTTATTTTTCCTTTTTTATGTATAAATAAAGCATCGTAATTTGTAACAATAATAATAAAATTAAATAATTTTTATAGGAACATTACGAAAAACGCCCCAAAATCCGTATTAATGAATTCTATATAACCCAAAGAAAAATGAATTTCTCGAACTACCGATATTACCATCGAATTAAGCATTGTAGATTTAATATTTTCAAACAAAAAAATTATAATTGCAAAAAATATTTCTACTTTTTTTTTTAAATTACGGGTTTCGCATAATTTTATATGCAAGATTTTATTAATTTCCTTGCTCGCAAGAATGTTAAACTGTCGGATATAATATTGAACAATAATTAAGAAAAAATAAATTACATAATATTGAACAATAATTAAGAAGAAAAAATTTTAATGTCGGTATAACATATTTTTTTATATAACATTAAACAATAATTAAGAAAAAAAAAATTTAAATAAGAACATAGAAAAATAATTAAATTAAAAAATGAAAAAATTAATACAAACGTTCAGAAAAGAAATGTACGGATGCGCAACTCAGGGTAAAAAAAGAACTTCCTCCCTTTTAATTACGTGACGTCATTTTTACAGTCTTTCACCTGCCTGAAATTTTGGGCCTTTGTAATTTTCGCGTTTACAAAATTTTAGAGTGTTGCGTTTTGCGAACACCAGAATCACTCGGTTTTTGGCTAATTTATGTGTTGTGCAAATAAGGTGTTTGTACAAGGTATTTTGATATTTTATCCAATAATAAGGATCATTTTCTTAATTGAAGTTTACATAAAATGAGCCCTCATTTATTGGCTATCACCAATTAACAGAAACTGAATATAGAAAAAAATAATTGGTAAATATTTACGATCGAAACCATCATAGTTTTTCAGTATTTCATTGTTTTTTATTTTATTTTTATTTGTTTTTTTTACTTTTAAAAGTAGTTTAATATCCACAATTATCTATTATTATAAATTTACTTTTTCACATGGTTTTCCTATTTGGTTTTACCAGTTTTATTTATTACACCAAACAAGGCACATTGCCACTTTGATGTAGAGGCCTACTACCATGGACCTAAGTTGCAGGCGTACTATGTAGGGAGTTTAGCAGCAAATGTCTGTTTGCTTTACACTTGAACTTCTGCATGTCAAGCAGAAGAGAATTTTAAAGTCTAGCTGTTCTGAGGAAGAAACTATTAGAGTAGATGGCTTTCATACATCTAGGGATCTCTTCTGTGTATGGGGTGAGATTTTGCTGGTTGTCGAGTTTGTCGGGGATATTTTCATAAAGGGGGTACAAGAGTCTGTAGTTCATCAGAACACCCACCATTAAAATACTTGTAAAACAAGCAGAGGGATGCAATATTTTCATGATGAGACAGCGGCTGAAGCTTAGATGAAAGTTCAGGATCAATCAGTTTGACCACTCTCTTTTGAACCCTGCCCAGGAGCAATAGACTAGTAGCAGATGCAACAACCCAAATGTCACATCAATACTCCATACATGGGCGAATGTTAGCTTTGTAGAGGTATAGGATATTTTCAAGTGTAAGTAACTTTCTAGCAGGGTAGAGAGAGCCCACATTCTTCGCAGCACTCTTGGCAAGGATCTCAATGTATCTATTCCAACACATGTTCCCTGTCTTGACAGAGTTAACAGTAGACTTCCTAGCCTAGTGGGTGATGTCATTTTCTCTTCCCTGCAATGTCTTTCGCACAACCTGTCTCTGCTTTATCATTATTTTCATGGCAAGTGCTCGTCTGAGCTCTAATCCATAGTCCCCTCTCACCAAACTTTCACGAGAAACTCGTCTAGCTGAAAAAAACTATCAATACTTTCCCCCACTATTTATCTAAACCTAAACATAAGCATAGGTTCCATGAACAAAGTTTTTTTCTTAGAATGCACACCTGTGGAACTCTTCCATTTGCCTGCTTTCCAGCTGACTATGATATCATCATTTCCAACATAAACATGTTCTTAATGAGCCATTTCCCTTAAGTAATTCGATTTATCAAATTTCCACTAACAATTACGACGACAGTGTTCCATTGACACTGTATGCTTATTAACGCTCATCCTCGAGTGGTCTCTGGTCCTTGATAAACGGTGACTCTAATACTAATTAAAGAACTTCATAACTCTTACGTCTGCACTTTATAAACCACACACAAAATGGATAGTGCCAGCTCAGAAATGTTAGGTAAGCCTATCTATATAGCATTCCAATTCTTAACTTTGCTTACAAGATTCGAGTCTCGGTTTATCGTTATCTCATTTTCACTTATCTGATATAGCATGGTTCAATAAGTGAATAAGTACAAACTTAAAAGTATTCATATTGTATTATAAAATTATCATATTTTGTTAGCAATATGTTTTTATTATTAGCAGTAACAATGCTTATTGTTCCTACAAATTATTACTATATCATTGTTTATTTTTATTGTATTATTAGTATATTATTGTTTATTTTACTTTATTAATTGCATAATTACTTTATCTATTACAAAATACTATGAATAGTATTAAACATTTAAACAATATGAACGTGAATTAAGTGTTTATGTCTGTGATTTTAAATGTTTTATAAAGTTATGTTTCTTGTTTTGTTGGCATGATTAAAATAAACAATGATATTAAAATATTAAGACTAATTTATTTTTATTTGCAGATGTTCCTGCTTGAATGTTTTAATGAATATTAAGAGACAATCATTCTCCTTAAACAGTCTTCTGCACACAATTATTTCCTTACGTGGCAGACAACAAAAAACGTCTGTACACAACATTATCAGACATATACGCGTGAAGAGTTATTTTATTTCAATTGTTTAGCAAATAGTGATAAGAACATCATATTTAAACTTGTGAAATTTGTGATTAATCTTTTTATAAATCATAAGATATAGAATTTAAAATTAAAAAAAACTCTGCTTATTTACAAAAGAGAATATTTTAACTTTTACACAACGAAATATCTATTATCAAATAAAGTAAGTGATACAAATTGAAATTTCTTTAGCATAAATCCTACTTACATCCAGAACTCCCGATTAAAACTGAAACAGTCAGGATAAAATCTCATATTGTTTATAACTTGGTAGTGATAATCTTGCTGCAGGAGTAATTTAATTTAAATATGAATATACATATTGGGGAAAAGCCACATTCTTGTGAAGTGTGTGGATATTCTTGTTCTCAAAAATCAAAATTACTGATACATATGAGAACTCACATTGAGGAAAAGCCACATTCTTGTGAAGTATGTGGACATACTTTTAGTAAAAAATCAAATTTAGTGAGACATATAAGAACTCACACTGGGGAAAAGCCACATTCTTGTGAAGTGTGTGGAAATTCTTTTACGGAAAAATGCAAGTTGGTGAGACATATGAGAACTCACACTGGGGAAAAACCACATACTTGTGAAGTGTGCGGATACTCTTTTAGTGAAAAATCAACATTAGTGATACATATGAGAACTCATACTGGGGAAAAACCACATTCTTGTGAAGTGTGCGGATATTCTTTTACTGAAAAATCAAAATTAGTGAACCATATAAGAACTCACACTGGGGAAAAGCCACATTCTTGTGAAGTGTGCGGAAATTCTTTTACGGAAAAATGCAAGTTGGTGAGACATATGAGAACTCACACTGGGGAAAAGCCACATACTTGTGAAGTGTGTGGATATTCTTTTAGTGAAAAATTAACATTAGCGATACATATGAGAACTCACACTGGGGAAAAACCACATTCTTGTGAAGTTTGCGGATATTCTTTTACTGAAAAATCAAAATTAGTGAAACATATTAGAACTCACACTGGGGAAAAGCCATATTCTTGTGAAGTATGTGGATATTCTTGTAGTGAAAAATCAACATTAGTGATACATATGAGAACTCACACTGGGGAAAAGCCGCATTCTTGTGAGGTATGTGGATATTCTTTTACTAAAAAATCAAAATTAGTGATACATATGAGAACTCACACTGGGGAAAAGCCATATTCTTGTGGATTGTGCGGATATTCTTTTTCTCAACAATCAAATTTAATGGGACATATGAAAACTCACACTAGGACCTAAAAAAATAATTTTTAAACGACATGGTCTCTGAAAGAAACATTATACCGGTTATGGTATGAGCAACTGGCTTAATAAAAAAGAATCTTCGGAAATACTGAGAAGCAATCCCTGAAAGACCAAGCTGTACCGAAATACAAATAACAGCCATAAAGGGAACATTATGTATTCTTAAAAGATCCCTCGAATATAAATTTAAATCATAACAGAATCAAGTATTAGTTCCGGGAGGGAACCCCTTGATCTCTTAAAACTTACTGAAGTAAAATAAAAAAAAAGGAAAAGCCATATTCTTTTTAAGTATGTAGATATTCTTTTTACTGAAAATCAACGTTAGTGACACATACAAGAACTCACACTTGAGAGAACTTGAATGCCTACTAGGCATTGTCCTCGAGTGTCTAAGGTCTCTCTGTACAGGGGTTTGCCAGAACAACCTTGCATGAGAATTCTTTTTTATTGAAGTAAACCCTGACCAAATATTCAAAATAACATAGTATTCGCTGCCTAAATAAGAGCTCCTCACTATGGTTAACGCACATTAGCTTTTACGAGGAATGGTGGACCTTCTTCACGTAATGTTAACTCAAGTAATAGCATGAAGCTGGATACTCCACCAGACTAGATAAATTCTTGTCCTGGAATTCAGTAAGACCAAGAGACTAAAATAAAAATATACTACAACGTATGAAAAGGATTAATTGGGGAGAGGAAAATTATGTTCTCAACTTTGTTACTAACTCAGTGTCTGAGATATAAAGAACTTAAATGGAACATTCGCATATCTATGTATCTCATATAGATTTCAAGTGTTAGCCCCAGGTTGTGGATCCCTTTATTTCTGAGAACTTACACTGAAGTAAAATAAAGCAAAAAGGGAAAAACCACATTCTTGTGAAGTTTGTGGATATTCTTGTTTTCAATATCAGCATTAGAGTTTGAATTGAATGCCTACTAGACACCAAGCCAGGGTGTCTTCATTCTCTCTCTACAGACGTTTACCAGGTGCTCTGCTATGAGGATACTTTCAATATTCGATTTAAAGTAAACCCTGACCAAATATTCGAATTTTAATTAAAATGAAAAATAAAACAAAATCAACTGGCAGGATCCCGCCCAGGATAAGAAGATCCCTTCAGCATGGCTACGCACTGGATCACATGAAGAAAATAAGACTATTAGGAAAATACACTATAACCAGTCAAATTGTAGTCCTGTAATCCGGTAAGACCAAACAAGAACCACTAAGAAATAAAATGTTCACCCTTACCAAAAGAAAAAAAAAAAACATCACTAACTACAACTAAGAACTTATTTCAATTGTATCTCAAGTACTCAAATATCTCCGGAAAGATGACAGAAAGTCAATTAAGAAGAAAGCTTTTAGTGAAGCAGTGATTGATTTCATCAAATCTAACACTGCTGAATTTGCCCAAACCCGGTGGAGTAGGGAGGAAAAATGGACATTGATTTGGTCAATGGAATACACAAAAATAAATTATCAAAACTCACAGAAAGTTGTAAGCAATGACAAAAGATTTTAAAACATTACTGCCCAAACAAGGACATTAAGAAGGAAAAGTTAACATGTCCGAAATCTAATTTTCTGAATAACAATGTATTTTCAGTGGAGCAAATATCCCAGCTAAAAAAAGATGTCCATGAAATGGTTAAAAACAAGATTTGCCCAATCAGCAATCCCCTCCCTATACCCATGGTTTGCCAAACCAAACAAGAAGACACTACAACACATTCTCACCTGACACAGCTCCCTGAGACAATGTCAACGAGTCCAAATCTTACATGCAAACTTTTAGCATCAGTTAGAGTGATCTAATCATTCTATGACGAAGTGCGCGTATTAGCTAAGTTAATTAACTTTATTACAACTATTAGCTAAGTTGACCAACTTTATTACAACTATTAGCAAAGTTAACTAACTTTATTATAACTGAAAGTGCTCAACGATAAGAAACAAGTTTCTTAAAAGGGCTGACATCATTATTTACTATAATGATTATTAAATACCTAAAGACACTAGTGTGTCATCTTTTCGGAAATCATCAGTGCAGGGTGGCACGATTACCACCAGTCACGAGACTCAAACCTCGGCAATAGAAGTCATGTCGATATGTTCAAATATCAACCAATAGAAGTCATGTCGATATGTTCGAATATCAACCAATAGAAGTCATGTCGATATGTTCGAATATCAACCAATAGAAGTCATGTCGATATGTTCGAATATCAACCAATAGAAGTCATGTCGATATGTTCGAATATCAACCAATAGAAGTCATGTCGATATGTTTGAATATCAACCAATAGAAGTCATGTCGATATGTTTGAATATCAACCAATAGAAGTCATGTCGATATGTTCGAATATCAACCAATAGAAGTCATGTCGATATGTTCGAATATCAACCAATAGAAGTCATGTCGATATGTTCGAATATCAACCAATAGAAGTCATGTCGATATGTTCGAATATCAACCAATAGAAGTCATGTCGATATGTTCGAATATCAACCAATAGAAGTCATGTCTATATGTTCGAATATCAACCTTTCTAAGTTTTCTTATTTCTGCAGCTAGAGGGTATCATCAGTGATGTTTTTTTTTGCTTAGTTCATTGAGCGGTTTTGTGTCTTTCAACATCATACCGCCTCCCTAAGCCGACCCTGCCAGAGCAGATCAGTCTATGGCTCACCCTCTTTCTATGGCATGCATGCGGTATTAGGCAAAATTTTTCAAGGAGAACTTAGCTTGGAAGGAGGTGTTGGAGGGAGGAGATAGCTGGCCAACCCAGAACATTCTACATAATGAACTGAGTCACCGGATTCACCGGACCCTTTGAACAGAAACTTGTTCCTGAACGTTAACACGCTTTATTTGTCTATGTAAATACGTAAATAACCTTCTGTTACAATATTCAAACGACAAAGGTAATACTTTATCTTTGTCCACATAATAGGCCACCTTAGGACATATACACTTTTTTATTTTAGTAGCTGCTTTTATCTTTACTACGGAACCTGGACTATTTGAAGAACAACGATTTAGCCGTCCGCTCAGCTGTGTCCGTTATGGCACTGACGGCATTATGTGTTTTTAAACCTACTAAACCAATATCTGTTAGAGCTTTGCGTTCCCACCTCAATTGGCAAAAACAGCTTTCTATCCGTTTGCCATACAAGCCTCTATTAATTCATCAAAATTTTCTCTCGTGAGATTTTTCAACAAGTTCTGTCCATGGGATCGTTAATTCACATGAAAATGTTTTTTTTAATTGACCGAGTAACACACTATATCTGGGTGTAATTGTGACGTGGCCATACTTTCTGGAAATGTTAATCTGCTGCCTAAATCAACCTTTAAGACTCAACCTGTAGTTCCCGAAATACGTTAAATTTTGAGGTGTGCCCCTTCGAGCGGGTTGTACCTTATTTAGTAAATTCTATGGTTTTACATTGTGAGGTTTATTTGTTTGGATTGCTATGCTAAGTATCTGTACAACTTATCTTAGTATTTCATGGTGATTCTATCTGTACTTAGTATTTCATGGTGATTCTATCTGTACTTAGTATTTCATGGTGATTCTATCTGTACTTAGTATTTCATGGTGATTCTATCTGTACTTAGTATTTCATGGTGATTCTATCTGTACTTAGTATTTCATGGTGATTCTATCTGTACTTAGTATTTCATGGTGATTCTATCTGTACTTAGTATTTCATGGTGATTCTATCTGTACTTAATATTTCATGGTGATTCTATCTGTACTTAGTATTTCATGGTGATTCTATCTGTACTTAGTATTTCATGGTGATTCTATCTGTACTTAGTATTTCATGGTGATTCTATCTGTACTTAGTATTTCATGGTGATTCTATCTGTACTTAGTATTTCATGGTGATTCTATCTGTACTTAGTATTTCATGGTGATTCTATCTGTACTTAGTATTTCATGGTGATTCTATCTGTACTTAGTATTTCATGGTGATTCTATCTGTACTTAGTATTTCATGGTGATTCTATCTGTACTTAGTATTTCATGGTGATTCTATCTGTACTTAGTATTTCATGGTGATTCTATCTGTACTTGGTATTTCATGGTGATTCTATCTGTACTTGGTATTTCATGGTGATTCTATCTGTACTTGGTATTTCATGGTGATTCTATCTGTACTTAGTATTTCATGGTGATTCTATCTGTACTTAGTATTTCATGGTGATTCTATCTGTACTTAGTATTTCATGGTGATTCTATCTGTACTTAGTATTTCATGGTGATTCTATCTGTACTGATCATCTGCTAAAACTGATGGGCAACAACTAAGGATGCGTTTAACAACCTGGTTTTCCCACATAATTTGCATAAAGGCGAATCTGCTTTATTCCATTGCTTGGGATTAGCCGGGCTCGGGGGTGGGGGATGGGGGGTGATACACTTCATTAAATTATGAAGCCAATTTTCTGACCATTTAATATTTCTGTGAATGATGGACTCCCATTTTGTCCGTGTTGACATATTTCTACCATCCTTGCTATTCTTATCTCTTCTTTGCAACTTCGGACGTCTTGCAAGAGAACAGCTTTGTCTAAACTAAACTAAACCCCCAACCCTGCGCGACCTTTCGCTATTGTGCTTAAGATAGCTTTTGTTTTACGTTTTTCTTCTGCTATTGCTAATTAATTCTTGACGTTTCACTTTTTTCCGATTTAAGCTTCGATGGTGGCTCTTGCCACCTTAGGGTCTTTCCAGAAGATATATTCTATGGATGATCTCAATTTAGTTACTTTATAATCTCCGACAAGGCTTGTAAATGGTAATTTTAGCGCATTGGAGTTTCCATAAAGAGCTATGCAAGGTGATGATCTCTGTAAACTCAACTATCTGCGTAACCTTGCTGTTATATTTCTCCCCATTTGTTCAAATCTCGAAATTGTAAAATTATATATAGTTCATTTGTTCAACTCTAGAAATTTTAAAATTATATATAGTCTATTTGTTCAATTCTAGATGTTCTAAAATTATATATAGTCCATTTGTTCAACTCTAGAAATTGTAAAATTATATATAGTTCATTTGTTCAACTCTAGAAATTTTAAAATTATATATAGTCCATTTGTTCAACTCTAGAAATTGTAAAATTATATATGCGCCCGTTATTATCCCCCGTTCTCGATCGTGTCATGCCAAAACTGAGAATTCTGCTACAGTTCTCATTTTAAATTTATTATAATAATCTGAAATGAGTTCAGTAATTTTAGTAGGGATATGGTCGCGTGTAAGTTCCTTGTTGACTAATTTACGTGCGATCGAACCATACACGTTTTTAAGGTTTAACCATATGACTGTTATGTTGCCTTTTCTTTGTCTTTTAATAGCTGTCGTATCGACCCTCCCCCTTGTGTTCTATGCAACCTGGTATTCCTTGCAAACCGCTTTTCTGTACTTTCTTCTTTTGAAGCGTTAAAGCTCATTGTCATCAATTCCTTGTAGAAACGAACGTGCACCAACACCGACGTAGTGTTTATTGTGATGTCCAAGTAGACCTTAATCGGAGGTTGACTTAAGGCAGATCTCGTAACGGTTCCACTGCATTCAGTTTCTGCCGCTTTTATCAGAATGTTTATTGCTCAAGCACAAAGAATCGCTGAAATAGTACACCTCATTAATTTCCTCCGTTCATGATAGTGCAATGCTGAAACTAGGGATTCTGGTATAGTTCTCATGTGAAATTTATTATAATAATCTGAAACGAGTTGGTAATTTTAGTAGCGTTTTCATTGTTACGAGATGAGATCTTGCCCTGATGCGAGAAACGGAAGTTGTTGTCATTTCGAGTGCGGAGAAAAATATATTTTTTAACATTTGCGGGGCAGTCTGATGAGACTTCCGGAAAAAAGGGGAGAAAAGGTGCAGCACCATGGCCGACCAGAAAATCGCAGCCGCTACGGGATTCTCTATTCACAAGTGAACGGTATTTATTTGTGTGCTTTTGTGGTTTTTCCATATTGTATCACGCGCCATCTCAACAACGTTACGATCAGACAAGCCACGCCTATACCCCGCATCATCAAAACAACCACGTCAACAGACGAGCCGTCTCTAAACCCTGCTCTCGCTTCTAAACGATTCTTACAATCGGAAAGACTTTATTGTGACTATTACGGATGCCGAGAAATGATCCAAAAAATCGCTCATCTGATTTGTGGTAAATAAATATATGTTCAACTTCCTCAGTTATCCCATTCTTTTTTTGCAACCATACACGTTTTCTCGCCCATAATATATAGAATATAACAATTGTAGCGTTTAAGTGCCTCTTTGACTAATTTACGTGGATCGAAGCAAACGCATCTTTAAGATCAAACTGCATGACTATGTTGCCTTTGTATTTTGAGTCTTTTAATAGATGTGATATCGCACTTGTGTGTTTAATTCAACTTGGCATTACTTGAACAACTATTTTCTGTACAGACGTATCGATATAGTTATTGTTTGTTAATAATTTTGATAAACGTTCAACAGGTAGAAGTGTGTGTAAATGTTGACAATGATAAATTAAGTGCCTTAGTCAAAGCCAATTCACGTACGTTCGAGAACTTGTTTCTGAATTACACGTAACATTACAACGATTTCCAACTATATTCCAGAAATTGGAAAGACAAAACCTTGATGAGTAACCCAGGAATTGAACGACAACCGAAAGAAATGCTATCATGAAGTAGCTTCCTTAACCAAAAGGAAAGCTGCTACGTTGATCCCACTCATATTTTAAGAGTACATATGACTGGCATGTTGTGGATTCGTGAAATAGCTTAGAAAGGCCTGTTAGTCCTCGCAATTTAAACTCCCTAATCAAGCTTAGCTGTTCCCATTTTCTTTATATAATTTTACATCATAAACACCTCCATAAAAACAAATAGAAAACTAAATTTTTCGAAATTGTAAGCATGTTATTTTTTTTTAAATTAAATTTCGGCATTTCACAGTTAAAATAATTAAAATTTTGACTTGATGTAGATTTTACAAACATTTCTAATAGAAACATATTTTTCTTGTCGGGAGAGTGTTGGACTTTTATTTTTTATCAATAAGTCGCCTTCAACAGTGCAAAGTGGGTGGTAGGTCAGCATTCTTTACTTTTTTTGTGATCCCTTCTCTCTCGTTCTTGGTCAGTAGTTGTAGTTGATGCCTTGACTTTCATGCGACCCTTCTCATTTCTCCTCTACCCCCGTTCGCCTAGAAGACGTGAGAACGGAATGGCCTTTCTCTGAGCGACTGTGCGCGCGTGTGTGTGTGAGTGACACTCTTTCGCTCTCTCTCTCTCCCTCCTTTTTTGTCATTTAAGTTCTCACGGACATTTCTCTCACGCCCTCTCTCTCTCCCCTCCCTCCCTTTTGCTCGCGAAATAGTTGCTGTGTGCTGATCTCCGAAAATTGGAAGAAGCTTGTTAATGATTAGCTGTTTGGGAAGCAGTCCAAGCAATTCCCTTTTTTGCGCGTCCTTCGAATCAGTTCCAAATAGGATTTCTTGAGAGCAAGACTATTTTATTCCGGGACTCCGTCGTATCTGTGACCATACGGCGTAAACTTATTCAACCACTTTATTAAGGGTAGAGAGGCCTTATTGAACCGGTTTGAAATTGAGATGTTCTGAAATACACCATTCATTGAAAAGGATAAACGTTAACATTGCCTGTCAGCATTTTAATTCTTTCTCTTCCAAGCCTTGACAGAGAGACTCGTCAACATTAATTTAATTCTTCATCCCCTTTTAGAAGTTTATTAAAGAAGAAGAAGGAGAAGAAGAATTTTGCAACCTTTTCAGAGAAAATTAATTTTAATTCGGACTCTAATCTCCGGGCGAGAGAGAGCCCAACTCTTGAACCTTTTGAAGGTTTCGTTTGGTTTGAAGTAAGGTCGATAAAAGGACAGAGAAAAGAAAAAAAAACATTGAGAACTCTTCTTTGCATTTTTTTTTTCTTTTCAGAATCCCCTTTTTTAAGTAAGCCTTTCTTATTTATTTTAAAGGAGATGAGAATGTCCTTCTTTGGAAGTCTAATTTCGCCAACTTGAAAGTTTTTTTGTGGTATGCTGAAAACGAATATCGCATTTAACTTTTATTCAAATAAGTCGTTTTTAGGATATTATGCAATAAAAAAAATTATGTTTAAAAGCGGTGACCTAAATTAATTGTTTTAAACAGTTAATTATCTATTTAAATAATTTCATTTTTAATCGTGTTTTAAATTTGTTTGTTTTTTATATATTGATTTTTTCGTATTAATAATGAACAAAGTTAATGTAAACTTTATAGGAAAACGATTTGGCACGCTTCAAAAATGAACGGACATTTTTACACGAGGAACGAAATAATGATTACACCGTGTTAAGATGACCTTAATTCATTGTTCTTTAGCAGTTCATTGTCTCTTTAAATAATTTCATGTTTAAATCGTGTTTTTAATGGTGTAATATTGATTCTTTTATATTTTCTATTTCTTAATGAATGGGGCAGTGGATGAAAGCACAAATAAAGGGTCAGAAAGTGGTAAAAGGCAATCGGATGACGGAGATGATGATTGCTTCATATGAAGTAGAGCGAGGTATACAGGAATAATGGTCACATATTAACTTCAATATGAAGGTGAAATAAAAGAAAGACGAAACCCGACACAACGCCCAATAATAATAAGCACAAGACAAACCAAGCCTGAAAAGAGTGCGGACAACACGGTCGGGAAGAATAGTAATAGATACTGTGAGATTTTATGATTTCACAAAAAAAGTGAAAAGGGCAGAATAATCCTTGTTATGCAGGAGGGTAGTCAGACGAATGAATACGTAGGTCACTTTTCTTTTAATATATATCATGTTTTAGTTTAATTCTTATCAATTTTTTTTCTTGTCTTTGAGAAGAGGGAGAATGTTGCCTGAGGAACTATTCAGGGTGTTCACCGTTTGGAGTTAAGCCCCTTGGGACGACTTATGTTTACAGAGGAGAATAAAGACGCACACATATCGGTCGTTGTGTTGTGTTTAATCCGTTGGCATCCTAAGAAATGACACACAAGCTTCATGTATTTTGTATATTTTAATGAAATACAAAGAATAGGTTTACTAAAGAAATTAAATAGAAAAGAGAAATTTAATAAAGCATGGAGTATTGACAAGTTTTAATCTAAACTTGTCAGTAAAACATTTCGAACATTTAACTAATTAACAGATATTTTTACACGAGGAACGAAATAATGATGACACCGTGTTATTACGATGACCTTTAAATTCAGTTGATTTTCTTTTTAAATAATTTCACGTTTAAATCGTGTTTTTCATCTTTTATTTTTGATTCTTTTATATTTTCATATATTTTATTTCTTAATGAATTGGACACACGAAACAAAAGTTGTATGAATTTACTAAAGAAATCCTAACAAGGAAAAAAAATTCTGTTTTGAACACAAAGAACAAAACAAAAAACAAATTCATCCCGCCCTTTTTTTTCGTATTGAATTCATGGAATAAAAGGTGAGTATTTAGTATTTAGTACATTTTTAAATTAATCTGAAACATTAAAATAAGTTTACTTTTTTTATTGTAATCCTATGAAAATATTGATTCTGTCATGCTTTATAACAAACGTGAATAAAATATATGAATTTCCGATTTGAAAAATCCCCTAAAAATATATTCTTCAATCTGTTGTTGTCAAAAATGTGTTTATTTTAGTAAAACTTATGTGATTTTCTGTTAAAATAATAATGTTTACCATCAACACAATATTTTTTTTTTAATTGTCGTTAAAGAATTCCGTTTGAGTTTTTATGCTTTATCCAGTATTTTACACTTAAAAATAGAAATCACGATACGTGTGAATCTATGTTCCGTATTGAAACCATTATGCTATTATTTAAAAATCCTTTCTTAACATCGGGAGGGGATGGTTTTAACTTAAACACACTATTTAAAATATCGCGCGGTAACAGATGCACAGGCAACAATACATCACTTTCTTTTATAAAGTTGACATGAAATGAATACTCATTTATTGGCCATCACAAATTAACAGAAATTTAATGTAGAAAAACATTGTTGTAAAATATTTGCAACCGTAGTTTACTCCCACTAAGAATTTAAAATCTTTTTTTATTACGTTTCAAATTACGTTTATTTTGATTATTTAATTGTTTGGTAAAAATGATAATTAACAAAGACACTTGGTCCATACTAAGAATGGTTTTCTAAATAATAACCTTATTAATTAAAATAGGTTGTGTTCATTTGAAACAGAACAAAAGAATAAAATGGGTGAGTAAAAACTGCCCCCATCCAAATCTATAATTAAAATTTAAGAATAATTGAACAACCCCCTCCATCTTGGATCATTTTGGTAAATTCAATTGTAATTTTCATTTTAGATATATATATATATATATATATATATATATAAAATGAAAATTACAATTGAATATATATATATATATATATATATATATATGTAAAATGAAAATTACAATTGAATATATATATATATATATATGTAAAATGAAAATTACAATTGAATATATATATATATATATATAAAAATGAAAATTACAATTGAATATATATATATATAAAATGAAAATTACAATTGAATATATATATATATATATATATATATATATATATATATATATATATATATATATATTCCAAAATATGAGATTAGAAAGACAACCGCATGCATATCTGTATGTTTTAAATAAACAAAATATTTATTTAAAGTTTCAAATTTTCGGCTTATAAAGCCTTCATCAGGAACATATATCTAAAGTAATGGCAGAAACACTAGAGGATGACCTCCAATCAGTAGTTCAGTCAGGGTTCAAAAGAGAGTCGCAAATCTGATAAGCCCTAAACTGGCATCTAAGCTTCAGCCTCTGTCCCATCGACGAAACGTTGCATCTCTCTGCCTGTTCTACAAGTATTTTAATGGTGAATGCTCTGATGAACTGCAAGCATTGAACACCCTCGACAGACCCGACAAGCTGCAAAATCCCACCCCCACACTGTAGAAATCCCTAGATATAAAAGATCTTTCTACTCCGGTAGTTTCTTCCCCAGAACCGCTAGACTCTGGAATTCCATTCCAGGTCACTGCTTCCCCAACTGTACTGACATGCAGAAGTTCAAGTGCAACGTGTCGTTTGGCAGAGTTTGTTAGTCGAAGTAGAGAGTGTGTATTGTCAGTCCAGTGGGTAGCGCCGGAATTCGAAATATGAGATTAAAAAGACAACCGCGTGCGTATCAGTATTTTTTAAAATAAACAAAATATTTATTTAATGTTTCAAATTTTCGGCTTATAAAGCCTTCATCAGGAATTTTCTTTTTAAACAATACAATATATTTTTTTTCCTCACGTGCCATCGTGTCGTTTGGCAGAGTTTGTTGGTCGAAGTAGAGAGTGTGTATTGTCAGATACGCACGCTGTCGTCTTTCTAATCTCATATTTTGAATTCCGTTTCCCCATACTTCTAAAAAGTGGATTACTACTAAACTACCCATTCGCGCTTAGACAGCGCTACCCACTGGACTGACAGTACACACTCTCTACTTTGACCAACAAACTCTGTGGAACGACACCATGGCACGTAAGAAATATTTATATATATATATATATATATATATATATATATATATATATATATATATATATATATATATATATATATTGTATTGTTTAAAAAGAAAATTCCTGATGAAGGCTTTATAAGCCGAAAATTTGAAACTTTAAATAAATATTTTGTTTATTTATAAAAATACAGATACGCACGCGGTTGTCTTTCTAATCTGATATTTCGAATTCCGTTTCTCCGACACTACCGAAAGCCCCGAAAACCAACGCAACGACAATAAAGACCGACGGGCGAAATCCCATGACTCAATCTCCAGGCAAAAGGAAGGAAACGGAAGGTGGGGCAAAACCAGTCTACGACACCACAGGAGGACTGGCCAGAGTTAGCCCCAAACAAAAGGGCCAAGCAGCAGCAACAACAGAGCCAGCAGCAGAAGGAAAAGGCAGTGGCAGCTGATCCCCTCCCCGGTCCATCAAACACCAAACAGGACGAGACTACGGCATGGGGCCCTCCGGAGCTGGAGCAGATGACACCCGATGATTATAGGGAACTCTTCAACTACACTTACAAGGATGTCACGAAGGGAACAACCGTCATAACCCTTCCGGGACAGATTGAAAAATTGGAGAAGAGAGTTCTCTCCCTGATCACCTCTGACCTCAAGACCAGGAGTTTTACGGGTGTCAACAAAGACACCATGGTGGAAATCCTCATTGACTTGAACATTTTGGCAAGTTATTTATGCAGGAGGAGTTTCGGCATGTGGGACACTCTGCTCCCCAGAGAGGAGGATGCAAAAAGACTGGCCAGGACTGAACACAGAAGCAGGAACATTCGGCTCCAGTCAGTATACCTCAGCGGGAGGAACACTACTGTCTCAGTACTGAATGTCCCGTGCTACATGACCGGAAAACAAGTCGGGGCCATACCGAGTCAGTATGGTGAGGTGGAGGCAGTCGCCCCAGCCCGCGGTCGACGCAACGTTTTGACTGGGGACTACAAAGTTCGGATGGTCCTGGGCAAGGACAGTTTTGACAACATTCCAGCCATGCTCAAGTTTTGAGAGCAGACCATGACACTGATCGTGGAGAGGAGAAAACCTCACTGCTGGCACTGCCAGTTGAGGGGACACATGGCCAAGGACTGTCCTAAAAGGCAACCAGCGAACCCCCCGGGAAAAGTCCCCACCAAATTACCCGCTAAAACCCCAGCAGAGGTACAAGCCACAACCCCAGCCGCAGGCAATTCCAACCCGGCAGCAGAAGCAGGTTGGGCAACGGTCACAAGGAAGGGCAGACCCAACAAAAATCTGCCCAAACCAATAACGACCAAAACCCAACCCAAAATCACCCCGATGGACACTCAAGCGCCCTCTTCCTCAAACAAGAGGAAGAGATCACGTGGGAGACAGCCACAGACACAGAAGAGACAACATCAGAGGCTGATATCCCCTCCCCTACTCCCCCTGCACCCACTCCCCCTCCAGTCAAGGAAAAACACACCCCACCAATCTGCATGGAACGGACAAAGAGACTCCCCTTCCTTCCAGAAGGAAGGATATGTGAGACGGGCCCTCTGCAGCCAACAACAGAACTGAAAGGCCAGCAGAAGGTCTGCTATACACAGCTAAAAAACTTTCTTTACGTCGGTGGCGATACTGTCACCGATCCAACCAAGTTCAAGGACGCTCCCTTGTTGACCAAATTTATTAGAGTCAACAAGGATTCCAGGACTGAGGCCCTCTGGGCATGGATAGATGCCGCGAAGGATGCAATCCCAAGCCAGCAGCTGGTGGACACGGAGCATCCTTCGCTAAACAATTTAGTTTTTAAATGCGAGGGCAGAGTTCCTGTATATATTCACCCCTCCTTCTACAGGGCTTTAAAACTAATTTTTCACCTGGACGTGGGAGGTGTGGCAAAGAATGAAGTACCCTCTGCAGACTTACTGACCGGAAGCCTTGGACAGGCCTGCCACGTCCATACCCCGATGATTTCAGGCCCGTGTGTGACACTGAATTAAGTAGGTGATCAAGACTTTAAACTTGGCTACTTATAATGTGAGGGGCCTCAGATGTCGAAGCAAGGCCGCGCGCGTGCTTAGAGATCTGGTGCCCCTAAAGGTAGATATTACCGCTATACAGGAGACCCACATTCCACAAGAGTGTGTCAAGGTGCTCCTGTAAACTGAATCGTCGTTTTACAGGGAGAGGGAGTACAGACAGACGGTAAAGGATGAACGGAAAGACATATGTAGCACACGCCTCCGCCCGACCCTTCAAGGACAATTTCCTTCGAACCCAACTCTTAACAGAGGATTTGACCTTGGCCTCTACTTCCGACCAGTTTTTCTTCAGCTGGAGACCCGGTCCGAACCACAAACCAAGGATCTGGACCAGGCCGTCGGTCCAACTGAAGATGCCCGGAAGTGAATTTACTCCAGTCCAGGCACCCAACTGCAGACCCACCGACTTACTGCGATTGAAGACGGCCCCCGTAACTTCTTCATATCGAGCAGGCACCTCGGTGACCACTTGAATGTCCGTGGGGCAAGACACGAACACGGTGACGTCATCGGCCAACACGGAAACTCTGGCTCGTGTGCCTCCAAAGAGAGCTATCCCGTGCAGGACTGGTGTAGTCGCCTCGTCCCTTAACTTGCGAAGGAGGGGTTCCAACGCCAGGACATACAAGAGAGGCGACAGCGGACATCCCTGTCGTACCGACCAGAATACGGCAAAAGACTCCGACAGCTTACCGTTGATCTGCACTGCTACCGTCGGCCTGTCATACAGTACAGAGATCCACTTGCGGAAGTCCGGATTAAATCCGGCGGCCTCCAGCACAGATCCCAGGAACCTATGGTTCACCCTATCGAAAGCCTTGGACTGATCCAAACTGATCAGCACAGCCTCAGTGTCGTCTTCTGTCCCCTCTATGATCGTGCGTATCAGATGAAGATAGTCCTGAATTGATCTCCCCTTCACACATAGCTCTGGTCTGCTTCGATCAAGTCAGTGATGACAGCTTGCATCCGATTCGCAAGAACCTTG
Source organism: Euprymna scolopes (assembly GCF_053919585.1). Taxonomy (NCBI): domain Eukaryota; kingdom Metazoa; phylum Mollusca; class Cephalopoda; order Sepiida; family Sepiolidae; genus Euprymna; species Euprymna scolopes. Next base: position 194,764,899 of record NC_136527.1, read on the forward strand.
GCCAAAATCTTTAACTCTGTGTTTAGCAGAGTCAAAGGCCTGAAATCGTTTAAATCTTTCTCCTCACCATGCCGTTGACCTTTCCTCAGCAATGTGATCACTCCCTTGGTCACCTGGGATGGAGCCCTGAACAAACCAATGGTTGAACATATCCTTCAGAATAGGGACCAACATGGGCGACTGCCTCAAGTAGAATTCGTAGGGTAGACCATCAAGCCCCGGAGACTTGTTGCAGCCGACCTGCTTCAACGCAGTAATGATCTCATGTTCCACGACAAGACCATCACAGCTAGCCGCTCGAGCCGCCATTAGGCAGGGCGAGTCGGCCAAATAGCTGCCAAACTCTTCGACCCTGAGTCTGGGTAGTTGGGTGAAGCGCTCTGATAGATACTTTCGAAACCCCTCGCAAATCTCCCGCGTCGACATGAGGGCATGCCCTTCCAGGTCGTTTATATTTCGAATGTACCCGTCCGAGCCGTGCTTTAGAGCAGCCTTATGCTCAACAGCGTCTACATTAATAGCCTCGTTCGAGACTTTCATTAGCCTAGCCCTAACTATCTGGCCCTCGTACCACTCGTTAGCCAAGCGGCTGAGGTCTTGTTTAGCTAGTGCTATCTCTAGGGGGTCCCCACCCTCCAATGCCTGGGTGAGCCTATTCTCTGTACGCTTCTTGGCCTTAGCCTTATCTAGTGCAAGGCGTTGGCTGTACTTGACCGAGAAACGTCTAATCTTAGCCTTGAGGCTAACCCACCACTTACTCCCGGTAACCGCCCCCACTAATGCCCGTTGGATTATCTCTGTAACCTTCAACTGGTAGTCCTCCAGCTCCAACAAGGTGCTGTTGAACTTCCAGTATCCAACCAGTATAGACCTAGGGCTCAAGTTCAGATGGGCCATAACTAGTTTATGGTCCGAGTGTCCTAAAAAGTGGAACATGGGGCAAGATAGGAAATCTACATTGCCTCTTCTAACATCCGATCCAAGTAAGTACTTGCATAGGAAGGTGTATTAGGATGCCACGTCCACATCTCCCGCCCCAGGTGATCCAGGCAGAATCTGTCGACCAGGTCGCACGAAGCCATCAGGTCAGACAGACTGCTGTCACACCACGCCGACCCGCTAGTCCTCCCGACCTTATCTATCCTGGGATCAAGGATGGCATTCCAATCACCCATTAAGACTACCCTCTCCGGATCATCTACAAAGCCCTCCACCCGTCGAAAGAAGGAAGCCTTCTCCACAGTGGGGTTTTCATTAGTTAGCTTAAGATTCCACAGAGTGAATGAGGTATTGTGGTAAATGTTGCCAGTCAAGAGTAAAGTCGCCACAGACTCCATTTTTACTTTAGTTACAAAGACCCTGCAACACTCCCCTCCCCCGATCTTATAGGGTCTTGTGCCTAAATTTGTTTTGTCTTTTGGAGATTTTACTTTTTTAAATGTTTTAATTTTATATTGGAATTCTTTTAATTGTATTTTTTTCTTTAAACGAAATAAATTAAATATAAAGATCAAAGTGTAGTATCTGTTCTTACTACATACTGTACTTATGTTTGTAACTTTTCCTTGCCCACATAGCTAAGATCAAAGTGTAGTATCTGTTCTTAATAGATGCTGTACTTATGTTTGTAACTTTACCTTGGCCACATGGCTAAGATTAAAGTGTAGTATATGTTCTTAACAGATGCTGCACTTACATTTGTAACTTTTCCTTTGCAATGGAAGGGGAAACCCTTCCATGCTAAGGCATTTTTAGTCGCATGCAAGTCACTCCATCGGTCGGTCTATAACACATTTACATTTTATTTTTTTTAAGCAAGGGGTATGGAGTAACATTTTTGTCCCCCGATTTATCAAAGAGGGAGTAATGTTTTCAATGGGTCCGTAGTCTGGATGATTGACGGATAGATGTCCATTAGTTTTTCCTGAAATTTTTATTTACTGAAGTCATTTCAGCCCATTTTTCGGTCATTTTAGTTTATCTTTAAGAATTTCATGTCAATCCTACATTCACGCATTTATTCATTACATGAGAGCACACGACTAATAGCTATCGGCCTTGTTTAATTCAGCTCAACATATGACCTTAAACAACTTTATTTTATTATACTTACTGACACAGCATTGACTTTCAATCAAATGCTGACCGATAGCAAAGTTTGGAGTCGAAGGCGAAGGGGGACTGCAAATCCATTTTAATTTTAAATGGATTGTTTTGCTTTATACAACTCTCTAAATGCATGAAAGTACGCCCCACATAATCAGCATCTCATTGGAATTTAAACTTATAAACAACATTACCGCAGTTGATATAAAGCACACTCTCTTTGCTCAAAAGACAGGTAGGTCTCATAGTATATATCAAACTTAAGGGATGCAATTCTCTATCTATATAAGAGCCAGGTACGTCCAAGGATGGAATACTGTTGCCACATCTGGGCAGGAGCTGCTAGAAAGGACTTATCCTGCCTTGATAGAGTTCAAAATAGACTTTGAAGCCTTGTACGAGATGTCCTTTTCTCTTCCCTGCAACCTCTATCTCAGAAGAGATGTTGCGAGTTTGTCTCTGATGTATCGTTATTTTCATGGAAAATGTTCGACTTCAGTCTATTGTCCCCCCCCCGCCAAACTTTCACAAGAAACACTCGTCTAGCTGAAAACACTATCAATAATTCCCACACTCTTTATCTGTGCCTAAACCTAAACGTAGATTCCATGAACAAAGCCTCTTTCTTAGAACTGCACGCCTGTGGAATTGTCTTCCGTTTTCCTGCTTTCCGGCTGACTTCAATATGGTTGTGTTCAAGTCTAACGTAAATAAGTTCTTGATGAACCGTTCCATATAAGTTATCAAATTTACCGAATTTTCATTACTATCGATTACTATATTGTTCAATTTCTACTGTACATTCTTTTACCCTTATCCTTGAGTTGCCTCTTGGCCTTGATAATGTGGTGATGCCTGTGTAAAAACAAAATGGAAACCAGTTATGATAATACTTACAATCTGTCTTTCAATTATACACTTTTCTCAAAAATGTAATTTGAAATAAAGTATACATTTTAAAAGCATATTTATTTTCATAATTTAAAACCTCCCTTTTTTAATAAGATCTTGATAACAATTTTAATGAATATTTTCCTGATCCTATCTATTTTAGAGTACAGTCCGCTAGGTGTATCACTCCTGAAAGCTCTACGTATCAAAGTATAATTGAACCAGTCTTTCGTTATTTGGATAGAAAACGTTCACTA
>NC_136527.1:194773152-195018152 GCF_053919585.1 Euprymna scolopes
TTTTGTATTTTCAACCTTGTTTTAATTACATAAGGATATTCAATATATACTTATTTTTGTTTATTTATTTTTGTTTTCAACTTTGTTTTCCTCACATAAAGATATTCAATATATACTTTGGTTTTGGTTTATTTATTTTCAACCTTTGTTTTTATCACATAAAGATATTCAATATATACTTAGTTTGTATTTATTTTTTATTTTCAACCTTGTTTTCATTACATAAAGATATTCAATATATAATTAGTTTGTATTTATTTTTTCAACCTTGTGTGTTTGTGTGTGTGTGTGTGCATTTTTGTGTATGTCTACAAAAGGATTTTTTTCCGGTGGGTTCTTACAACTTTTTATATCACGTTGAAATCATAATATCTACGAGTTAATAACGGGGGCCGCCTGTCTATTTAATTTGCCCAACTTTGAAAATCTAAATATTTGGACCGCCGCATGTGAATTCGGCTTTTTCATATAATAAAAGCTAAACTAATTTTGAGCTGGCGTCATTGTTCCGGTCGCGATCGCCGGGAACGTCCAAAAGCAATCAGCTTTGATCAAAGTGGGGTTTCTCCTTATATCAGACAAATGCTATTCAATTTGGACAATCCCCTTTAAATGGGGAGCTAGTTTCCCCCATTATCTTGGGAAGCCAAAACTGCTCAGCATTGAAACAAAGTAAAAAAACACCAAAAAGCTGTCCTGCAGTAAATAAAAAACGGCCACGTCATCGTAATGCTCCCGCGATGACCTCATTAAGTGGCCACCTGTCAATCAAACCTCTTTAACTCACTTTTAACCCTTAACTTAACACGCTTATCCAATCCTTTCCCCTCGTGGCCGATATAATTACGTGGCTGGCTTTTTCCCCTTTCGTTTCAATTTCGCGTCAAGGCTTCGGGGTTCAACCCTACCTTCCTACTAAAACTTTTTCTTTTGCAACGTTTTTTTTAAACACACACACACCTCCAAACACCTGGGCAACGCTGGGTAACCCCCGCTAGTAATGTATAAATATGAAAATGCATAAATTTAGATTTGCTTTATTATGAAATTCTATTATAAGCGTTGTAAACTATACCAAGTAAAATATTCTTACTGGAACATTAGAATAAAACTTAAATGAATTCGATATAACACAGCTTACTTTGGAATGCCCATAGCCCAGGTCGGAATGCTTATCACGCTGTGATAATGGTAGAAATCACTCTAAACTCTCAACACAAAGCTGAAGAGACATTACTCAAAACGGCAAAGTAGAAAGTTGATTGGAAAGCCATCGGGTAAAAATCTGTTCTCTTCTTGCAGATCAATGTTCCCACACGGAAGTTCTATAGCAAACTCTACATCTCCAATGAAATACTTTAGCTTGGGCATCTGCCATTGCTTAGACAGCATGCATGCCAATGATTTAAAGCGGCAATTGAAGCACACAGAAGTTCTATAGCAAACCCCTCTCTTTACTTCTACTTGCGTAGCTGCCATTGCTTAAGCGCCATGCATGCCACAGATTTATCTGACACAAGTCCAGGGCACACAGACAAAAGTTTATAGAAATATTTGCAAAAAAGAAATAGCGACAGAGAAATCATCAGAAAAGGCATTGAAGGATAGAAATAAGGAAGTCGAGATTTCTGAAAAAAATATTAAGCAACATCCAACAATCAAAAGCATTTGCACCTGATCTCATTTCGGCTTTACTTCTCAAGAAATGATCCGCTGAGATTGCTTTAGTTCTCTTCAAACTCTTCAACAAATGCCTTAACAAATTTTGCTTTTTCTGACTGCAGGAAACCTGCTTCTGTGGTACCAGTTCACAAGAATTCTGACGAAAGAACTGGCCCAATAAATTCTTGCCGCATTCATCCCCTCCCTCTTTTCGCCAAAATATGAGTCCACAATTGATCAAGCCCTTGCCCACCACTTTAGAGTGAGACGAACAATATGGATTTAGGCAAGCCTGTTTTACTGCTGATATCTTAACTGTAATCTCTGAACGTATTTACCATGCACTAGATTTTCAGATAAGGCAGGGAAGGTAGGGTGGAAGCCCTAGATATATCTAAGTCTTTTGACAAAGTATGGCACAAGGCTCTCCTCAGGAAAATCTGATCATATGGAATCATTGGACGAATACTTAACATAATTAAATCCTTTTTACATAAGAGAGGAATCGAGGTCGTCCGAACAATATGATGCAAATGGGACTGTAAAATTGTTTTTGGAATGCGTATATAACACCACGCTCTATAATGGCACGTAGGGAAAATGTACGAACACATATCTACGTCAATGTCGAAAATCCTAGAGGAAGACCTCCAGACTGTAGTGGGGACAAAAATGGAAAGTAACATTCAATGCTTGCAAGAGTAAGCTTCTTTTCTTTTATGATTACAAGAAGCCTTTTCACCCATTAATAGTTGTGACTGATGAGACATTGCCTGAAAGTAATTTGTTCGAACTCTTCGGCTTAACGTTCAAAGGGAACCTGAGCTCGAACAGATACATCAAGGGTATTGCCGCAGCTGCTCCAAGGAAGCTAGGCTCTCTTTACCATGCTATAAAGATACTTAAACCTAAATGTATCCTGTAAATCTACACGGTCACAATTCGTCCATGTATGGAGTATTTGGGGTGGTGCATCTACTACTAGTTTCTCACTCCTAGAAGGGTTAAAAGGAGAGTCGCAAACTTAATAGGTTCCTACATTTCAGCTGGATTCAGCCTCTATTCCACCGAGGAAATGCTGCATCCTTCTGCCCGTGTAAGAAGTATTTTAATGGTATATGCTTTGACGAACTGCAAGCCTTTGTACCCTCGACGTAAATACCCCCGTCAAACAGCAAAATCCCACCCTTTCACAGTAGAGCTCCGCATATATCAGAAATACTTCTACTCTAATGGTTTCGTCCCCAGAACTGCCAGACTTTGGAATTCCTTCCCGGGTGCATGCTACCCTTACTGTACTGACATACAGACGTACAAGTGTTATGTTAACAAACATATTGCTGCTCAACTCCCTACACAGTATCCCTGCAATTATGTCCCAGATAGTAGCCCCCTACATCAAATGGTCCTGGATATGACCTTAAACTATATCCGATGGTAAGGCCCGAGTTTGCGGGCTTTGGGGAGTGTGGAGCCACCCCTTAATTGTCATTGCTCCCAACTCCACTCTGACCCGGAGTGGTAGTACCTGTTAGGGTCTCAACTTTGGGTTAAATAGAAACCGACTTGAAAAAATATATATTTTATTAAAAAAAAAATTCTGAATCACTGGATTCGACGTTAAATAATCTGAAAACGGATATGACGTAAAACAAAAACAACGTACATCAAAGTGGAACTGAGCCCTACATCAAAATTGCTTTGTTTGGGGTAAAAACGCAATAAAAAAAGGAAATTGGTTAGTAGTTAAAAGCGTTTCTGTGTAGAAACATTGATGAAAAGTGTTCAGTGGATATGTGTTGAAGTTCGTAGTTGGAGCGTGCGTCCATGTATGGATGAGGTATACAATTGTGTATCACATGTGGAGATAGCTATCTTGGATGGTTTATCACGTTCCAATGACGAGGGATGTGCTGTCAGCAGGAACTATGAAGAAAGGGAGAGTGTATTGTATGTGATTGGGAGCTGGCTTCTGATTTCATTTCACACGATTATTGCTATTTATTCATGTGCTTGAGTAGACTGTTGCTGTTTTTAACTGACACACACACACACACACACACACACACACACACACACACACATATATATATATATATAAATAATATATATAAATATATATATATATATATGAAATGCGTGGATTTAAAACATCACCAATCTACATATGCCCACGAAAAACACAAATAATGACATGAAAAATACATATATTTTTCATTATTTTTTTTTTCACTCTTGCTTTTTGTTTGTGAACATTTGCCCTTTTTTATATTCTTACCTTGTGCTGGACAAGTTGAGTGTTTAAAATTATTCATAATATTGGCAAGTAAGCTGTCCGATATCTTTTTGTCTACCGCGTGTGCGAGTATTTGAGGGTTCATGGCAGCTATTTTGCTGTCGACATCTACAGCAGTTTTCTTTACTACAGCTATTGATATTTTTATGGTATTTTTGGGTGTGCGGCATTTATCATCGTTACTGCAGGTGTGTCAGAAACCGACATTAAAAATGCGTGCAAAAAATTGATTAATTCGACCTCCTATCTTTCAAAACTTATAACTACTTGAAAAATGTAATTCAAACCCTTGTTTTTCAATTAAAGGGGCAAATACCAAATTTAAAAAAAATAACAGGCTTAGTAGCAAATAATGCAATATTTGTGTTTTTAAATCGGTTTTCTTTCAAAAAGATTTTAAGAAAATCAACGTATTTTAACTTGCTCTGATAAATATATCCATATATGAATTCCAAAAAATCACTTACCTATAAAAAATACTATGTTAATTCATTGTTAAGAATTTATCCATGTTTATATTTTAAATTCCATGTACTTTTAAATAAAATAATTTTTTAAACAACTATTTGATAACCCCTCTATTACGTAACCATTGTTGCGTTGTAAGCGAAACGCCGGAAGTGATGTTTGTTCTTGTTTGGATATACGGATGGACAGAATGACATAAAAACTGCACGTTCGTGTTAGCCGTCTAGCGGTGTGCGTGAAGAAATATGTGTCACCATAGGTAAAAACTAGTCACATTTTACTTAAAAGGAGAGAAGAAAAAATGTTCTTTTTCAACAGAAATATACTGTTTTGCATAGTCTCTTCGACCAATGTACCCGTCGACCACTACGTGTAGTGATCACATAATTATTCTCACGTGGAACATTTACCTCAGGTGTATGATTATGCTGTGTGTATGTTGGAGGAATGTGTGGCTCAGGTGTTAATGTGTCCAGAAAGGCTCTTTTTACCCTATCTACCGATACTGTCTGTTTTTTACCACTAATATCTAGGATAAAAGTTTTATCAGTACGTGAAAGCACGCGATAAGGGCCAGTGTAAGGTCGAGTTAAGGGGGGGATTTTACTGCGTCCTTTCTAAGGAACACGTGAGTCCATGTCGCTATGTCCTTCGGAACCAAAGATTTAATGGTCTGTTCCCTAGGGTGCATGGGCGGTAGCTTACTGAGATAAGCTCGTAGTCTGTTGACATACAGAGCTGTGTCAGTTGATATATCCTCTATCGGGGTCAGCATCTGACCTGGCAACGATAGAGGTGCTCCATAGACCAGTTCGGCTGCGGAATATCCCAGGTCCTCCTTGATTGATGCCCGACAGCCAAGAAGGATGACCGGTATGTACTCGCTCCATCGCTGTTGGTCGGGGTAAGCAAGTAATGCATCTTTCAATTGGCGATGGAAGCGTTTTATCATCCCATTCGAAGCAGGGTGATAGCTTGTTGTCCGAATGCGAGTGATCCCGAGGATCTTGGACAGTTCCCGGAATAAGTGGGATTCAAATTGTGCACCACGATCAGTGGTGATCGTAGTGGGAACTCCGCAACACGATATCCAGCCTGATATAAGGGCTCGCGCTACAGATTCAGCCGAAATGTCACTAAGTGGGATGGCTTCTGGCCACCGTGTGAAACGGTCTATGCAGGTCAGGAGATTAGTAAATCCCTGACTGACCGGCCATGGTCCAACCAAGTCAATGTGAACATGGCTAAACCGAGCGTCTGGGGTGCTGAATGTTCCAAGGGGTGCGCGGATATGCTCGTGCACCTTTGACTTTTGGCAGGATACACAGGAACGTGACCAAGCAGTGATGTCACGCCTCATGTTAGGCCAGAAAAATCTAGCTGTAATCAGCTTTACTGTGGCTTTGCATCCGGGGTGTGCCAGGTTGTGTAGAGTGTCGAAAATAACTCTACGGTGGGTCGTTGGAAGGAATGGTCGAGGTGAATCCGTTGAGGTGTCACAGATGATCTGCATGTCAGAAGTAGGCACGGGCAGATATGCGAATTTGGAAGTCGCGAATTCAGGTGACGATGGATCCAACGTGTCCAGACTTGGCTGGTCTAAGGCCATCTGTTGCAAATCGATATCCGATGGTGAGGACAGAGAATTAATGGGCAGGCGAGACAATGTGTCTGCTGCTGCGTTCTGCTCACCCGCGATATGTCGGATATCGCTAGTAAACTGCAAAACAAAGTCCAAATAACGTGTTTCGCGGGGAGAATATTTGTCCGGCTTAGCGCGCAGTGCGTATGTAAGCGGACGGTGATCGGTGTAGATCACAAATTGTCGGCCCTTGAGTGAATGTTGGAAGTGTTTCACTGCGAGGTACATTGCCAGTAGTTCGCGGCCAAACGTGCTGTAACGTTGTTCGGCCGGTTTCAGCTGTCGCGAAAAGTATGCAAGAGGTTGGAACTGTTGTTGGTGCTGCTGTTGCAGCACTGCACCTACAGCTGTGCCCGATGCATCAACGACCAGTGAAAACTGGGCATCAGGTACAGGATGTGCCAGCAAAGATGTCGTCGCTAGTTTATTTTTCACTTCAGCAAATGCTCTAAGTTGGATCTCATTAAGTGAGGTCTGCTCGTTTTTCTTCTTCCTGTTACGAAACAGGTCGGAAAGAGGAGCTAAGAGATCCGCACAGTGCGGGATAAAGCATCTGTAGTAATTCAACAGACCAAGGAAGTGCCTAAGTTGGCGAAGTGAAGTGGGCGGTTGAAGGTCTTGTAGAGCCTTCACCTTTTCCGGCAACGGAAATATACCGTCTGGGCTGATAATATGGCCCAGGAAAACTAGTGACGTAACACCGAAAACGCATTTACCAGGGTTAATCCTCACTTGGTATTGCTGAAACCGTTCAAAAAGAAGGCGGAGGTGAGTGACGTGTTCCTCAGGTGAGGCACTAGCCACGAGAATGTCGTCTATATAGTTATAGACGAAATCCAAATCCCGCACTACTTCATTCATAAAGCGCTAAAAACTACTGGCAGCGTTACGTAGGCCGAAAGGCATAGTAAGAAATTCAAACGCTCCAAATGGAGTTGTAACCGCAGTTTTGGGTATGTCAGCCGGATCCACCGGTATCTGATGGTAAGCCTTAACCAGATCTAGCTTAGAGAAGGTCTTACAACCATGCAGAGAGGAAGCAAAGTCCTGAATATGCGGGATTGGGTAACGATCAGGTACCGTCATGGCACTGAGTCGTCTATAGTCCCCAGTCGGACGCCAATCTCCGTCTCGTTTTGGGACCATATGCAGAGGGGAAGCCCAAGGACTGGACAAGGGGCGTATAATTCCTAACTGTAGCATATGATTAAATTCTGCCTTCGCTGCTTATCCACAGGAAGGCGACGAGGGCGTGAGAACACAGGAGCACCTGTGGTCTCAATGTGATGTTTTGTGGTGTGTGTGGGTTTGCTAACCACAAAATTTAAATTGGTTAACTCCGGGTAGGAGTGTAGCACCTTGTGGTATGGGTCATTCGCAGCGGCAATGAAAAATACCGGGCTGATAGATGGGGCATTAGATAACGAGCCAGGGGCGGAAAGTTCCGTGCTAGCGTCTATCAGCGGGCGTCTGCGCATGTCGACCATTAAATTAAAATTATGCAAGAAATCCGCGCCTAATATGGGGTACGGTAGATCTGCTACGATGAAAACCCACGTAAAGTCTCTCCGTAAATTCAAGTCCAGAGAACGTGAAATTTCACCGAACGTGGGGATAGGCGAATGGTTCACCGCTTGCAGTGTTATCAATGACACTGGTGGTCTTTCTTTAAGTAGCCTAAGTGGCCATATGCTACAAGCAGCGCCAGTGTCTACCAAGCAACGTGCTTGAGATTTTACGTCGGTGACGAAATAGGCACGGTTATTTGCATTTTGTGGAAATTTTGCCGAGCTCGTCTTTCCACAATTTAGTTTCCCTGGTTGTTAAAAGTGCAGGGCATTTTACAGTTCCGTGCTTCAGCACTATAGCGACTATGATAAAAACATAGTCCCGGCATGTTTGTACGGCGACGGTGGTGCGGGGAAGATGAGCGGCTTTTGTAGCGGTGTCTGGGTGAGTGTGACCTGCCCATATTGAGCTTGCTCACCTCTCTAGTGAGGCGTTCGATGGCCGTTAGTATAGCCACCGATGTAGCATCCTGTCTTAAATTTGCGGTGCCCGCGTGTACCTCGGCAGGCTGTTGTGGAATCGCCGCGGTGGTAGACCCCCTCACAAAGTCCATGACCTTGTCCGCCGATGCTGCTACTACATCGACGGTGTGTTTTTCTAACATTGGCACAAGTATGGCATTTACCTGCGCTGGCAGAGCAGACACAAATCGACCCCTTTTCTTCTGGGACTGGAAGCTGTCTGGTCCCTAGGGGTTAATTCGTATTCATGTGCAAGTCCTCAGATTGGACAGTTTAAGGCCGCATCACTCACTCAGAGGAAGCGAATGCGCGAGAAGAAAAGGGGTCTATTTGTGTCTGCTACATAAAGGGAATTTCCCTAATAAAATAAAATAACACAATTCTATGAACAAATGGCAAACAACTTCTTCAACTTAACAAGGGAAAGGTTTATTTGCAGAGCGTACTTTAGAAAGAAAGGAAGGAAGAAAGTAGAGTCGGGTCTCCACTGCCTTACGAGGTAGTTACAGCCAGTGGCTGTCGTCAATACCTTTAGTAGGGGCAGCGAAGCGAACAGACGTAAAGCACCGTCGAAGGCTGGTAGCGTAAGAGCGAGAGTTTTCTTCTGGGACCGGAAGCTGTCTGGTCCCTGGGGGTTAATTCGTATTCATGTGCAAGTCCTCAGATTGGACAGTTTAAGGGCGTATCACTCACTCAGAGGAAGCGAATGCGCGAGAAGAAAAGTCTATTTGTGTCTGCTACAGGCTTACGTTCTTGAAGAGCGGCAGTAAGCCCTCTACTCGATGCATCGACCCGGATAACCGTTTGCTTTGAAGGGTCCAAGTATGACAGAAGCATATCTTTGCAAATGAGATTCTTGACTCAAAGTATGACGGATCTCTGGGGATTTTCTGTCCATTGTTACTCCACTTTCTTTTAAGAAGATCTCTTAAATGCGCTGTGAGATCTGACAGGTGTGGAATGAAAGGTGCCATATATGTGATGATTCCCAGCACCCTCTGCAGGTAAGTGGTGTTCAATGGACTAAATAACCATTTTATTTATGTTACCTCGCTGGTATCAGGGTGCATATCATCCTGGTCGTAGATTGCACAAAAAAATGAATTTGTTTCTCATTGATGGCACACTTTCCACGGTTGAAACAAAGTCCTTCTTTCTCTGCAATTCTCATTAAGTTATGACGGTTTTTGTCATGCTCTTCCTGGGTTTCTCCAAAGACAATGACATCATGGATCAGCGTTAGAGTTAATTAATCTCTCTCTTTACTTTTTGTTCGTCTAGTTCAGCTAGCTGTCTCATATGGTTTATGGAAGCTTCATGTGTCCTGCCACAGTTTATAACTTCCTGCAATGTCAAATCTCCGCCCTTTGCTAGAAGTTATTGTTGAAGTTCTGAGTGCTGGGTTACTCCAAAGACAATGACATCATCGATCAGCCCTAGAGTTCCATGACAGTTTTCCAGGATCATGTTCACCCTCTGAAAAAACCAAAAGGCATCCGTTGGAAACAAAATCTTCCAAAAGGGGTTGAAGGTAGTCAACAGTTGTGAGAATGCATTATTTTTTGTTTCCATGTTATGCGTGTCGGCACATACCTTGCTGCGTTTTCATTTTTGTTCTTGCAGACGTTGGCCCAATGATTTGTCGTCCACAAGCTGAACATATGGTACCCCATGCCGGGCATTTTCCGCTCGTGTGGAAGCCTCCACATCGTTTACAATGCTGGCATCGCACTGCATACATATCTTGCTTTTTCCGTTCGTCTAGTACAGCTATCTGTCTCATATGGTCTGTGGAAGCTTCATGTGTTCTGCCACAGTTTATAGCTTCCTGCAGTGTTAGATCTTCACTCTTTGTTAGAAGTTGTTTTTGAAGTTCTGGGTGCTTCGTTCTAGATATGATTTGCTCGATGGGTCGTTCCTGTTTCCTGGATATCCCGGATTTTGCACTTTAATGCCTGTAATTTACATCGAGCTAAAAAGTCATCAAAACTCTCTGACGTCCATTGTTTATACTGACGCAGATACAAACGAGCAATGTGTAAATTTATGACTGTAGTATATCTTCGAATTTTTGCCAAATTATTTCTAGATTATTTCTGTTGTCTTCGTTTTCGAATGACCAACTGTTGTATCTTTAAAGCCCTTCCTTTCCCGACAGTAACAAAATGTGGTCAACCTGTTTTTCCAACGGGATATTTTGATTTTGGACCGAAAAATAAACCTAACAACACTGCGAAAATAATCTAAATGTTTCAGTTGGGTCCGCGGATTTCCACGACTAGGTCTGTCAGAAATTTCGTGAAAAATATTGAATTCCACGACTAGGTCTGTCAGAAATTTCGTGAAATATATTGATTTCCACCACTAGATCTGTCAGAAATTTCGTGAAATATATTGATTTCCACCACTAGGTCTGTCAGAAATTTCGTAAATATATTGATTTCCACCATTAGGTCTGTCAGAAATTTCGTGAAAAAAAATTGATTTCCACCACTAGGTCTGTCAGAAATTTCGTTAAAAATATTGATTTCCACCACTAGGTCTGTCAGAAATTTCGTTAAAAATATTGATTTCCACCACTAGGTCTGTCAGAAATTTCGTGAAAAATATTGAATAATTCCACCCGTCTTTCCAAGCTTATAACTCCTCGAAAAATGTAATTTAAGCCCTAATTTCTTTTTTCAATTAAAGGAGCAAGGATCAAGGTTTCATTAAAAAACAGAAACAAACAACGTGTTCTTTAAAAAAAAGGTATTAAACTTCGGGCTTTACAAGTAAATTCTAAAAAACACTATTTTTTGTTTTAAATTTGACTATATTATTCATTGATCTTTTATCTTCAATTTGTGATATATAAAACTTTGGTGAATAATTAATTATTTATATTTTAATAGACATTTCAAAATGGGAGGCATGAATTCGACCCCTGTCTTTCCAAGCTTATACCTACTCGTAAACTGTAATTCAAGCCCTAAATTTTTTCAATTAAAGGAGCAAGGACCAAAATTTCATTAAAAAAACAAAAGAAAAAACAAACAACGTGGTTTAAAAAAAAGGGTTTTAAACTTCGGACTTTACAGGTAAATTTCTAAAAAACACTACTTTTTTGCTTTAAATTTGAATATATTTTTTATTGATCTTTTATCTTCAATTTGTGATATATAAAACGTTGGTGAGTAAATTAATTATTTACTTTTAAACAGACACTTTAAAATGGGGGGCGTGAATTAAAAAAAAACTTTGGCTAAAATATTATTTTCGATTTCTTAAAAAGAGCATAAAATTTCAAATTGACTCTGCAAATATCGTAAAAATAGAATCAATAGAAAAATGTTGATAGATCTTTAAAGTTTAAAAATTGAAAAATACTGAGCTCGTAAAATTCAATTAATTTCATTACTGTTTTAAAAAAATACATTTCTATTACATTTAAAACAACTTTAATAGTATATTTTGGAAGTATAATACATAAAGAAATAAACAACCCACTTTTACATGAGTTGTTTTTATATTTTATTAGGAGTTTCGTGTTAGAGGTGTCAAAAATTCCTACAAAAAATCTGATGCACCAAGTCAGTAAGTCACCCACATAGACGGCTCGTTTGTAGCCACTGCTTTACTGTTTTAATCCCGACGATACTAAATCGTTTTTTTCTTTTTTTGCGGACTGTTATATATTATATTATATATATAACCATCGTTGCCACCATGAAATAAGATCACTTTTATGGAAGGACAGCAACGTATGAGATACAGTTAAAGTAGTCATGATATGATCTCCATTTCTTATTCTTCTGAAAAACCCGCCTAAACGAAAGTGGTTCTATATTTAAAACTTAGAGAGTTAGCTAAGGGGAGGTAACTGTTCATACTATCACAGACTCCAAAGAATTGTTATTATTAATTTATATGAACACTTGATTCACATAAAATTTACAAAACATTTGGAATATTTATTATTGCAAATGTACAAACATCGATTAAACCCACCAGAATTTTTAATATGTGTGATATTTGTCGAGAGAAATATTACATCAGACAATATTTCAATGCTTTTACAATGAATAAATTTATGACAAGAATATGTAATTTTCAAAATGTCCAATATATCTATTCATGGTTTAATTACGTAAACGAAAGTCACATATTTTAATGGTTGTAAAATTAGTTGTTTTAAACGTTAATTTTAAGATTATCAGTATTGAAGTATTTTTATTGTTATGTTACTGATTGTTAGAGAATGGATCAAGAGAGAGGGAGGTGTGTAAATTATATTTGGTTTGGGCTTAGAAGAGGACAGACGGCTTCACCTTTCTCTCCTCCCCTTCACTGGGGGCGGGGACGCTGACGTGTGTAGAAACGAGACAAAGAGAACCACACAAGCCAGATTCACTTTTCATCACTCTGCGAGGCATTTGAAAAGTGAAATAAAAACTACAAAACCAATTCATCGTGTTGGAGTGAATGAATATTCGTCTAAAACAAGTATCACCAGTCTCCCCTCCAAGACGAGAGATGTTCCAGATGGACCAACATCCAGGACGCAGAAGTTATGTCTGAAAAATACATGTATCACACACACAACGGCATATGAACATATCATTTAATAGACTGGACCACTAGACGATCACACAAAACATTAAGGCTGATTAGACGATTCCACACGATCCTCTTTATGATACAACAAATATATAATATACGTCATCTCTTCTAATCCCTTATTAGAGATAACAACGCAACACTGATGCCAATATTAAATGACGTTCATACGGTTTATTTATTCAAAGTTCATGAAAAAATAAAGAAGTAAAGACAGGTAAATATTAATAAATTGCTGAACACTTGTTTCTAACAAGTTTGTGTGCTGCAGATAAAATAATAACTAAAAATATAAACAAGTTTGTGTCCTGCAGATAAAATAATAACTAAAAATATAAACAAGGTTGTGTCCTGCAGATAACATAATAACTAAAAATATATACAAGGTTGTGTCCTGCAGATAAAATAATAACTAAAAATATAAACAAGATTGTGTCCTGCAGATAAAATAATAACTAAAAATATAAACAAGGTTGTTTCCTGCAGATAAAATAATAACTAAAAATATATACAAGGTTGTGTCCTGCAGATAAAATAATAACTAAAAATATAAACAAGGTTGTGTCCTGCAGATACAATAATAACTAAAAATATAAACAAGGTTGTGTCCTGCAGATAAAATAATAACAAAAAATATAAATAAGATTGTGTCCTGCAGATAAAATAATAACTAAAAATATAAACAAGTTTGTGTCCTGCAGATAAAATAATAACTAAAAATGTAAACAAGGTTGTGTCCTGCAGATAAAATAATAACTAAAGATATAAACAAGTTTGTGTCCTGCAGATAAAATAATAACTAAAAATATAAACAAGGTTGTGTCCTGCAGATGAAATAATAACTAAAAATATAAACAAGTTTGTGTCCTGCAGATAAAATAATAACTAAAAATATAAACAAGATTGTATCCTGCAGATAAAATAATAACTAAAAATATAAACAAGGTTGTGTCCTGCAGATAAAATAATAACTAAAAATATAAACAAGGTTGTGTCCTGCAGATAGATAATAACTAAAAATATAAACACGATAGTGTCCTGCAGATAAAATAATAACAAAAAATATAAACAAGTTTGTGTCCAGAAGGTAAGATAATAACTAAATATATAAACAAGGGTGTGTCCTGCAGATAAAATAATAACTAAAAATATAAACAAGATTGTGTCCTGCAGATAAAATAATAACTAAAAATATAAACAAGATTGTGTCCTGCAGATAACATAACAACAAAAAATATAAACAAGGTTGTGTCCTGCAGATAAAATAATAACTAAAAATATAAACAAGATTGTATCCTGCAGATAAAATAAGAACTAAAAATATAAACAAGGTTGTGTCCTGCAGATACAATAATAACTAAAAATATAAACAAGGTTGTGTCCTGCAGATAAAATAATAACAAAAAATATATACAAGGTTGTGTCCTGCAGATAAAATAATAACTAAAAATATAAACAAGATTGTGTCCTGCAGATAAAATAACAAAAAATATAAACAAGTTTGTGTCCTGCAGATAAAATAATAACTAAAAATATAAACAAGTTTGTGTCCTGCAGATAAAGTAATAACTAAAAATATAAACAAGGTTGTGTCCTGCAGATAAAATAATAACAAAAAATATAAACAAGGTTGTGTCCTGCAGATAAAATAATAACTAAAAATATATACAAGGTTGTGTCCTGCAGATAAAATAATAACAAAAAATATAAACAAGGTTGTGTCCTGCAGATAAAATAATAACTAAAAATATAAACAAGATTGTGTCCTGCAGATAAAATAATAACTAAAAATATAAACAAGTTTGTGTCCTGCAGATAAAATAATAACTAAAAATATAAACAAGGTTGTGTCCTGCAGATAAAATAACTAAAAATATAAACAAGGTTGTGTCCTGCAGATAAAATAATAACTAAAAATAAAAACAAGGTTGTGTCCTGCAGGTAAAATAATAACTAAAAATATAAACAAGGTTGTGTCCTGCAGATAAAATAATAACTAAAAATATAAACAAGGTTGTGTCCTGCAGATAAAATAATAACTAAAAATATAAACAAGTTTTTGTCTTGCAGATAAAATAATAACTAAAAATATAAACAAGTTTGTGTCCTGCAGATAAAATAATAACTAAAAATATAAACAAGATTTTGTCCTGCAGATAAAATAAGAACTAAAAATATAAACAAGATTGTGTCCTGCAGATGAAATAATAACTAAAAATATAAACAAGATTGTGTCCTGCAGATGAAATAATAACTAAAAATATAAACAAGGTTGTGTCCTGCAGATAAAATTATAACTAAAAATATAAACAAGATTGTGTCCTGCAGATAAAATAAGAACTAAAAATATAAACAAGGTTGTGTCCTGCAGATAAAATAATAACTAAAAATATAAACAAGATTGTGTCCTGCCGATAAAATAATAACTAAAAATATAAACAAGTTTTTGTCTTGCAGATAAAATAATAACTAAAAATATAAACAAGGTTGTGTCCTGCAGATAAAATAATAACTAAAAATATAAACAAGATTGTGTCCTGCCGATAAAATAATAACTAAAAATATAAACAAGGTTGTGTCCTACAGATAAAATAATAACTAAAAATATAAACAAGATTGTGTCCTGCAGATAAAATAATAACTAAAAATATAAACAAGTTTGTGTCCTGCAGATAAAATAATAACTAAAAATATAAACAAGGTTGTGTCCTGCAGATAAAATAACTAAAAATATAAACAAGGTTGTGTCCTGCAGATAAAATAATAACTAAAAATATAAACAAGGTTGTGTCCTGCAGATAAAATAATAACTAAAAATATAAACAAGGTTGTGTCCTGCAGATAAAATAATAACTAAAAATATAAACAAGGTTGTGTCCTGCAGATAAAATAATAACTAAAAATATAAACAAGGTTGTGTCCTGCATATAAAATAATAACTAAAAATATAAACCAGGTTGTGTCCTACAGATAAAATAATAACTAAAAATATAAACAAGGTTGTGTCCTGCAGATAAAATAACAAAAAATATAAACAAGGTTGTGTCCTGCAGATAAAATAATAACTAAAAATATAAACAAGGTTGTGTCCTGCAGATAAAATAATAACTAAAAATATAAACAAAGTTGTGTCCTGCAGATAAAATAATAACTAAAAATATAAACAAGGTTGTGTCCTGCAGATAAAATAACTAAAAATATAAACAAGGTTGTGTCCTGCAGATAAAATAATAACAAAATATATAAACAAGGTTGTGTCCTGCAGATAAAATAATAACTAAAAATATAAACAAGGTTGTGTCCTGCAGATAAAATAATAACTAAAAATATAAACAAGATTGTGTCCTGCCGATAAAATAATAACTAAAAATATAAACAAGTTTTTGTCTTGCAGATAAAATAATAACTAAAAATATAAACAAGGTTGTGTCCTTCAGATAAAATAATAACTAAAAATATAAACAAGATTGTGTCCTGCAGATAAAATAATAACTAAAAATATAAACAAGGTTGTGTCCTACAGATAAAATAATAACTAAAAATATAAACAAGATTGTGTCCTGCAGATAAAATAATAACTAAAAATATAAACAAGTTTGTGTCCTGCAGATAAAATAATAACTAAAAATATAAACAAGGTTGTGTACTGCAGATAAAATAACTAAAAATATAAACAAGGTTGTGTCCTGCAGATAAAATAATAACTAAAAATATAAACAAGGTTGTGTCCTGCAGATAAAATAATAACTAAAAATATAAACAAGGTTGTGTCCTGCAGATAAAATAATAACTAAAAATATAAACAAGGTTGTGTCCTGCAGATAAAATAATAACTAAAAATATAAACAAGGTTGTGTCCTGCATATAAAATAATAACTAAAAATATAAACCAGGTTGTGTCCTACAGATAAAATAATAACTAAAAATATAAACAAGGTTGTGTCCTGCAGATAAAATAACTAAAAATATAAACAAGGTTGTGTCCTGCAGATAAAATAATAACTAAAAATATAAACAAGGTTGTGTCCTGCAGATAAAATAATAACTAAAAATATAAACAAAGTTGTGTCCTGCAGATAAAATAATAACTAAAAATATAAACAAGGTTGTGTCCTGCAGATAAAATAACTAAAAATATAAACAAGGTTGTGTCCTGCAGATAAAATAATAACAAAATATATAAACAAGGTTGTGTCCTGCAGATAAAATAATAACTAAAAATATAAACAAGGTTGTGTCCTGCAGAGAAAATAATAACTAAAAATATAAACAAGACAAACGGTTTCATTAACAAATATTTATTAGTTGAATACAAAAACACAATACATATAATATAGTTTATCTAAAATAGTTTTGATACACTTGCAAAGATTCTGTATGATTTCAAATATTTTTTCATTAGTTGAAAAGGCAAAAACACACTACAAATAATATAGTGTATCTAAAATAGTTTTGATACAGTCGGTAAGATTCTGCATAATTTCAAATATTTTTTTCATAAGGACAATTACCCTACCACAACAAGTATATTTCTCCACAAGTGATATTTCCAATGTGAGAATTTCATTAAGGCGCTTTATATATTTTAAGTGATATTTGATTGGTTATCTATGCAGGAATTTGTGATACTAGAATCGATCCAACAATCTATTTAACATTAGGTTATATTCTAGGACGATGGGTTTCTTCGGTCTTGGGAAGGAGATTTGTGATGCCGGTAGTTAACCATTCTAGTGTCTCCTCTTCTTTCTTTTTGAAGTTATTAGATAATGTAGATATAGTGATATTACTTGCTTTAAGCAGAAATTTGGTAATTTATCAATGCCAGGGGATGGGAATTGCAGAAATTTATTTTTTCCAAAGTAAAAATAATTTCTGGCAATTTTTCTGGTTGATTTCTTTCACATTTTCGATCCACTGTGCTTCTCGATGTTGTTTTGGGTTTCCATAGGGTGTATGTCTCCAGAATCATTCTTCGTCATCTTTGTTTGGTGGTGTTTGAACTCTGGTAAATTGTGGTTCTCGTTAGATTTCGGTGCACAAATCCAGGGTTTTTATCGAACTGGCCATTCATTTGTTTAGTTTTAATTTTATTATCTTTACCCCTGATCTATTCAGCTAATCCATTAATTAAAGTTTCATATGTTGCTTTCTTTTCTAGACGCTGATGATATTTGATGTTATACTTTCTCTCCATTCTATGTATTGTTCTTAGGAGATGTGGGGATTTCGTTTGGTTCACAGTATAGGAAATTATTTTGGGAGACTTCCTTTTTGAAAGTATCTTTTTTTCTTCCTCCTCATTTCCTCTTTTGGTCTTTCAATTTGCATATAACCTGCAGCACCGAAGTTAGCATCGTTTATCTCAGTCATGGTTGAATTTGAGTCGTTCTTCAATCTCCATTGTTTTGGTCAGTTCGATTTTATTTGCAAGCTCTTCTATTTCTTGTTCAATTGATTATCTAATAATTAGCTTTTGATCCAAAGATCCTGGTGGTGATGCTCCTCTATTAAGTCTTGGTTGGGTTCGTCATCTGTTAAGTAGACTAGGTTCGGTGTGATCCGTGGCATCTTCTGTTAAGTAGACTAGGTTCGGTGTGATCCGTGGCATCTTCTGTTAAGTAGACTAGGTTCGGTGTCATCCGTGGCATCTTCTGTTAAGTAGACTAGGTTCAGTGTCATCCGTGGCATCTTCTGTTAAGTAGTCTAGGTTCGGTGTCATCCGTGGCATCTTCTGTTAAGTAGACTAGGTTCAGTGTCATCTGTGGAATCTCCTGTTAAGTAGACTAGGTTCAATTGATTGGTTAATAATTAGCTTTTGATCCAAAGATCCTGGTGGTGATGGTCCTCTATTAAGTCTTGGTTGGGTTCATCATCTGTAAAGTAGACTAGGTTTGGTGTCATCCGTGGCATCTTCTGTTAAGTAGACTAGGTTCGATGTCATCCGTGGCATCTTCTGTGTCAGATGTGCTATCTTCATTCTCATCAGAGTTTGATGATGAAGAGTCAGGTGGTTCAGTAAAGATCTGAATGTTTGGAATTACATCTGTAGGTCCCATTATGGATATCTCATGGGTAGCCACCATTTGGTTCTTGGTTACTACGCTTGGTGTTGTTAGTGGCTGTGACCAGATATTGTTTTTTTATCATGTCCTACATGTTTTCCTGCATATTTTTCAGTTTTTGAGACGTTCTGTTGTCTGATGCATTAGCCAGATTGCTGGTGGTGGAAATATATCGTCTTACAATAGCTTTCCTAACGCACGCTGGTACGTAAACGTGTTTTGGTGACCTTTTCATACTGAGTGATGTCCTGGCAGTATTTTTCCTTATCTGGCTTCATATTCATGATTTTCATGAAAGTCTTCGCTGGATTCGTATCGTGATACATCCTCATACTGATAGCTCAGAGCGAGAACACCAAGAAGGTAATCAGAAGGTACTCCTGTGAGTATTTATATGGTTAATTTAACTAGATTTTATAGGCATATTGAGGAGACTTTATTTGGCAGCGTTTAATACTTCACTAAGTTTTAAGAAATCAAGGGGCTTAATCAAGATTTTATAGACTAAAATATCCACACAATATTTTTTCTTGAGTGTGAGTTCTCATATGAATAACTAAATATAACTTTTCAGAAAAAGAATATCCATACACTTGCACATCTCTTGCACTTGGTTCACCGGATATATTCGCCAGATAGTTTTTGAAATTCTTTTTCATTAGTCAACTTGCTCCTATAATAACTAGTAAAATGGATATCTTATTAAGATTTTAGTTTCTTTGCATGTCGTATATAAGTTCTTGGTATTTTGTTTTTTCTCCATCTAAACTTAGATCCATTAGGGACGCTTACTTCGACTAGGGTTGCCACTTTCCTCTCTTGTCCCATATCACTATGTCACGATTAATAACCCCATTTCTAGGTATGTAACTGTAGGTGTTTAATAGTCATAGCAGATGGTGTATGACTTATTTCCAACTGTTCTTTCTGGTAAACATATTACCAAGACTTACTACATTATATATTAAAGTTTTTACAGATTTTCCAGTGGACATATTTACACACACCATTGTATTGCATTGTATAATAGCCCCCCTAACAGGACTTTACAACTGTGTGGCAGCGTGAGTTCTCATATGACTCATTAAAATAGATTGTTGACGAAAAGAACATCCACAGACTCCACACGAATAAGGCTTTTCTCCAGTGTGCGTTCTAATATGTGTAGCTAAATTCGATTTTTCAGAAAAAGATTGTCCACACATTTTACAAGAATGTGGCTTTTCCCCAGAGTGAGTTCTCATATGTCTTACTAATTTTGATTTTTCAGAAGAAGAATATTCACACAATTTACAAGAATGTGGCTTTTCCCCAGTGTGAATTCTCATATGTCTCACTAACATGGATTTTCCAGAGCAAGAATATCCACACACTTTACAGGAATGTGGCTTTTCCCCAGTGTGAGTTCTCACATGTGTCACTAACTTTGATTTTTTAGAACAAGAATATCCACACACGTCACAAGAATGTGGTTTTTCCTCAGTGTGAGTTCTCATATGCATTTTTAATGAAGATTTTACAGAAAAAGAAGATCCACATACTTCACAAGAATGTGGCTTTTCCCCAGTGTGAGTTCTCATATGTATGATTAAATTCCATTTGATAGAAGTAGAATATCCACACACTTCACAAAAGTGTGGCTTTCCCCACGCGTGACTTCTCATATGTCTCACTAAACTCGATTTTGTAGAAGAAGAATAGCCACATACTTTACAAGAATGTGGCTTTCCATCAGGGTGAGTTTTCATATGTCTCACTAAATTCGATTTTCTTGAAAAAGAATAGCCACACACTTCACAAAAATGTGGCTTTCCCTCAGCGTGAGTTCTCATATGTTTCATTAAATTCGATTTTTTAGAACAAAAGTATCCACACATTTTACAATGATGCAGCTTTTCTTTACTCTGTGCATACATATTTAAATAGAATTGATCCTGGATAAAGATTATCACTACTTAGTTATAAGCAATACAGAATTATTTCCTCACTTATTCTATTGTAATTCAGTTGTTGATGCGAGTTTGATTTTATTTTAAAGAAACCTTAATTTGTATCATTTATCGTTTAATTGATGAGAGATATTTCATAGTGTAAAAGTTAAAATATTGACTTTTCTTACATTTGTGTGCATACGTTTTTGTTGTCTTCCGTGTAAGGCAACAATTGTCTATAGAATAATGTTTTAGGAAAATGATGATCATTAAAATTCTTTAAAAACGTTTAGGCAGGAACATCTGTAAAAAAATAAAATAAAATTTTATATTTTAATATCATTTTTTATTTTAATCGTCTCAACAAAACAAGAAACATAACTTTATAAAGCATTTAAAAATAACAGAAATAGGCAGGAACATCTGTAAAAAAATAAAGAAATAAAATAAAATAATATATTTTAATATGATTGTTTATTTTTAACAAATAAGAAACATAATTTTTTAAAACATTTAAAAATCACAAAAATAAACATTTAATTCATATTGTTTAAATGTTTAATATTATTCATAGTATTTTGTAATAGATAAACGAATTATACAATTAAGTAAAATAAACAATAATCTAGGCTCATTCCATGTCAAATCGACAATTTGGGGGGGGGGGCACAAACCATTTCTGACACGGATTTTTTTCAAATTTGCTACACCTGTAGATCTCTATGAAAGGAACTGAATGGAACCTGTTACACATCTCAAGGTCAAGGTATTTCTGCGATATGACCTTGACCTTCATACTGAGACAATTACTATTTATTTGGATACTGTCAAAGTGCCTTCTTTTTTTGGGGGGGGGGTCCCGACATAAAAACAACCCTACTCTTACACTACCAGGTAACTCTGACCCTTAATGGTACCCTAAACCTGACCTTGACCCAAGCCCGAACTTTAGACCAAACTCTAAGCCTAAAACTTACCCTAGTCCTATCCCTACCAAAGCCTAGTAATTTCAATCTTCATATCATACCAATGTTGTCATTTAGATGTGTTTTTTTTTGTTGTTTTTATATTCAATTTTCACCCCAAACAAGGCGCAATGCCACATTGAAGCACTATCAGGGACTAAATTAGCAGGGTCATTATGAAGGGAGATGAGTAGAAAGATGTTTGTAAACATTACACTTGAACTTCTGCATATCAGTGCAGTTGGGAAAGCAGAATCCCGGAAGGGAGTTCCAAAGACCCGCAGTTCTGGGGAAGAAACTATTGGAGTAAAAGGCTTTCTTGCACCTAGGGATCTCTACTGTAAAGGGATGAGACTTAGTAGCTTGTTGGATTTGTCAGGGGTAGTTACGTCGGGGAGGTACAAGTGTTTGCAGTTCGTCAGAGCATTCACCATTAAAGTACTTGTAGAACAGGCAGAGGGATGCAACATCTCGTCGATGGGACAGAGGCTGCAGTCAAGATGACAGTTCAGGACCGATCAGGTTGGCGACTATCTTTTGAACCTTGTCCAGGAGCGAGAGACAAGCAGCAGATGCACCAGCCCAGATGTGACAACAGTACTCCATACATGGGTAAATGGTGGCCTTATAGAGGCACAGGATACTGTCAGGCGTAAGTAGTTTTCTAGCACGGTAGAGGAAGGCAACCTTCCGAGCAGCAGCCTTGGCAATGCTCTCAATGTATCTATTCCAGTTCATATTCCCTGTAAACGTTAGGCCGAGGACTTTAAAAGAAGTACTTTCAGGCAATGGGTTCTTGGCCATTGCTATTGGTGGTAGAGAAGTTTCTTGTAGTTATTGAAGGAAACAAGCTTATTCTTAGCAACATTGAATGTAACCATCCATTTTTGTCCCCATTCCACTACAGATTGGAGGTCATCCTCTAGTGTTTCTGCCATTTCCTTGGATATGTGTTCATTTGTTTTCCCCTCATATCTGTTATAGAGAGTGGTGTCATCGGCAAATATACCCATCTCCGAAACAATTTTATTAGGGAGGTCATTTATGAATATCAGGAATAATAGAGGTCCAAGGATAGACCCCTGAGGTACTCCCGCATTTATGTCATATTGTTTAGATGTACGACCGTCGAGGACAACTTTGATTTTTCTCTTACTTAAGAAGGATTTAATTACGTTATGAATTCTTCCAGTGATTCCATATGATCTAATTTTCCTTAGAAGACCATCGTGCCATACCATGTCAAAAGCCTTAGATATATCAAGGGCTACCGCTCTACCCTCCCCTGTTTTGTCCAATGAACGGTATATACGTTCAGAAACTACAGTTAATATATCTGCTGTTGAACGGGCTTGCCTGAATCCATATTGTTTGTCAGTCAGGAGTTTAGCAGCTGTTAGGTGCTGGACTAGGGCTTGATTAACTAAGGACTCAAATATTTTGGCGAAAAGTGGGAGGAGGCTAATGGGGCGATAATTTAGTGGGTCAATTCATTCACCAGAATTCTTGAAGACTGGTACCACAGAAACAGTTTTCCAGCAGTCGGGAAAGCAAGATTCGTTAAAGCATTTATTGTAAAGTTTGGAGAGAACTGGAGCAACCTCGGCAGAGCATTTTTTAAATAGCACAGCCGGGATGAGATCTGTTCCACATGCTTTTGAGGTGTCTAGGTGTCTTATAATAGCATGTACCTGAGAAGGGGTGATTTTCAAATCGTCTAGTGTGGCGTTTGTTGGCAGAGGAAAATCAGGGAGGGAGTGGTGTACCGAGTTCAGTGTGGAGTTTGAAGCAAACCGACTGGCAAGCAGATTAGCCTTGTCAGTTGCCGTGCAAGCAACCTCATGATTGTTTGATAGTGGGGGAATAGTTTATTTTTGGAATCTAATATACCGGATATTGTTTTCTTTTATATCCTCAGCATCGTCATTCCAATTAAAACCAGAAGAACTGAAGAACCGACCGAACGACCTTCATCCACTATGTCGAGAGATTACAAGGCAAAACCTGGCGCAAGGGCTTACAACAAAGCTTTCGACTCTGATAACCTCATCAAGGCTGCAGCAGACATCAAGGGAGGAAAGTATCAACGTGAAGTCTGCAGGGCCTTAGTTGTGCAAAGCTGCAATACTACTTTCAGGTGACTTAGGGTGAAAGACTACTGCAGTCACCAGGTGGACAGACCATCATTTCATCCCTAATGGAGAACGCCATTGTCGAGCACATGCTGGCTGTGTCAAAGTAGGGATTCCCATTCGACATCATCGATCTACGAATGACTGTGAATAAATTCAAGGACAATGTCCCTGGTGAGAACTGGGTGCAGTCATTTATGAAGCGGCACAAAGTTCATATAAAGAACCGCATGTGTCAAAACATTTAAAAGAAAAGAGCTAGTGTTAGTGTTTGCTCGATCAACGAATATTTTGCAGAGTTGAGCAGGACACTAGAACGAGTCCCTCCAGAGAATTTCATCAATCACAAGACAAATGTGGTGAAAAATACCCTGATCGTATCAACCACGTAATCAGATTTTACATGAATGTACTGAGAATACCCCCATACGCCACACATCTGTGCCAACTCCTTGATGTGGCCTTCTTTGGTCCAATGAAAAGGAAGTGGAGGTCTATCCTCACTGTGTGGAAACAATCAGGGAGCAAAACTGCAGTCACTCTTCCTAAAGACAGGTTTCCAAAACTGCTCTGTAAATTAATGATTGAGCTCCCAAATCAAAGGGAGCACCTAATGGCAGGCTTTTGCAAATGTGGCTTTCACCCCATGGATCCACAGCCAATCCTCAATCGCCTGCCCAAGACTGCAGAATCTGAGGAGATTGACAGAGTCAACACTTCAGTCTCAGAGGTATTTCTAAACCACCTGAGACTTTTGTGACATGGTGAGGAGTGGCCAGTCATAAGGGAAAATCGAAGACAGGTAGACGTCATTCCCGGGAAAAGCATTGGAGCACTGGAGAAATGACGAGGAGGCTCCAGCAGCACCGGAGGATGAGGAGGTGGCTCAAGAAGCCTCAGAAAGTGGAGAGGCTATTCACGAGGCCAACAAAACTGTGACTGACTGAGGGGGAGGGAACCAACTCTGAGAATGAGACTGAAAGGTGAAACATTTTTGAAACTTTCAATTTTTGATGCCGTCATGATGTTCTATTTACTTAAAGTATTAAAGTTATTATATTATCATTTTATGCTTTGCTTACATTTTTGTTTGTTGTCATGGTATCCATGTTGGTTTAGTTTTTTAGCCATTTTCTGAACCTGAAATTCTGTCAGGCCATAAAAAGCTGATCATGTAAAGGGTCTTTTCAGTGGTTTTGTCAGCCCATAGGGAGGAAGGGTTACTAAAACCATGCAGTTTTAATGAGATTTATAAGAGAATTTGATAGTGTGGTCTTAGTCATCCCATGCCAGAGAGACAAAGACTGCACCAAAATAGGCATGTGCTACATAGAAATAAAAGAATTTACTCATTGAAGCTATGCAGTTGATGCACACAATCAGTCACTCTAATATATATATTTAAAAAATTGAGTTTACAATGATTTTTGTTGATCTGGCACAATTATGACGTTCAAAATGTTGTCTTAGTCAACCCAGTCTATGGTACTCGGCTTTTACGCTAAAACAATATAAATATTTACACTCGGCTTTTACACTAAAACAATATAAATATTTACACTCGGATTTTACACTAAAACAATATGAATATTTACACTCGGCTTTTACACTAAAACAATAGCAATATTTACACTCGAGTTTAACACTAACAATATATAAATATTTACACTCGGCTTTTACACTAAAACAATAAAAATATTTACACTCGGCTTTTACACTAAAACAATATCAATATTTACACTCGACTTTTACACTAAAACAATATAAATATTTACACTCGAGTTTAACACTAAAAATATATAAATATTTACACTCGGCTTTCACATTAAAACAATATAAATATTTACACTCGGCTTTCACATTAAAACAATATAGATATTTACACTCGGCTTTTACACTAAAACAATATAAATATTTACACTCGACTTTTACACTAAAACAATATAAATATTTACACTCGGCTTTTACACTAAAAAAATATAAATATTTACACTCGGCTTTTACACTAAAAAAATATAAATATTTACACTCGGCTTTTACACTAAAACAATATAAATATTTACACTCGGCTTTTACATTAAAACAATATAAATATTTACCCTCGGCGTTCACATTAAAACAATATAAATATTTACACTCGGCTTTCACATTAAAACAATATAAATATTTATACTCGAGTTTAACACTAAAAATATATAAATATTTACACTCGGCTTTTACACTAAAACAATATAAATATTTACACTCGGCTTTCACATTAAAAGAATATAAATATTTACACTCGGCTTTCACATTAAAACAATATAAATATTTACACTCGAATTTTACACTAAAACAATATAAATATTTACACTCGGCTTTTACACTAAAACAATATAAATATTTACACTCGGCTTTCACATTAAAACAATATAAATATTTACACTCGGCTTTTACACTAAAACAATATAAATATTTACACTCGGCTTTCACATTAAAACAATATAAATATTTACACTCGGCTTTCACATTAAAACAATATCAATATTTAC
Source organism: Euprymna scolopes (assembly GCF_053919585.1). Lineage (NCBI taxonomy): Eukaryota > Metazoa > Mollusca > Cephalopoda > Sepiida > Sepiolidae > Euprymna > Euprymna scolopes. Next base: position 194,799,474 of record NC_136527.1, read on the forward strand.
ACTCGAGTTTAACACTAAAAATATATAAATATTTACACTCGGCTTTTACACTAAAACAATATAAATATTTACACTCGGCTTTCACATTAAAACAATATAAATATTTACACTCGGCTTTCACACTAAAACAATATAAATATTTACACTCGGCGTTCACATTAAAACAATATAAATATTTACACTCGAGTTTAACACTAAAAATATATAAATATTTACACTCGGCTTTTACATTAAAACAATATAAATATTTACACTCGGCTTTCACATTAAAACAATATAAATATTTACACTCGGCTTTCACACTAAAACAATATAAATATTTACACTCGGCGTTCACATTAAAACAATATAAATATTTACACTCGAGTTTAACACTAAAAATATATAAATATTTACACTCGGCTTTTACATTAAAACAATATAAATATTTACACTCGGCTTTCACATTAAAACAATATAAATATTTACACTCGGCTTTCACACTAAAACAATATAAATATTTACACTCGGCTTTTACACTAAAACAATGTAAATATTTACACTCAGTTTTTACACTAAAACAATATAGATATTTACACTCGGCTTTTACACTAAAACAATATAAATATTTACATGCGGGTTTACCCTAAAACAATATAAATATTTACACTCGGCTTTTACACTAAAACAATACAAATATTTACACTCGGGTTACACTAAAACAATATAAATATTTACACTCGGCTTTTACACTAAAACAATATAAATAGTTACACTCGGCTTTTACACTAAAAAAATATAAATATTTACACTCGGCTTTTACGCTAAAACAATATAAATATTTACACTCGGCTTTTACGCTAAAACAATATAAATATTTACACTCGGTTTTTATGCTAAAACAATATAATATTTACACTCGGCGTTTACATTAAAACAATATAAATATTTACACTCGGCTTTTCACTAAAACAATATAATATTTACACTCGGTTTTTACACTAAAACAATATAAATATTTACACTCGGCTTTTACAGTAAAACAATATAAATATTTACACTCGGGTTTTATACTAAAACAATATAAATATTTACACTCGGCTTTTATACTAGAAAAGTAAAAAAAAAACGCCTGACATAAGACAGTCATCTGGAAGTCCCGATAATCATTGACGAATCGAACATTAAAAAAACTGCTCGAAGAAAGCTAACCAATAAATTGAATTGTGACACATCTTCATATGTAGTATGACAATGTTTAAACGGTATCTTGGTTTATTAAATTGTTAGGTGAAAGTACAGAGTAGTTAACAACACTTGGGTTATTATCGTATCCCACTCAAATCAAAACAAAAATCGATACTAGGTCTTCCCGCCTATCTTTCTCGCCACAAAAACTTTAAACTGAACGATTATATGTCTCGTTGACTGCGATTTGGACTTAAATTTATAGTAGGTGCTCAATTTAAGTGAAATTTATATAACAAAGTCTTAAATATTAATAATTTGTGTTTTTTATTCTATTTTTCGGGAGATTTTATAATGACTTTTCAGACGTGATGGCAAACAAAGAGGGATTTTTATTTTATGTTTTTTTAATCAGTAAAACTATGTTGGCTTCGATAGTAAATATTTATTAGTTTTTCTACATTAAGTTTCTGTTAATTGGTGATGGCCAATAAATGGGTGATCATTTTTATGTAAACTTTATTATAGATAAAATAAAAGAAAATGTTACTCATTCTATAATCTTAAATATTGAATAAAGCATCACAATTTGCACGGAAAACTGTTTTTACAAATATTTAAAAATAAAATCAATTAAATACCAAAAACAATGAAAAAAAAAATGAAAAACAAACAAAGTTTTTTGTGCTCAGTTGCCTAACAATTCAACCAACTTCGAATTAAATAATTTTGTTTATGGTAAACATTATTATTGTCTCAGAAATAACGTAAGTTTTACTTAAATAAACAAATTTGTGACATTTAAATCTAATTGTCAGAGTGAATACTATATTTTAAGAAAAAAATGTTCAATCATAATTTTTTTATTCACGTTTGTTATAAAACATAGCGGAATCAATATTTTTATTGGATTGCAATAAAAATAACCATTTTTTAATATCAATTGTTTTAAATAATATTACTGAAGGAAGGGGTGGAAAAACGAACTGGCTTTCTGTTTCAGATTATTTTTAAATTTATTCAACTGGATTTTTAAATCGTAAAAAGAACTAACCTTTCGCATTGAATTACAATAAAAATAAACTTTTTTTAATATTTAAGATTATTTTTAAGTTGTTGAGTGATAGTTTTTAAAAGTGTTTTAAAAAAGAAACTTACCTTTCATTCAGGGAATTAAATACGAGAAAAGTTTTTTTTTTCCTTTGTGTTCAAAACAAAGTTGTTTTGTTTGTAAGGATTTCTTTAGTAAATTGATACAACTTTTTTTGTGTGTGGCCAATTCATTAAGAAATAAAATGTATGAAAATATAAAAGAATAAAAATTTAAAGATAAAAAACACGATTTAAACGTGAAATTATTTAAAGCGAAAACTAACAGCTAAAGAACAAAGGACGTAAGGTCATCGTAATAACACGGTGTAGTCATTATTTTGTTCCTTGTGTAAAAATGGCTGTTGGGTTAGTTAAATGTGCCGAACTGTTTTCCTATCAAGTTTAGATTATATTTGCCAATTCTTAAGCCTTTTGGTACTTGTATTGTGAATTTCTATTTCGTATTCAATTCATTTAAAAATAAAATATACGAAGCTTTAAAAATCATAACATCCAAGGCGAGAACAATATTCCGAATGATCCAAATGATCCTCATATAAAAATATTGTAAAACTGAATATTTCACACAAACAATTCAAATAAAAGGAATAAAAGGTGAAGTCAGTCAAATGACAAACATAGGACGAAGCTGCATAACAATTTGCAGGTTTTTTTTTTTTTAATATTATAATACTATTCTGTGGTTAAAATGTTTATGACAATTGGTTAAAAAAACTATTTTCAAACCTCTGAATTATACTTAAATCTGCATACATTTGTATATATAGTGTCCTGTCCAGGTACGCTACAACAGAACACCGACTACTCTAACTTAGTTTTTTTAGGGTATTCGATGTCGCTGACATCGAATCTGAAAATTAAACCTGTCGCAAATTTACCGTTTGCATGGTATCAACCCCTGAACCCAGGGACTATTTTTCGCCAATTTTACAGCTTCTGTTAAATGTGCCTTCGCGTAGTAAACCGCTTAGCGTACGTATTTAAAAATATGTGAAAAAGAAATAAAACAAGAAGAAAATAATTTTTTTTTTTCTAAACAGAATTTTCCATTTTTTTTTTTTTTTTTTTCAGAATGGAGAATTTTCCAATTTTTGTTTTTTTATTGGGGCACGATTTAAAATTAGAGGAAAAAGTTGTCTAAAACAAATGCTTTTTTTTAAATGCATTATAGCACTTTTGGGGGGAATTTTTCCTTTATTTTGTCTTATCGATTAGAATACCATTTAACATTTATAGGAGATTTTACTGTTTTCTGTTTAAATTGGAGAGGAGGAGGAATGTTGGACCGCCCCAGCCCCAACTCCTACCCCAATGTAAACAAAAAACAGTAAAATCTCCTAAAAATGTTAAATGGTATTCTAATCGGTAAATGTTGGCGCATTACTTACGGGAAAATGGTTAATTAAACTGCAGAAGCACCTGTTAAGCTACACAAGTTTATCATTGAATCCCCTCTAGAAAAGAACGAAAAATATAGAAATGTTTAGTGCTTATGTTTTTGTAACCCGTTTGCTTTAGATCAATTTAAATGCATTAAAAACTACAGAAGACAAAAAGAAAAAAAACCCTAAAAGTGGTGTAATGTATTTTTTAAAATTTTGTTTAAGACAACTTTGTCTTCTAATTTGAAATTGTCGGAAAATGAAACTAAATTTCTTTTTTTTTTCTTCTTGTTTTGATTTTTTTCATATAATTTTAAATTGTCCGCTCCGTGGAAGATTCATACATAATATAAGAAGGTAGTTTGCTACACGAAGGCACATTTAACTGCTGTTGTTTATGCTACCACGCGCATATAGTGATGGCAATTTTTCTCTCCTCAAAATTTGAAAACGTCTGGAATCTTTTTAATTTTTGTACTTTAATTTTCTTGCCTGATGATATCTATTATGATTGAAATGGTCTGCACATCGTAGCAAGATATGACTGTATTTACACCCACACACACACACACACCACACCACACGCATATATATATATATATATATATATATATATATATATATATATATATATATATAATTATTTTTTTACTATAATAATTAAATACCTACAGACACTAGTGTTTCATCCTTTCGGGATTCTTCAGTGCAGGGTGTCACGATTACCACCAGTCGAACAATTCGAACCCCGCGACACGAGACATCTCTGGCTCGATTAGCGGAGGCCGTATCCATTCGACTACTATATATATATATATATATATATATATATATATATATATATATATATATATATATATATATATATATATATATATATGAGAGAGAGAGAGAGACAGAGACAGAGACAGAGACAGAGAGAGACAGAGACAGAGAGAGAGAGACAGAGACAGAGACAGAGAGAGAGAGACAGAGACAGAGACAGAGACAGAGATAGAGACAGAGACAGAGAGAGGGGGCATCATATTCTCATATATAAATATATATGTATATATATGTATATATATATATATATATAGAGAGAGAGAGAGATAGAGAGAGAGAGAGAGAGAGATAGAGAGAGAGAGAGGGGCATCATATTCCCATTGAGACAAGTGTGATAAAAAAGCACGGAATTTTTCTGTTTCACTTTTTTCATTTTTACTTTCTCCAATCTCTGAATATTTTTTTTTAAAATGCATTATAGCACCTTTTTTTTGGGGGGGGGGATTTTTCCTTTATTTTGTCTTACCGATTAGAATACCATTTAACATTTATAGGAGATTTTACTGTTTTCTGTTTAAATTGTAGCAAGATATGACTGTATTTACACCCACACACACACACACACCACATTCATATATATATATATATATTTATATTTATATATATATATATATATATATATATATATATATATATATATATATATATAGAGAGAGAGAGAGAGAGAGAGAGAGAGAGAGAGAGAGAGAGAGAGAGGGGGGGGGGCCTCATATTCCCATTGAGACAAGTGTGATAAAAAAGCACGGAATTTTTCTGTTTCACTTTTTTAATTTTTACTTTCTCCAATCTCTGAATAATTTTTTTGGCGTTTTTCTCAAAATTGTTTAGGTTGGACACTCTGAATGTTGTATTTTGTATTGTTCTTTGTGAGAAGAGTAAGAGGCTTAGTGAGATATTAGTCTTAATTATGTTGTTGGAAGAGATGCTAGTTATTATATATATTCATTGTGAATGTTCATATTGTTGAGATGTTCATATTGTAAGAGATGGGATGGAGAATGGAACGGGAGTGTTTATATAACATAAATACTTTGACACATATTCTTTAACATCTAACACATATTTTTTAGATGATGATTTTACCAAATGGTTCTTATACATAAATGGACAATACCTTTTCTCGTTGTAATGATGAACACAGAAGACGGCAGTATGAAAAACATGATGATCATTTATTTCTTCCAATTGACCGGTCAATGGCTTTGCATCCAGGAATTCAAAGTTTATTTACATCATCTTCTTCTAAAACCCTCTTGCTTCCAGATGGTGCCTAGGTTCAGTCAACCCCTCTGCGTCCCTGGTCGGACTCTCGTCTGACTCTCTGACTCCCTCTCTAACTCTTACTTCGGACTCTTTATTTAGAAATCACATGTATGTCTGGCCAACGTGACTATAATTCATGTGTCATCAACATGCGCGATTTGCACGTTTTTGAAATATTCTGATGACCAGGAAATTTCCCAATTTCCTTTGTTGTTTTACAAAGGAATTTAACCTACTTATTTAATTCATATAACCCATATTTTAGTGTGCACATTCTTTCTAACAATGTGCATAGTTTCCAAATTTGTATTTATTAAATATTTTATCAGAATCAACAATTTACTGGACATTCAATTTAAAACCTATTTTTCTTTAAAACTTATCTCCAGGGTTCGATTCCCGTTTTCTCTAATTTTGTTTTCATTTACTAATTCTCTTTATTTTTACTTATATGAAAAAGAGGACAAGCCTTTTTCATGTAACATATATATATATATATATATATATATATATATATATATATATATATATATATATATATATATATATATATATATCCGTTCAGGAGTAGATAACTCTAATGTGGCCATATCTCTTTAATTTTAAACATTACCATCTATTGCCCTCGTCTACGCTTATTTATTGATCATTCTCTACCAAAAGTCGCTGGGAAAATGGCTGGATCCTTCTAGCGATCCAGTAGATATCTCACTGCTGATGCAATTTAAAAAAAAATTTGACTCTCGTGTGTGTATTCGTTGATATCTTATATGCTTTTATATATTTTATGTTGATTAACTGTGTCGGATATATACTCGAGACTCTAAACAATGAAAAGAATACGCTGTTGTCATAGCCCAAGTTATTAATGCCTGTCGGTGGTTAGTATATAAGTGCGATATAAAAACAGTGCACATGAGACCAAAAAATATACTTACCTTGCATAGAGCAACGTAGTCATGATCATAGTGTAGTATCTGTTCCAAGACACGCACTAGACCAGACGAAGTTCTCGAAAGCAGGTGCCCACTTGGTCAGCCTTTAGACCACTTAAGGGCTTTTTCTTTGTCCAGCCAAAAAGGACCGACCCCTTCTTTGGGTGAGTGGTCCTTTCGGCCAACTAACTGTTTGCTTTTCTTTCTTTTTTGCAGGTCCGTCCAGTGTCTGGATCCGACTTAAGCAGCCGGCAGGACTAGAGGTAACCGACGTGCCATTAGGCGAAGGCCCTCTAGATCCGAATCGGCGGGTCGGTGAAGGGCACTGGGCCAACAAAAAAAGAGGCAGGCCTCTGCCTCTAACACCATGGGGGACGCCCCTGGTGTTGTGACGAGGAGGGGGAGTGCCACATCCGGTGGCACTCCAGTGACGAGAAGGGGGGGTGTCACATCCGGTGACACCCCAGTGCCGAGAAGGGGGGGGTGTCACACCCGGTGACACCCCAGTGCCGAGAAGGGGGGGGTGTCACACCCGGTGACACCCCAGTGCCGAGAAGGGGGGGTGTCACACCCGGTGACACCCCAGTGCCGTGTAGAGGGAGTGCCACATCCGGTGGCACTCCAGTGCCGTGTAGAGGGAGTGCCACATCCGGTGGCACTCCAGTGCCGTCGAGGGAGGATACCACACCCGGTGGGGTCCCAGCGCCGTATTCGAGGGGGAGTGCCACGTTCGATGACGCTCATGTGTCGTTACCTGGGGTAATCTCTTTCGGAGATATCCCTCTACCTCTGGTGGCGGATGTCACACCTCGTAGCATTCCAGTGTCTGGCGTCGGGGGTGTTGCCACCCCAATAAACAATCCCAGCCAAGCAGAACCTGGCCCACCTGGCTTCACCGGCATCGCCGTCGTAGATACCACCAAGCCTCCAAGAGCCTCAACAAGAGAAGAGGTGGTAAATGCATGGAGCAGAATCGTACAGCAAGCTTCAAGTGAAGAGGATGTACGAGGTAACAAGAAGAAGAAGAGGCGGCCGGTCAAGCGTTGGTGGATACGCGACGATGCCGGTACGTCAGCCCAGACACTGAAAAAATCACAATCCGTCACAAGCAGCCCCCAGAAGCCTGAAACCGAGGGGCTACGAAGATCCAAATCTATCGATATAATAGTAGTTGATGGGTGCTCCCCGGGGGTGGGGGGAACTAAGCATGTGGAGCCGGCAAAAAAGGAGGAATGGCCAGCCCTCGCAGTGTCCGACTCCCCGATCCCGGAAGAACAAAGGACGCCGCCAACAACATCGGCAGCGGAGGCAGTAGCAGCAACACCTACAAGAGAGACATCAAAAGAACAGCTGAGCTGGGGACCAAAACAAAAACAGACCAAGTCCCCGGAGTTTTACAAAGAACTGCTGGAAACAAAGTACAAGGGACTCATAGAAGGCAATAACATCAAAGCCGTGCCACAAACCCTGGAAACGATAAGGGAGAGGTCGGTCTCTCTCCTTACGCTTGATGCCAAGGGAAAGGGATTAAAAGGCGTCCCGAAGGACCGCATGATGGAGCTGCTTGGAGAGCTCCGAATTCCAGCCCAGTATGCGGTCAGAAGATATAATGCGATGTGGGAGGTCCTCTTGCCAACGAAGGAAGACGCGGAAAAGCTGGCAAGAGGAGACCTCACGTGGAGAGACGTAAAAATAAGACCCGAATACCTCTCCAAAAGGCGAACAAAAGTAACCATTTCTGGGGTCCCCTGCTTCCTAATTGAGGAACAACTGGGGGCAATAATGTCCCAATTTGGAGAAGTGGAAGACTTAGAGGCAGTAAGGGGACCCCGAAATATATTGACCGGGGAGTATAAACTCCAAATGCGCCTCAATCGGAAGCAGTTCCACGAAATCCCAGCTCAGCTGACCTGTGAGGGCTGGACCATGATAGTAATTGTCGAAGGCAGAAGGCCACAATGCTGGCAGTGCCAAAAAACAGGCCACGTGGCACGATTCTGCCCTCAGAAGAAGACGAACACGGTAGAAGCAGAAGCAGGAAAAAGGCCAGAAACGGAAGTGGGATCCAAGAAGGCCGAAAAGAAACCGGAAGAACAAGACTCCACTAAATGGAGTACGGTTGCAGGAAAAAAAGGAAAGAAGCCTGAGCCGGCTCCACATGCCGCAAACAGAAGTATGCCCACAGCCGTTAAAAGAAAAGCCAGGGTTAGTGGATCCGGCTCGGAGAGCGATGGAGGAGACGAGGGCCAAAAAGGTAAACGAGAGAAGAAAGAGAGAGAAAAGGATCCTGAACTCCCGGAATCACAACCCCCCAAGAGGAAGTTCAGCTTACCCCTCCCCTATTCACCACTCCGATTTCCACGATGGAGCAAGTGGAAGCTCCTGAGGAAGATACTACCGTGGAAAACATCATAGAAAACCCGGAAAAAATTCCAATAGATTCCGACCAAGCGGAAAGCTGTAAGACCCAGGAGAAGCAGGAGGAGCAAGAAAAGGCGGCGGCCCCGAGAGAGGAGAGGTCCAAAAAATTCCCCTTCCTACCCGGGGAAAAGATTTGTAATGCCGACCTGAGCCATGCGGTCAGTGACCTCAATGGCAGACAAAAAAGATATTTGAAGGAGTTAGAAGGCCTTAAATCCATCGATGGCAAAGAGGTCACTGACCCAAGGAATTTTCGCGATGCCCCATCATTGATCACTTTCGTTAGGGTGAATAGGGGGGGTAGAGCAAAGGCGCTGTGGCGCATGATCGAAGCTGGAAAATCCGCATTCGCGGGATTAAAAATAGTGGACGGGGAGCACCCATCACTCAGTAAGATATCAAACCAGTGCGAAGGGAGGGTCCCCATTTATGTTCACCCCTCCTTTTATAGGGCACTAAAGATGACGTTCCCCCTGGACGTGGGAGGCCTGGCTCGAGACGGACGGCTTACGTCCGAACTGCTCACGGGCAGTCTCGGTCAGGCCTTCGACGTCCTGACCCCCGAGGACTTTAGACCCCTAGTAGAGGAATACTACTAGATAGTGGAAACATGGAAACGAGCTTGAATATAGCTAGTTTAAATGCGAGGGGCATGAGATCCCGAAGCAAGGCTGTTCGCGTGCTGAGGGATCTCGTGGCCCTTGAGGTAGATGTAGCCACCTTGCAAGAGACCCACTTTGTTGGGGCCGGGGACTGCGATGTGCTGGTGAACGATTTTGATGTTTACTCAGCATATGGCAGTCTCTATAGCCGGGGGGTTTCTGTACTAGTGAGTCGCACTCTGTCTGCGACGGTTACACTTGTCCACGCGGACGCTCATGGGAGGTTGGTCGTGGTCGATGTTGCCGTTAAAAGCGGCGCTTTTCGGATCGTGGCAGTTTATGCGCCTAACATCCCCAGCGAGAGGGTTTCCTTTTTTCGGCGGGTGGAGGTGTTTCTCTCTTCGGGTCCGGAGCGGGTAGTTTTAATGGGGGACTGGAATGCCATCCTGGACCCCAATATAGATAGGGTCGGGGGGGTTAGAGGGTCGGGAGGGTGTGAAAGCAGCCTGTCTGACCTGATGGCCTCGTGCGATCTGGTCGATAGGTTCCGTCTGGATCACCCCGGGAGGGAGATGTGGACGTGGCAATCTAGCTCGGCCGCCTTTACAAGTTCATACTTGGACAGGATGTTAATTAGAAGGGGCGACACAGATTTCCTATCTTGTCCCACGTTCCACTGGTTAGGTCATTCGGACCACAAACTTGTTTTGGCCCGTTTGAAATTAGGTAATAGGCCTAGGTTGGCTGGCTACTGGAAGATGAACGCCTCCTTATTGGAGTCGGTCGACTTCCGGGAGCAGCTGACATTACTAATTCAGAGGGAGTTAGTGGGGGCGGTTACCGGGAGTAGATGGTGGGTTAACCTTAAGGCTACCATTAGGCGCTTTTGTGTCCAATACAGCCAACGCCTCGCGTTAACTAGGGCTCGGACCAAAAGGCACTTAGAGGATAGATTGACCCGGGCGGTGGCAGGGGGGGATTCCCTAGAACTAGCTCTAGTTAAGGGGGACCTCAATCGCTTGGCTAGCGAGCGATATGAAGGTCAATTAATTAGGGCTAGGTTAGAAAGAGTTTCCAACGAAGCCGTGAACGTTGACGCTGTTGAGCGTAAGGCTGCCCTAAGACGTGGCTCGGATGGGTACATTCGGGAGGTGAATAACCTGGGAGGGCGTCCTCTCGTGTCGACACGGGAGATCTGCAATGGGTTTCGGCAACATTTGGAGGAGCGCTTCACCAAACTACCCAGACTCCGCGGCCAGGAGTTTGGCAGCTATTTAGCTGGCTCGCCCCGCCTTACTGCGGCCCGAGCGGCTAGCTGCGAGGGGATGGTTACGGAGCGTGAGGTCATTACTGCGTTGAAGCAGGTTGGCCGCAACAAATCTCCGGGGCTCGATGGTTTACCTTACGAACTGTTCTTGAGGCTGTCGCCCATGTTTGTGCCCCTTCTGACGGGCGTGTTTAACCACTGGTTTGCCCAGGACTCGATCCCGAGGCAAGTAACCAAAGGAGTGGTCACGCTTCTGAAGAAGGGGAACCAACATGGAGGGGGGAATCTAGATGACTATAGGCCCATCACTCTGCTTAACGCAGACTTCAAGATTTTGTCCCGCGTTCTTGCGAATCGACTGCAGGCTGTTATCGGCGATTTGGTCGAACCGGATCAGAACTACGCTGTGAAGGATCGATCGATTCAAAACAATCTGCACTTGATTCGCACGATCTTAGAGGGGGTAGAAGACGACACAGAAGCCGCGCTGATCAATTTAGATCAGTCCAAGGCGTTCGACAGGGTGGACCATGGGTTCCTGAGGGCTGTTGTGGAAACCGCCGGCTTTGGTCCGGACTTCCGCAAGTGGATCTCCGCCCTGTATCGTGATCCCGCGGTGGTGGTGCAAGTTAATGGTAGGTTGTCGGAGTCCTTTGGGGTCTCCCGGTCGGTGCGGCAGGGTTGTCCGCTGTCGCCTCTGCTTTATGTCCTGGCGTTGGAGCCCTTCCTTCGCAAATTAAGGGACGAGGCGGCGAGACCAGTCCTACGCGGCATAGCTCTGCCTGGCGGCAAAGTTGCCAGGGTGTCCGCGTACGCCGATGACGTCACCGTGTTCGTCGCACGACGAACCGACATTAAAGCGGTGATAGAGGCGATCGCTGAGTATGAAGTTGTCACAGGGGCCGTGATCAATCGCAGCAAGTCCGTTGGCCTGCGGTTGGGCGCCTGGACCGGGGTAAACTCGCTTCCAGGTGCGTTCGGCTGGACATATGGCCCAGTAAAGATCCTCGGTGTGTGGTTCGGGCCGGACCTCCAGCTGGACAAGAATTGGTCGGAAGTACAGACTAAGGTCGAGTCGTCAGTAGGGACTTGGATTCGGAGGAAATTGTCCTTGAAGGGTCGTGCGGAGGCATGTGCTACATACGTGTTTCCGCTGATCCTTTACCGTTTATCTGTTCTTCCCCTGCCTGCGGACCGCTGTAAGGCTTTAGAGCAACTCCTATTCAAACTTCTTTGGGTAGGAGGAAAGCCGTATGTCCGTAGACAGGTCTGTACACAGAAGCTTAGCGAGGGAGGCTTGGGGATGCCTGATCTGCTAAGTCACAAGCACGCAGAAAGATTGGCATTCCTGAGTCGGACACTGATGGAGGAAACGCCCTGGGTACCAGTCGTGGAGCAAGCTTTCCCACGGCTCATATCCAACCCTGCCGCTGAAGGTCGCAGAAGACCGGCGGGGGAAAGGTGTTTCCTGACCGAATGCCGAGCCGCCCTTAGGGCATTGCCGGGGTCCAGTGACCTTGCACGGCCTAGGTGGTTGCTATATAGGGATGTAGTGGAGGGGACTGCAAAAGACCCGCTGGTGGAGCGGCTACATCTGTCGAGGGGGGAAGTTCTCTCGCTGTGGAGTTGGGCGCCTGCCAGTAGCTACATCAACAACGCTGAATTTTCTATTACGTGGAGGCTAGTCCGAGACGCGCTGCCACTCTTTGGCAAACTAGCCAGGGACGATCATGATAGGGATTATTACTATCCCCCGTGCCCACGCTGCAATGATGAGGAAGAAGAGGAGACGAGAGAACACGCGTTCTTTCTTTGCAGCGGGGTGCGGAGTCTCTGGGAGTATGTCGAAGGGGTAACGGCTCGCATCGACCCCGAGCGGTCGGTGCCACTTGATTTAGCGTACGTAGTCGATAATGTGGATCCGCCGTTTGACAGGGAGAAACGGTTGGGGTTTCTAGCGATCCTAGCGGTGGCTAGGTTAGTGACGTGGGTTTCACGTCTGGACATTGTCTATAGGGGGCAGTCTGTTTCCGATCACGATCTGGTTGTTCGTTTTAAGCATCAACTTAAAACGAAAATCAGATGTGATTGGAAAAGATTGCCCCACATCGACTTTGATAGAAGATGGGTGCACAACACTAGTTTGTGCATCCGACGAGGCGCTAGATTTAAGTTCGTGTTTCCACCCTAGTGGTATTGGTCCTAGGGTGCTGAGGTTTCTTTTTTCTCGGAACCCAGCCCAATCAAGACAAGTAATATAAGGTTTACCTTATAATATTGGGTAGTTTTAAGGCTAGATAGGCAGTAACCACCAAGAGTGGATAGCTTGTGCTTTTTATAGGGCCTAGATTAGGGTAGTATGCGTGTGGATCCTGTTCCCATAGCTTTTTTATTTTTTGATAGATTGGCACTAGGAGAGCTTCCAAAGATGCCCAAAAGTCCACTTGTTTTATTTTGTCCCAGGCCTATTTTGCCCATTACGTACATTATCTTGGAAGACGCCATCCATCCCTATTATCCCCGACCCTAATTTATTTTCCATACATGTCCCTAGTTCCTCCACTCCCCTTTAGGGAACGACCTGCTTGCTTTCACCCTTTCCCCCCGGGGGAAGAGGACCGGAAGACAGTGGGCGTTTCATATGACAGACCAGCCGTTAGGTAGGGAGGGTCCCCTTACTAACCCGCCCCCATAGGCATTTTGTTAATTTATTTTCTTTTTATTTCTTTTTGGGTGTATTCTAGCTTGCCCCCCTCCCCATCATCTCACCCCCATTACAAAAAAAAAAAAAAAAAAAAAAAAAAATTAAAACTTTAGTTTGTAGATATTTTTTCCTTTTAATTTCTTGTATATAATGTTATATGTGCTTCTTTTATCACAGCGTGAATGTCGCCTGCCATCCCGTAAGCTGGGGAGCTGTTATTTTAAGTAGGTCCGGGTAAGAATGTTAGGCGAAACAGTGCGTGATAGAAACTCTAGTATAGGTTTTATAATAAAGTACTTGCTATCTTACGCAAGTCTAGCTAAGGACTAGAAAAGACCCCTTTTTCCCCCACTCCCCCTTACTGGCCTTTGTGCCTAAGCTTCTTCGTACCCCAAATGAGGCCTTGGCAGTAGATAATGCCAAGGCCGGGGACGAAGGGCTAAATATAATACTTACCTTGCATAGAGCAACGTAGTCATGATCATAGTGTAGTATCTGTTCCAAGACACGCACTAGACCAGACGAAGTTCTCGAAAGCAGGTGCCCACTTGGTCAGCCTTTTGACCACTTAAGGGCTTTTTCTTTGTCCAGCCAAAAAGGACCGACGCCTTCTTTGGGTGAGTGGTCCTTTCGGCCAACTAACTGTTTGCTTTTCTTTCTTTTTTGCAGGTCCGTCCAGTGTCTGGATCCGACTTAAGCAGCCGGCAGGACTAGAGGTAACCGACGTGCCATTAGGCGAAGGCCCTCTAGATCCGAATCGGCGGGTCGGTGAAGGGCACTGGGCCAACAAAAAAGGAGGCAGGCCTCTGCCTCTAACACCATGGGGGACGCCCCTGGTGTTGTGACGAGGAGGGGGAGTGCCACATCCGGTGGCACTCCAGTGACGAGAAGGGGGGGTGTCACATCCGGTGACACCCCAGTGCCGAGAAGGGGGGGTGTCACATCCGGTGACACCCCAGTGCCGAGAAGGGGGGGTGTCACATCCGGTGACACCCCAGTACCGAGAAGGGGGGGTGTCACACCCGGTGACACCCCAGTGCCGATACCTGGGGATATCACCTTTGGTGATATCCCAGCGACGATTACGGGGGGCACCACACCCGGTGGTGCTCCAGTGCAGTGGGCTGTCCCGGGGGTCGCCACCCCCAGTTCGAGAGCGGTACCAGGGGTCGTTAGGTCGAAAGCTAGTTCGGGGACTGCTGCCTGGGTGGACCTCGACAGGCCAGAAACATCATCCCCATCATTAGTCGACACCACGAGGGAGGACGAGCTGGCTGCGTGGAGGAAACTCGTCCAGGGCACACCTGGTGGAGAAGGCGCACCCGGCAAGAAGAGGAGACCAGTAAAGAAATGGTGGGCCCTGGACGACCAAGCAGCCATTAGGCCATCTCAGTCGGAAGCCAGCAGCCCCCAGAAAGTCGAAACCGACCTCAGGAAGACCAGGTCACTGGAGGTTATTGTGGTTGATGGGTGCTCCCCGGGGGTGGGGGGAACTAAGCATGTGGAGCCGGCAACAAAGGAGGAATGGCCAGCCCTCGCAGTGTCCGACTCCCCGATCCCGGAAGAGCAAAGGACGCCGCCAACAACATCGGCAGCGGCGGTAGCAGCAGCAACACCTACAGGAGAGACATCAAAAGAACAGCTGAGCTGGGGACCAAAACAAAAACAGACAAAGTCCCCGGAGTTTTACAAGGAACTGCTGGAAACAAATACAAGGGACTCATAGAAGGCAATAACATCAAAGCCGTGCCACAAACCCTGGAAACGATAAGGGAGAGGTCGGTCTCTCTCCTTACGCTTGATGCCAAGGGAAAGGGATTAAAAGGCGTCCCGAAGGACCGCATGATGGAGCTGCTTGGAGAGCTCCGAATTCCAGCCCAGTATGCGGTCAGAAGATTTAATGCGATGTGGGAGGTCCTCTTGCCAACGAAGGAAGACGCGGAAAAGCTGGCAAGAGGAGACCTCACGTGGAGAGACGTAAAAATAAGACCAGAATACTTCTCCAAAAGGCGAACAAAAGTAACCATTTCTGGGGTCCCCTGCTTCCTAATTGAGGAACAACTGGGGGCAATAATGTCCCAATTTGGAGAAGTGGAAGACTTAGAGGCAGTAAGGGGACCCCGAAATATATTGACCGGGGAGTACAAACTCCAAATGCGCCTCAACCGGAAGCAGTTCCACGAAATCCCAGCTCAGCTGACCTGTGAGGGCTGGACCATGATAGTAATTGTCGAAGGCAGAAGGCCACAATGCTGGCAGTGCCAAAAGACAGGCCACGTGGCACGATTCTGCCCTCAGAAGAAGACGAACACGGTAGAAGCAGAAGCAGGAAAAAGGCCAGAAACGGAAGTGGGATCCAAGAAGGCCGAAAAGAAACCGGAAGAACAAGACTCCACTAAATGGAGTACGGTTGCAGGAAAAAAAGGAAAGAAGCCTGAGCCGGCTCCACATGCCGCAACCAGAAATATGCCCACAGCCGTTAAAAGAAAAGCCAGGGTTAGTGGATCCGGCTCGGAGAGCGATGGAGGAGACGAGGGCCAAAAAGGTAAACGAGAGAAGAAAGAGAGAGAAAAGGATCCTGAACTCCCGGAATCACAACCCCCCCAAGAGGAAGTTCAGCTTACCCCTCCCCTATTCACCACTCCGATTTCCACGATGGAGCAAGTGAAAGCTCCTGAGGAAGATACTACCGTGGAAAACACCATAGAAAACCCGGAAAAAATTCCAATAGATTCCGACCAAGCGGAAAGCTGTAAGACCCAGGAGAAGCAGGAGGAGCAAGAAAAGGCGGCGGCCCCGAGAGAGGAGAGGTCCAAAAAATTCCCCTTCCTACCCGGGGAAAAGATTTGTAATGCCGACCTGAGCCATGCGGTCAGTGACCTCAATGGCAGACAAAAAAGATATTTGAAAGAGTTAGAAGGCCTTAAATCCATCGATGGCAAAGAGGTCACTGACCCAAGGAATTTCCGCGATGCCCCATCATTGATCACTTTCGTTAGGGTGAATAGGGGGGGTAGAGCAAAGGCGCTGTGGCGCATGATCGAAGCTGGAAAATCCGCATTCGCGGGATTAAAAATAGTGGACGGGGAGCACCCATCACTTAGTAAGATATCAAACCAGTGCGAAGGGAGGGTCCCCATTTATGTTCACCCCTCCTTTTATAGGGCACTAAAGATGACGTTCCCCCTGGACGTGGGAGGCCTGGCTCGAGACGGACGGCTTACGTCCGAACTGCTCGCGGGCAGTCTCGGTCAGGCCTTCGACGTCCTGACCCCCGAGGACTTTAGACCCCTAGTAGAGGAATACTACTAGATAGTGGAAACATGGAAACGAGCTTGAATATAGCTAGTTTAAATGCGAGGGGCATGAGATCCCGAAGCAAGGCTGTTCGCGTGCTGAGGGATCTCGTGGCCCTTGAGGTAGATGTAGCCACCTTGCAAGAGACCCACTTTGTTGGGGCCGGGGACTGCGATGTGCTGGTGAACGATTTTGATGTTTACTCAGCATATGGCAGTCTCTATAGCCGGGGGGTCTCTGTACTAGTGAGTCGCACTCTGTCTGCGACGGTTACACTTGTCCACGCGGACGCTCATGGGAGGTTGGTCGTGGTCGATGTTGCCGTTAAAAGCGGCGCGTTTCGGATCGTGGCAGTTTATGCGCCTAACATCCCCAGCGAGAGGGTTTCCTTTTTTCGGCGGGTGGAGGTGTTTCTCTCTTCGGGTCCGGAGCGGGTAGTTTTAATGGGGGACTGGAATGCCATCCTGGACCCCAATATAGATAAGGTCGGGGGGGTTAGAGGGTCGGGAGGGTGTGAAAGCAGCCTGTCTGACCTGATGGCCTCGTGCGATCTGGTCGATAGGTTCCGTCTGGATCACCCCGGGAGGGAGATGTGGACGTGGCAATCTAGCTCGGCCGCCTTTACAAGTTCATACTTGGACAGGATGTTAATTAGAAGGGGCGACACAGATTTCCTATCTTGTCCCACGTTCCACTGGTTAGGTCATTCGGACCACAAACTTGTTTTGGCCCGTTTGAAATTAGGTAATAGGCCTAGGTTGGCAGGCTACTGGAAGATGAACGCCTCCTTATTGGAGTCGGTCGACTTCCGGGAGCAGCTGACATTACTAATTCAGAGGGAGTTAGTGGGGGCGGTTACCGGGAGTAGATGGTGGGTTAACCTTAAGGCTACCATTAGGCGCTTTTGTGTCCAATACAGCCAACGCCTCGCGTTAACTAGGGCTCGGACCAAAAGGCACTTAGAGGATAGATTGACCCGGGCGGTGGCAGGGGGGGATTCCCTAGAACTAGCTCTAGTTAAGGGGGACCTCAATCGCTTGGCTAGCGAGCGATATGAAGGTCAGTTAATTAGGGCTAGGTTAGAAAGAGTTTCCAACGAAGCCGTGAACGTTGACGCTGTTGAGCGTAAGGCTGCCCTAAGACGTGGCTCGGACGGGTACATTCGGGAGGTGAATAACCTGGGAGGGCGTCCTCTCGTGTCGACACGGGAGATCTGCAATGGGTTTCGGCAACATTTGGAGGAGCGCTTCACCAAACTACCCAGACTCCGCGGCCAGGAGTTTGGCAGCTATTTAGCTGGCTCGCCCCGCCTTACTGCGGCCCGAGCGGCTAGCTGCGAGGGGATGGTTACGGAGCGTGAGGTCATTACTGCGTTGAAGCAGGTTGGCCGCAACAAATCTCCGGGGCTCGATGGTTTACCTTACGAACTGTTCTTGAGGCTGTCGCCCATGTTTGTGCCCCTTCTGACGGGCGTGTTTAACCACTGGTTTGCCCAGGACTCGATCCCGAGGCAGGTAACCAAAGGAGTGGTCACGCTTCTGAAGAAGGGGAACCAACATGGAGGGGGGAATCTAGATGACTATAGGCCCATCACTCTGCTTAACGCAGACTTCAAGATTTTGTCCCGCGTTCTTGCGAATCGACTGCAGGCTGTTATCGGCGACTTGGTCGAACCGGATCAGAACTACGCTGTGAAGGATCGATCGATTCAAAACAATCTGCACTTGATTCGCACGATCTTAGAGGGTGTAGAAGACGACACAGAAGCCGCGCTGATCAATTTAGATCAGTCCAAGGCGTTCGACAGGGTGGACCATGGGTTCCTGAGGGCTGTTGTGGAAACCGCCGGCTTTGGTCCGGACTTCCGCAAGTGGATCTCCGCCCTGTATCGTGATCCCGCGGTGGTGGTGCAAGTTAATGGTAGGTTGTCGGAGTCCTTTGGGGTCTCCCGGTCGGTGCGGCAGGGTTGTCCGCTGTCGCCTCTGCTTTATGTCCTGGCGTTGGAGCCCTTCCTTCGCAAATTAAGGGACGAGGCGGCGAGACCAGTCCTACGCGGCATAGCTCTGCCTGGCGGCAAAGTTGCCAGGGTGTCCGCGTACGCCGATGACGTCACCGTGTTCGTCGCACGACGAACCGACATTGAAGCGGTGATAGAGGCGATCGCTGAGTATGAAGTTGTCACAGGGGCCGTGATCAATCGCAGCAAGTCCGTTGGCCTGCGGTTGGGCGCCTGGACCGGGGTAAACTCGCTTCCAGGTGCGTTCGGCTGGACAGATGGCCCAGTAAAGATCCTCGGTGTGTGGTTCGGGCCGGACCTCCAGCTGGACAAGAATTGGTCGGAAGTACAGACTAAGGTCGAGTCGTCAGTAGGGACTTGGATTCGGAGGAAATTGTCCTTGAAGGGTCGTGCGAAGGCATGTGCTACATACGTGTTTCCGCTGATCCTTTACCGTTTATCTGTTCTTCCCCTGCCTGCGGACCGCTGTAAGGCTTTAGAGCAACTCCTATTCAAACTTCTTTGGGTAGGAGGAAAGCCGTATGTCCGTAGACAGGTCTGTACACAGAAGCTTAGCGAGGGAGGCTTGGGGATGCCTGATCTGCTTAGTCACAAGCACGCAGAAAGATTGGCATTCCTGAGTCGGACACTGATGGAGGAAACGCCCTGGGTACCAGTCGTGGAGCAAGCTTTCCCACGGCTCATATCCAACCCTGCCGCTGAAGGTCGCAGAAGACCGGCGGGGGAAAGGTGTTTCCTGACCGAATGCCGAGCCGCCCTTAGGGCATTGCCGGGGTCCAGTGACCTTGCACGGCCTAGGTGGTTGCTATATAGGGATGTAGTGGAGGGGACTGCGAAAGACCCGCTGGTGGAGCGGCTACATCTGTCGAGGGGGGAAGTTCTCTCGCTGTGGAGTTGGGCGCCTGCCAGTAGCTACATCAACAACGCTGAATTTTCTATTACGTGGAGGCTAGTCCGAGACGCGCTGCCACTCTTCGGCAAACTAGCCAGGGACGATCATGATAGGGATTATTACTATCCCCCGTGCCCACGCTGCAATGATGAAGAAGAGGAGGAAACGAGAGAACACGCGTTCTTTCTTTGCAGCGGGGTGCGGAGTCTCTGGGAGTATGTCGAGGGGGTAACGGCTCGCATCGACCCCGAGCGGTCGGTGCCACTTGATTTGGCGTACGTAGTCGATAATGTGGATCCGCCGTTTGACAGGGAGAAACGGTTGGGGTTTCTAGCGATCCTAGCGGTGGCTAGGTTAGTGACGTGGGTTTCACGTCTGGACATTGTCTATAGGGGGCAGTCTGTTTCGGATCACGATCTGGTTGTTCGTTTTAAGCATCAACTTAAAACGAAAATCAGATGTGATTGGAAAAGATTGCCCCACATCGACTTTGATAGAAGATGGGTGCACAACACTAGTTTGTGCATCCGACGAGGCGCTAGATTTAAGTTCGTGTTTCCACCCTAGTGGTATTGGTCCTAGGGTGCTGAGGTTTCTTTTTTCTCGGAACCCAGCCCAATCAAGACAAGTAATATAAGGTTTACCTTATAATATTGGGTAGTTTTAAGGCTAGATAGGCAGTAACCACCAAGAGTGGATAGCTTGTGCTTTTTATAGGGCCTAGATTAGGGTAGTATGCGTGTGGATCCTGTTCCCATAGCTTTTTATTTTTTGATAGATTGGCACTAGGAGAGCTTCCAAAGATGCCCAAAAGTCCACTTGTTTTATTTTGTCCCAGGCCTATTTTGCCCATTACGTACATTATCTTGGAAGACGCCATCCATCCCTATTATCCCCGACCCTAATTTATTTTCCATACATGTCCCTAGTTCCTCCACTCCCCTTTAGGGAACGACCTGCTTGCTTTCACCCTTTCCCCCCGGGGGAAGAGGACCGGAAGACAGTGGGCGTTTCATATGACAGACCAGCCGTTAGGTAGGGAGGGTCCCCTTACTAACCCGCCCCCATAGGCATTTTGTTAATTTGTTTTCTTTTTCTTTCTTTTTGGGTGTATTCTAGTTTGCCCCCCTCCCCATCATCTCACCCCCATTACAAAAAAAAAAAAAAAAAAAAAAAAAAAAAAAAAATTAAAACTCTTTAGTTTGTAAATATTTTTCCTTTTAATTTCTTGTATATAATGTTATATGTTCTTCTTTTATCACAGCGTGAATGTCGCCTGCCATCCCGTAAGCTGGGGAGCTGTTATTTTAAGTAGGTCCGGGTAAGAATGTTAGGCGAAACAGTGCGTGATAGAAACTCTAGTATAGGTTTTATAATAAAGTACTTGCTATCTTACGCAAGTCTAGCTAAGGACTAGAAAAGACCCCTTTTTCCCCCACTCCCCCTTACTGGCCTTTGTGCCTAAGCTTCTTCGTACCCCAAATGAGGCCTTGGCAGTAGATAATGCCAAGGCCGGGGACGAAGGGCTAAATATAATACTTACCTTGCATCTTTGCTAGGAGCGTTTAGCAACAGCGTGAGATCAAAGTGTAGTATCTGTTCTCAGAAACTACACCAAGACTGACAACGTTCTATACGCAGCCCACTTGGCCAAATTTTGGCCACTTAAGGGTTTTATTTGTCCAGCCTAAAAGGACCGACCCCTTCTTTGGGAGTGTGGTCCTTTCGGCTCACTAACTGCCTTTGCTTTTCTTTCTTTTTTGCAGGTCCGTCCAGTGTCTGGATCCGACTTAAGCAGCCGGCAGGACTAGAGGTAACCGACGTGCCATTAGGCGAAGGCCCTCTAGCTCCGAATCGGCGGGTCGGTGAAGGGCACTGGGCCAACAAAAAAAGAGGCAGGCCTCTGCCTCTAACACCATGGGGGACGCCCCTGGTGTTGTGACGAGGAGGGGGAGTGACACATCCGGTGGCACTCCAGTGACGAGAAGGGGGGGTGTCACATCCGGTGACACCCCAGTGCCGAGAAGGGGGGGTGTCACACCCGGTGACACCCCAGTGCCGAGAAGGGGGGGTGTCACATCCGGTGACACCCCAGTGCCGAGAAGGGGGGGTGTCACACCCGGTGACACCCCAGTGCCGAGAAGGGGGGGGTGTCACACCCGGTGACACCCCAGTGCCGAAACGCGGGGATATCACCTTCGGGGATATCCTCGTACCGTTAATGAGGGGGAATGCCACGCCCACTGACTCTCCGGTGTCGGTTTCGGGGGTCGCTACCCCCAGTTCCAGCATGGAGAGTTCAATGGAGAACCTAGACTCCTGGAAAAATGTTGTCCAGGGCCCACCTGGCGGAAGGCTTGCCTACAAGGCTAGGAAGCCTGTTAAAAAATGGTGGGTCCCGGACGAACCCAGAGAAACGCAATCAGAAGCAAGTAGCCCCCAGAAAGCTGACACCGGGGAGTTAAGGAAAACAAAATCCCTCGAGGTCATCGTGATAGATGGGTGCTCCTCGTCCATGACTACACCAAAGACACCAGCCAGCACGGCGGAGTGGCCAGCCCTCACAAGCGACGACTCCCCGATAACGCCAGCCCAAAGACCAAAGGACCAGACAGCCGGGACCAGCACGCCAGGGGAACCCCAGACGTCGCGAGCCTGGGCCGAAAAGGACAGCGGCAAAACAAAAACTCCGGATTTTTACAAGGACCTCTTGGAGACCAAGTACCGGGAACTCATCGAGGGAAATACCATCAAGACCCTGCCCGGTACTTGGGACGACATAAAAGAAAGAACGCTGTCCTTTATAACTTTTGACGCAGGAGGAAAGGGACTCACCGGGGTTTCCCTGGAGAAAATGCTAGAAACAATAAGCCAGCTAAAAATTCCGGCCCAGTATTTGGTAAAGAGACTCCGTTCCACGTGGGATGTCCTTTTGCCATCAAAGGAGGTGGCGATAAGTTGGGCAAAAGGAGACCTCACGTGGAAAGACATACGCCTCAGGCCGGAATACTTGTCAAGGAGGCAAGTAACTGTCACCGTGCTGGGAGTCCCGTGTTTTATCGGGGAGGATCTGCTAGGCGCAACATTCTCGCAGTTTGGGCAGGTCGAAGGTGTACATCCTGTCAAGGGTCCCCGGAACATCATCACGGGGACCTACAAGATCTACATAAGGATAGACAGAAAAAATTTCCACCAGATCCCTGCCCAGCTGACATGTGAGGGCTGGAACATGGCAGTAATAGTAGAGGGGAGAAGACCGCTGTGCTGGCTTTGCCTGAAGCCCGGACACATGGCCCGCTTCTGTCCTACAAGAAAGGACGCTCCGAAAACAAAGGAAGCCGCTACGAGTCCAAAAACCGACCAACCCAAGGAAGGACAGAAGCCGGCAAAGACAAAGGGGGAGAACGAATGGAGCAAAGTCGCCGCAAAAGGCAAGAAGACGGAGGTGGCCCCCACAACACCGAGGGCAGTTGCGGCGACTACTAAGAGGAAGCTCCCGGTAAGCTCCTCAGAGTCGGAGGAAGAAGAACGTGCCCCAAAACTCAAGAACAAGGAGAAGCGAGAGAGGAAGGAGCTGCCGAAAGACACAGAACAGGAGCTTCCTCTAGAAGAAAACACCAATGAGACTCCCCCTGAGTCTATGGAAGACGTAACAGCTGAGCCTCCAGCATCTCTCACCAAAGAAGCTCAGCCTACCCCTCCCCTATTCAACACTCCGGAGCCGGAAAGAACAGCTCCGGAAGACCAGCAAGCGGCGTCGGCGCAGAAAGCAGTGGAAGAAAAGGCGCCCTCCAGGACGGAAAAAACAAGAAAATATCCTTTTTGGCCTGGGGAGCGCCTTTGCGACGCAGAACTAGCTGTCGGGGACCTAAACGGTACGCAGAAAAAGAATCTCCGGCAGCTGGAAAAGTTAACAACTGTAGACTGCAAGAACATCACGGACCCACGAAATTTCGCCGACGCCCCGAATCTCATCACCTTCGTGCGGCCAAATAGGGGAGGAAGATCAAAGGCACTATGGAGGATGCTGGAGGCAGGAAAAACAACTTTCCCGGGCTTCAGGCTCATGGACGAGGAGCACCCATCTCTGACAAAAATTGCTAAGCAATGTGAAGGTCGGGTCCCTATTTACGTTCACCCCTCCTTCTATAGGGCAATTAAATTGACGTTCCCCTTGGACGTGGGGGGTCTGGCCAGGAACGGGCGGCTTACGCCCGACCTGCTCAAGGGCAGTCTGGGCCAGACCTTCGACGTCCTCTCTCCCGAGGACTTTAGACCCCTAGTAGAGGAATACTACTAGGTAGTGGAAACATGGAAACGAGCCTAAATTTAGCTAGTTTAAATGCGAGGGGCATGAGATCCCGAAGCAAGGCTGTTCGCGTGCTGAGGGATCTCGTGGCCCTTGAGGTAGACATAGCCACCTTGCAAGAGACCCACTTTGTTGGGGCCGGGGACTGCGATGTGCTGGTGAACGATTTTGATGTTTACTCAGCATATGGCAGTCTCTATAGCCGGGGGGTCTCTGTACTAGTGAGTCGCACTCTGTCTGCGACGGTTACACTTGTCCACGCGGACGCTCATGGGAGGCTGGTCGTGGTCGATGTTGCCGTTAAAAGCGGCGCGTTTCGGATCGTGGCAGTTTATGCGCCTAACATCCCCAGCGAGAGGGTTTCCTTTTTTCGGCGGGTGGAGGTGTTTCTCTCTTCGGGTCCGGAGCGGGTAGTTTTAATGGGGGACTGGAATGCCATCCTGGACCCCAATATAGATAGGGTCGGGGGGGTTAGAGGGTCGGGAGGGTGTGAAAGCAGCCTGTCTGACCTGATGGCCTCGTGCGATCTGGTCGATAGGTTCCGTCTGGATCACCCCGGGAGGGAGATGTGGACGTGGCAATCTAGTTCGGCCGCCTTTACAAGTTCATACTTGGACAGGATGTTAATTAGAAGGGGCGACACAGATTTCCTATCTTGCCCCACGTTCCACTGGTTAGGTCATTCGGACCACAAACTTGTTTTGGCCCGTTTGAAATTAGGTAATAGGCCTAGGTTGGCAGGCTACTGGAAGATGAACGCCTCCTTATTGGAGTCGGTCGACTTCCGGGAGCAGCTGACATTACTAATTCAGAGGGAGTTAGTGGGGGCGGTTACCGGGAGTAGATGGTGGGTTAACCTTAAGGCTACCATTAGGCGCTTTTGTGTCCAATACAGCCAACGCCTCGCGTTAACTAGGGCTCGGACCAAAAGGCACTTAGAGGATAGATTGACCCGGGCGGTGGCAGGGGGGGATTCCCTAGAACTAGCTCTAGTTAAGGGGGACCTCAATCGCTTGGCTAGCGAGCGATATGAAGGTCAGTTAATTAGGGCTAGGTTAGAAAGAGTTTCCAACGAAGCCGTGAACGTTGACGCTGTTGAGCGTAAGGCTGCCCTAAGACGTGGCTCGGATGGGTACATTCGGGAGGTGAATAACCTGGGAGGGCGTCCTCTCGTGTCGACACGGGAGATCTGCAATGGGTTTCGGCAACATTTGGAGGAGCGCTTCACCAAACTACCCAGACTCCGCGGCCAGGAGTTTGGCAGCTATTTAGCTGGCTCGCCCCGCCTTACTGCGGCCCGAGCGGCTAGCTGCGAGGGGATGGTTACGGAGCGTGAGGTCATTACTGCGTTGAAGCAGGTTGGCCGCAACAAATCTCCGGGGCTCGATGGTTTACCTTACGAACTGTTCTTGAGGCTGTCGCCCATGTTTGTGCCCCTTCTGACGGGCGTGTTTAACCACTGGTTTGCCCAGGACTCGATCCCGAGGCAGGTAACCAAAGGAGTGGTCACGCTTCTGAAGAAGGGGAACCAACATGGAGGGGGGAATCTAGATGACTATAGGCCCATCACTCTGCTTAACGCAGATTTCAAGATTTTGTCCCGCGTTCTTGCGAATCGACTGCAGGCTGTTATCAGCGACTTGGTCGAACCGGATCAGAACTACGCTGTGAAGGATCGATCGATTCAAAACAATCTGCACTTGATTCGCACGATCTTAGAGGGGGTAGAAGACGACACAGAAGCCGCGCTGATCAATTTAGATCAGTCCAAGGCGTTCGATAGGGTGGACCATGGGTTCCTGAGGGCTGTTGTGGAAACCGCCGGCTTTGGTCCGGACTTCCGCAAGTGGATCTCCGCCCTGTATCGTGATCCCGCGGTAGTGGTGCAAGTTAATGGTAGGTTGTCGGAGTCCTTTGGGGTCTCCCGGTCGGTGCGGCAGGGTTGTCCGCTGTCGCCTCTGCTTTATGTCCTGGCGTTGGAGCCCTTCCTTCGCAAATTAAGGGACGAGGCGGCGAGACCAGTCCTACGCGGCATAGCTCTGCCTGGCGGCAAAGTTGCCAGGGTGTCCGCGTACGCCGATGACGTCACCGTGTTCGTCGCACGACGAACCGACATTAAAGCGGTGATAGAGGCGATCGCTGAGTATGAAGTTGTCACAGGGGCCGTGATCAATCGCAGCAAGTCCGTTGGCCTGCGGTTGGGCGCCTGGACCGGGGTAAACTCGCTTCCAGGTGCGTTCGGCTGGACAGATGGCCCAGTAAAGATCCTCGGTGTGTGGTTCGGGCCGGACCTCCAGCTGGACAAGAATTGGTCGGAAGTACAGACTAAGGTCGAGTCGTCAGTAGGGACTTGGATTCGGAGGAAATTGTCCTTGAAGGGTCGTGCGGAGGCATGTGCTACATACGTGTTTCCGCTGATCCTTTACCGTTTATCTGTTCTTCCCCTGCCTGCGGACCGCTGTAAGGCTTTAGAGCAACTCCTATTCAAACTTCTTTGGGTAGGAGGAAAGCCGTATGTCCGTAGACAGGTCTGTACACAGAAGCTTAGCGAGGGAGGCTTGGGGATGCCTGATCTGCTTAGTCACAAGCACGCAGAAAGATTGGCATTCCTGAGTCGGACACTGATGGAGGAAACGCCCTGGGTACCAGTCGTGGAGCAAGCTTTCCCACGGCTCATATCCAACCCTGCCGCTGAAGGTCGCAGAAGACCGGCGGGGGAAAGGTGTTTCCTGACCGAATGCCGAGCCGCCCTTAGGGCATTGCCGGGGTCCAGTGACCTTGCACGGCCTAGGTGGTTGCTATATAGGGACGTAGTGGAGGGGACTGCAAAAGACCCGCTGGTGGAGCGGCTACATCTGTCGAGGGGGGAAGTTCTCTCGCTGTGGAGTTGGGCGCCTGCCAGTAGCTATATTAACAATGCTGAATTTTCGCTTACGTGGAGGCTGGTCCGAGACGCGCTGCCACTCTTCGGCAAACTAGCCAGGGACAATCATGATAGGGATTATTACTATCCCCCGTGCCCACGCTGCAATGATGAAGAGGAGGAGGAAACGAGAGAACACGCGTTCTTTCTTTGCAGCGGGGTGCGGAGTCTCTGGGAGTATGTCGAAGGGGTAACGGCTCGCATCGACCCCGAGCGGTCGGTGCCACTTGATTTAGCGTACGTAGTCGATAATGTGGATCCGCCGTTTGACAGGGAGAAACGGTTGGGGTTTCTAGCGATCCTAGCGGTGGCTAGGTTAGTGACGTGGGTTTCACGTCTGGACATTGTCTATAGGGGGCAGTCCGTTTCCGATCACGATCTGGTTGTTCGCTTTGAGCATCAACTTAAAACGAAAATCAGATGTGATTGGAAAAGATTGCCCCACATCGACTTTGATAGAAGATGGGTGCACAACACTAGTTTGTGCATCCGACGAGGCGCTAGATTTAAGTTCGTGTTTCCACCCTAGTGGTATTGGTCCTAGGGTGCTGAGGTTTCTTTTTTCTCGGAACCCAGCCCAATCAAGACAAGTAATATAAGGTTTACCTTATAATATTGGGTAGTTTTAAGGCTAGATAGGCAGTAACCACCAAGAGTGGATAGCGTGTGCTTTTTATAGGGCCTAGATTAGGGTAGTATGCGTGTGGATCCTGTTCCCATAGCTTTTTTTTTTTTTTTTTTTTTTTTTTTTTTTTTTGATAGATTGGCACTAGGAGAGCTTCCAAAGATGCCCAAAAGTCCACTTGTTTTATTTTGTCCCAGGCCTATTTTTGCCCATTACGTACATTATCTTGGAAGACGCCATCCATCCCTATTATCCCCGACCCTAATTTATTTTCCATACATGTCCCTAGTTCCTCCACTCCCCTTTAGGGAACGACCTGCTTGCTTTCACCCTTTCCCCCCGGGGGAAGAGGACCGGAAGACAGTGGGCGTTTCATATGACAGACCAGCCGTTAGGTAGGGAGGGTCCCCTTACTAACCCGCCCCCATAGGCATTTTGTTAATTTGTTTTCTTTTTATTTCTTTTTGGGTGTATTCTAGTTTGCCCCCCTCCCCATCATCTCACCCCCATTACAAAAAAAAAAAAAAAAAAAAAAAAAAAAAATTAAAACTCTTTAGTTTGTAGATATGTTTCCTTTTAATTTCTTGTATATAATGTTATATGTTCTTCTTTTATCACAGCGTGAATGTCGCCTGCCATCCCGTAAGCTGGGGAGCTGTTATTTTAAGTAGGTCCGGGTAAGAATGTTAGGCGAAACAGTGCGTGATAGAAACTCTAGTATAGGTTTTATAATAAAGTACTTGCTATCTTACGCAAGTCTAGCTAAGGACTAGAAAATACCCCTTTTTTCCCCCACTCCCCCTTACTGGCCTTTGTGCCTAAGCTTCTTCGTACCCCAAATGAGGCCTTGGCAGTAGATAATGCCAAGGCCGGGGACGAAGGGCTAAATATAATACTTACCTTACGTCAGGGTTACGGTGATCATTAAGGTCGTTCCCCCAGAGCGAGGCCCATCCATTGCACTGCGGTTGGGTTGACCTTTGCGATCGTCCCAAATGTGGACGACTCGGGCGTGCTATTTCTAAGTGTGGGGTCTGCGTTCGCGCTCACCCCGATAATACAATCAAAATCAGAAATCCTTTCCTACTTCTTCCAAGTACCTCTCACTCGTAGGTCTGTACTCCCTCCGCTTAATCACCTTTAATCTCTGTAATACCAAGAAATACGCCATTTCTCTCGACCAGTTTATTATCCACTTCAATTCCAACGTTCTGATTGTATCTAATTTGCATGTAAATGTAATCAACGTTTAATCGTGAGGAATTCGTCTAGCTGTCGTCTACAGCTACTGAAAGTGTCTTCTTTCGATATACAGTGTGGACATAAGCCCTGTTACAAAATTTCTGAACTATTTATTATGATAATATTAAAATAAATTTAATTGTCATTATATGATAATGTAATGTACGATTTCTTATTTTTTTTAGAAACAAAAGATGTTAATTTTTAAACAATGTCTGTTTAATTGGAGAGAAGATTAACCATAGAGCAACACGAGAATGACGTACGGCACAAGAAATATTCAAGTTGGGGAAAACAAAACTTAAAATCAACAAAATGTTTATAAAAAGGACGATTACTAATTACCTGGAAACTTCGTTGATCAAAGATAGACAACGTCCCAACACCTTAGGAACACCTAAACTTATCAAAAAAACTTAGGGAAAAATCAGGCGAAATCCAAAAAAATCTATGAGACAAATAGCGAACAAAGCACAAACATAACCAAGGACGATGTGAAGGATATGTCGAAGTGACCTATTAATGCCATCTTATAAGCTCCAAAAGCGACAGTTCTCTCTGCAGCCACAATTGCAAAGAAACTCATCAGAAATCGACTCTTGTTAAACCTTATTATCAGACAAGGCACGCTCAATAACATCATCTTTACAGATGAAAAGTTATTCTCACTTCAACATCCCACAAGCATCAAAATGAAAAAGTCCTTGGTGTTTGTTGGTGGTGATAATGCAGAAAAGATTTTCAAAATGAAGAAATCATCATCAGTGATGGTCTGAGCAGTCATTTCTGAAAGAGGGAAATCTCCATTTTTTTAAAATGCCAATAGACTATTTTTTCTTGTTCTTAACAAAGAACGTTACATTGAGGACATTTTTCAATGTGCATTTACCCGATGGTATAATTCTGTATTTGCTGATTGCAAGATGGTGCGAAACAACTCAAGTAACACAGACAACTTTAGTCCTGGATCGGCAAACAAGAATGCCCTTCCTCATCATGTGATCTTGACGTTCTTGATTATTCTTTGTGGTCAATCATGGAGAGTGAATCCTTCTTTACTTCTTGTAACAATATTAAAGTTCTTAAAATAAAATTGAACAAATGATGAGATAAAATTACATTAGATGTTATTCATGCTGGTATAGATAATTTCACCTAAAAGATTTTACCCCTATTTTTCTCAATATATATTTTCCTACTACCCTCTCTCTCTCTCATATATATATATATATATATATATATATATATATATATATATATATATATATATATATATATATATACACCCCATAGTCGTTAGTCATATTGCTCTGTCTAAACATTGAGCACTCTTTGGTTGACACATCTTGGTTTTGTTTAAACAATACTACTAATAATATAGATATATATATATATATATATATATATATATATATATATATATATATATATATATATATATATCCTTACTCTCTACCGCGCTCCATCTGTTGCTTTCTTTTTTTTTCGAAATCTCTGTCTTCCTCTGTTGCTTTCTATTGCTCCATCATATTCGCGTTCACCCCTTCTTCTATTTCTCCTTTCTCTCTCCCTCATTTACCTAATATATCTTTTTTTTCATTCTATCTTTATCCTTCCTCTTTCTCCCTCTCTCTTTTCTAATTCTGCCTCTCTCCTAATCTCATTCTCTCTTCCTCGAAACTACTCTTCCTTCCACTCACTCCCAAATCCCTCATTTATTCTAATTCTCTTAAAACTATTCTCCATTCCACCCATTTCTCAACCCCTCGTTTTTTGTTGTTCGATTTTTTTCCTCCGCATCTGTTTATTTCTTCCTTTGTCATCCACCTCTCATCATGTGGTAATCACAAAGTGGGTGCTCATTTTACGTTACATTATTATAGAAAAGTGATCCCCCACTTTTTTTAAAACTAACATTTCTTCATATCTTGGAAACTACTCATTTGCCGTAATTTCAAACGTTATTTTCGTTTTTATCCCCCGATAACCTTATTAATTGTTAATTTTAAAAGAATTTTCAAGGGTGATTATTCATATTTACCCTAGTTTTCTTTGCTCATTTAAACTATAAGTACGCCGATATAATTCATAAGTTGTTGTTGTTTTTTTAAAAAAACTTCTGCTTCAGAATACATAATTTCCCTTTATTTTCAACGCCGATGCCCGGGAGAAGGGGGTACGGGGTTAGAGATAAATAATTAAAACGAATGTCCTTATTTACTTGCATACCCACGAGGACAGAGATAGTCAGACACAAGGCCAATTTTACATATGTCAAAAACCACCATCCCATACATTATCTGCTTCTTTTTTGTTTATAAAATTGTCCAGGATTTATTGTAATTATACCATAGCAAGTGTATTTAATTGCCTGCGAAACAGATTTTCTTTATAATTTATTTAATATAAAATATAATTTTTTTTTACCATATATGATATCACTAGGCACTACCAGAAGTCACCACAGAATTACCCCCTATACGTATAACGATGTAATTTTATTATTATTATTTTTTTTTTTTTTACAAAGGCATCACCACATTATCAAGGCCCAGAGGCCACTCAAGGATAAGGGTTAACGAGTGTACAGTAGAAATTGGTCAATATAGTAATCATTAGTAATGAAAATTTGGCAAATTTAATAACCTATATGGAACGGCCCATCAAGAACTTATTTACTTTAGACTTGAACACAACCATATTGTAGTCAGCCGGAAAGCAGGAAAACGGAAGACAATTCCACAGGCGTGCAGTTCTAAGAAAGAAGCTTTGTTCATGGAATCTACGTTTAGGTTTAGGCACAGATAAAGAGTGGGGGAAATTATTGATAGTGTTTACAGCTAGACGAGTGTTTCTTGTGAAAGTTTTGCGAGGGGGGACCATAGATTGAAGCTCAGTTGAACACTTTCCATGAAACTAACGATACATCAGAGACAAACTCGCAACATCTCTTCTGTGAGATAGAGGTTGCAAGGAGGAGAAAAGGACATCTCCTACGAGGCTACGAAGTCTATTTTGAACTCTATCAAGGCAGGACAAGTCCTTTCTAGTAGCTCCTGCCCAGATGTGGCAACAGTATTCCATCCTTGGACGTACCTGGCTCTTATATAGATAGAGAATAGCATCAGCAGTGAGATATCTACTGGATCGATAGAAATATCCCACCATTTTTCCAGCGGCCTTGGCAACAGATTTAATATACGTGTTCCATTTAAGATCAGGAGTAATGGTCAAGCCCAGAAGCTTGTTAAAACTTAAGGCCTCCTGAAGACGAGAGCCATTCATTTCAATTGATGACAAATGTGGATTAGAATGTTGATGATGTAAAGAGGGAAGCTTGGTTTTAGATGCATTAAAAGTAACCAGCCACTCCTTTCCCCATTGTACTACGTGCTCAAGATCAGAGGAGAGAGAATTGGAGAGAACTTGGTCGTTTACTGTCTTAGATGTGGTACCATAAATGGTAGTGTCGTCAGCATAAATGTCTACAAATGATGTAAGGATATGATTTGGAAGATCATTAATGTAGATCAGGAAAAGAGTTGGGCCCAGGATGGATCCCTGAGGGACACCAGCATTAATACTGTGAGCTTCTGATTTTTTGCCCCTCAACTACTACTCTTATGAACCTATCAGAAAGAAATGATTTAATAATTGAGAAGACTTTTCCAGCTATACCATAGCTAGCGATCTTATGAAGTAAACCTTTATGCCATACCCCATCAAAGGCTTTAGATATGCCAAGAGCAATTGCCCTAGAAAGATTGCCACCGTCGAGAGATTTGCTAATCCTATGCGATATAACTGTAAGCACATCTGCTGTAGATCTAGCAGAACGGAAACCATATTGAGTGTCACTAAGAAGGTTATTTTTGTTAAGATGTTTGTTTACTTCTGTATTTAACACAGATTCTAGCAACTTACTCATGACGCACAGGAGACTTATTGGCCTGTACTGAGAGGGGGATGAGCGATCACCTGAATTCTTAAATACAGGGCATACTGATGAGATTTTCCAGGGAGATGGGAAACTATTCTCCTTAAGACAACGTTTAAACAGTTTTGTAAGTATGGGCGCTAGTTCAGGTTGAAGTTTTTTGAGTACTATAATTGGAATACCATCAGGGCCAGTTGCTTTACTCGAATCAAGGTTTTTGATTAGCTTCGCAACATCACGTACAGATATACGTATATCACATAGCGTGTTTTCTGATACAGGAGGAAATATTGGGGGTTGGCGGTCTTGGTCGCAAAGGGTAGAATTAGCTGCAAAGTTCTTGACAAAGTTTGGCTTTGTCTGATGCTGACGAGATTACCTCAGGTCCATTGATAATAGTTGGGATGGAGCACACGCTTCTGTTCAGGATTCTGTTTGCTATTTGCCAAAACTGGTGGGAACCAAGCCGCTGCTCAGCTATTTTGGAATTAACAGATTGAGCATACAACTCTCTTGCGTTCCTTATTACTTTCTTACAATGGTTGCTGGCAGTCCTGAAAACGGCTTTAGTTTCCATACATCTATTACGTTTGAAGCAGTGGAAAAAGTGATTTCTGTGCGCAATGGCAGCAGCACATTCTGGAGACAACCATGGCTGGCTGTTAGGTTTTTGCTGAAACTTTTTAGAGGGTATGAAATGGTCAATGCCTACAATTAACCATTCAGTTAGGTCTAATACTATAGAGGACATATCCTTTTTAAACATGGAATGCAGAGGTAGATCAGATATAAATGTACGGAAGCTACCCCAGTCAGCCTTAGTGTATCGATATACTGTACGATGAAGAGGTACGTCTGGGGACTTATTACATTTCATTTTTATCTTAATTGATACAACAGAGTGGTCGGAAGATCCAAGAGGCGACAGAACAGAAACTGAACATAGTTCAGGGCAAGTTGTGAGAAAAAGGTCTAGTAGGCTCGCATACTGGCCGTCATTATCGGGCACACGATATAACGTTTGTACCATTTAGAAGAGGAATGGCAAAATAAACTAGTAATAATTTTTAAAAATCTTTTTCATCGAACGAACGTAATGAAATTTAGAAACGAAAATCGTGTTTACAGAATTGGCGCTTTAAAATAACGTTCCCATGTAGTAAGTTTTTCGAACGTGGAAACATACCTGTTTTTAATAAATCTAGCAAAAATCAACTAATGGTCAGATTTTCGTGAAATTTTTGCTGCTTATCCATTTTAGAATGAAATTACATATAAACGTCAGTTTCCGTAAAATATATGAGGGAAAATGATTTTTTAGTGCGTCCCCCCCCATATTTATTTTTTTCGAAATTTGAACAAAATGTATTTAAATCTATCGAAATTTCTATTTGTTATGAAACATAAGAGTTCACATCAGTAAAACATATTTATTTTTTTAAACATTTAAATACACATATTGAACAAAAAATTACATTGAATTGCAATTTAAAAAATAATATAAATTTAATATTATTATGTTTTTTTTTTAAGTAAGGTTTTTTTCCAGTTAATAAGCAGTTGAATTGCCAAGAAAAAGAAACTTCTTAAAAATTAATTATTTTTTAAAAGATAAAAAACGATTAAAATTCCATTATTTCAAAATGTTCCGTTACAACATAGATTTTTAATTAATTGTGTTTAAATATTTTTTAAAATATTAAGTTTTAATGTAAACAGGACTCTTTTAAGCTATTTTATCGCCAGATAAAAAAAATTGAAAATATTATTGCACAAATATTAAGCATTTTGTAGCCCCCCCCATATTTTCTAGTCTCTTTTTACCGAAGAAAATATGGAACCCCGTAGGTAACCAAATGAACATTCAGTAAAACCGTATTTCATATTTAATATACAAATGTTTATAATATTATTAATCGTTAAACTGTGTAAATCTTAAAAACTAACAAAATTATAACAAACATTAATTATTAATTGCAGTTTGAAGAAGATAAACAAAGGTTTTAAAAAATCATTAAGTCGTTTCTGCTTTTCCATTTAACACAAATCTGACGTCACGGAAACATGAGGTCCAATCTTCACAATCGTTTGGCAGTCCCTAGATATCACGTACATCGCTATGGTATAATTATTACCATACTGTTATAATAAATTACTGTTACTCTTCAGGAAATGAATCATAGTTATTCCCCTTGGCTAGAACTAAGGATTCCGCCATATTGATTTTGCCAACCACGTGTATATATTTTAAGCTGATAAAACCTTTACGAAAGGCATTCTTATTCATTCTTCTTTTATCATTTCAATTTTATCAGCTTAAAAATAAAAAATAAAAAAAAATGGACAAATTACTGCGGCCAGACAGATTTAACACGGAACCAACTGCTCCGAATTCGGAAAAAATATGCAAACATTGGAAGTTAACATTCGAATACTATCTACGCACGTTAAATAACGGCCAAATCGAAAACAATGCGCAAAATCTTTTCGCTTTGATCAATTTTGTCTCGGCGACAATTTTCGAAATTATAAGCGACGCCACGGATTACAACGGCGCCATAGAAACGCTAGACGCTATTTATATGAAACCAACAAATATTGTCTTTAACAGACATCAACTCCTGACAAGTAAACAGAAACCGACACAAACCATCGACGAGTTCATGCAACAATTGGAAGTATTCGCTAAATCTTGCGAATTTCAAGCGGTAAGTGCCGAGGAAAACAAAAAACAATATATACGGGACGCGTTCATTAGCGGCATCTCGTATTCGTCTATCCGTCAGCGCCTACTTGAAAAACCTTTCTCGACGCTACAAGAGACATTTACAGTGGCTAGGTCCCTAGAACAAGCGGAGAAGCATATGGCCAGCTTCGATTACCACCCGAGCGTAACAGCTACCGTAGTTCAACCAGAAGAAACTCCTTTAGCCGCTGTAAAAGAAATACATTACAAAAAGGAATTTGTTTCTTCTGTGGGAACACACGGCATGCACGGGCGATGTGTCCTGCGCGTAATGCCGAGTGTAGAAAATGTAAAAAAAATGGCCATTGGGCTAAGGTATGTAGATCATCCTCCTCTCCTGCTGCTGTGTTGTACGACCCGGACGCCCCCCACCCCCCACCCAATCTCTCCTGACTAGGAACGGGTGCCAAAGACATCACCTACACCAAATGCGAAATAAATGGGCAGGTAGTGAATGCTATGGTAGACTCCGGCAGCGTGGGGACGTTCATTAGCAAAAATACAGCAAGAAAGCTGAAACTTTTTGTTATCCCCAAACTGAAAACCGTAGCATTGGCGGACCCGAATCATCATGCTAAAATCATCAGCGAAACTGTTGTTGACATCTCTCTAAACGGTAAAAATCACCACGCCATGACGGTGGAAGTAATTAAGGACCTGTTCACGGATATGATTGCCGGAAAAGACCTTCTAAAACAATATAAACTGTGACCTTGAAATTCGACGATCCCAGGGAAGAACTTGTTATTGGAGCGATGGGTAAGAGTAACAGTTTTTCATGTATCAAAATTTCTCATCCTCCCCTTTTCTCTCATCTTTCGACTCGGACGACCCTATTGCCACCAAATCTCGTCGTCACTCATTCACTGACAACATTTTTATTAAAGAGGAAACTGCCAGAATGCTGCGGGAAGGCATAATAGAGCCCTCTATATCTCCTTGGCGAGCCCAAGTTTTAGTGACCTCTAACGAGAATAATAAAAAAAAAGAATGGTGGTCGACTACAGCGACACCATAAATAGATTTACAGAACTAGATGCCTATCCCATGCCTAAAATGATTGATGACATAGCTCGATACAACGTTTTTACAACACTTGACCTGAAGTCTGCTTACCATCAAATCCCAATTAGTCACGCCGATCGGAAATACACAGCATTCGAAGTAAATGGAAAACTTATAAATTTACTCGTATCCCTTTTGGAGTCACTAATGGAGTGAGTGCCTTTCAAAGATGCATCGATGGCATTGTAGAAAGAGAAAAAATAACAGATACTTTTGTGTATGTAGACAATGTCAGGATATGCGGAAAGGATCAACAAGAACATGATTACAACCTTCAAAGGTTTTATAATGTAGCAAAAAAATGCAACATCACACTCAACCAAAGTAAGAGCATCATTTCTACTACTTCTATCACACTTCTTGGGTACACAATCCAGAACAACCAAATTACTCCTGATTACCCGAGGCTAAAACCACTCCTTGAAATGCCACCGCCTCTAAATTTACAGTCGCAAAAACGAATAATTGGTATGTTCTCTTACTATAGTAAATTCATTCGAAATTTTTCTGATAAGATACTGCCGCTGAACCATAACAGGGAGTTTCCACTACCCCCGTCTATTCTAAATTCTTTTCAGACGCTGAAGACCGACTTACGTAATGCCACCCTTGTAACTGTTGACCCGGACAAAGAATTTGTAGTGGAAACTGATGCCAGTAAATACTGTATTGCTGCTACGCTGAACCAACAGAGTAGACCCGTTGCATTCTTTTCTCGGACACTAAGCCCGAACGAGATTAGACATCACGCGGTCGGAAAAGAAGCTACTGCGATTGTCGAAGCTCTTCGAAAGTGGCGACACTTCTTACTCGGGAGACATTTCAACGTTATTACAGATCAAAAGAGCGTCAGTTTTATGTTCGATAATAAGAGAAAATCAAAAATTAAAAATGATAAGATATGTCGTTGGCGGATCGAACTATCACAATTCAAATTCAGCATTACTTACCGCCCAGGAACGGAAAATACAGCTGCTGATACGTTTTCTCGCATCTCTGCATTAACGCACACTTTGCAAGACCTCCGCGACTTGCATGCTACACTATGCCATCCTGGAGTCACGCAACTCAGCCACTTCAGCCGGACAAGAAACCTTCCTTTCTCTTTAGAACAAATTAAAAACATAACAGACTCGTGCCCCTCCTGTCAGTATTTGAAACCTAAATTTGCCAGTTGTAACAAAGGAACACTCATACAGGCTATACTACCTTTCCAGCGACTAAACATCGACTTTAAAGGCCCTTTACCTACTTCTGTACGTGGTAACAAATACTTACTCACCATAATTGATGAATATACTCGCTTTCCCTTTGCCTTCCCCTGTAAGTATATGACTAATAAAACCGTGATCCATTGCCTAAACCAACTATTTGCTATTTTTGGCATGCCCGATATGATACACACTGACCGGGTTGCCGACTTCCTTGCAGGAGAAATCAAAGATTACTTACGTGGCAAAGGTATCGCCACCTCTAAAACAAGTAGGTATCACCTTGAGGGTAACGGGCAAGTTGAGAAGCTGAATGGAACTTTATGGAAGGCCATCCAAACGACCTTACACTCTAGCAACATGAAACTGCCTCATTGGGAAGATATACTACCAAACGCTCTCCATTCAATCAGGTCGTTACTATGCACTGCCACCAATACGACTCCTCATGAGAGAATGTTCAAATATAGTCGTAGATCTTCCTCCGGAACTTCTGTTCCCACATGGGCGAAACCAGGCCCAGTATATGTCAGAAACCATACTAAGTCTAGTAAGCTCGACCCTCCAGTAACCCCTGCTACCTTATTAGACATCAACCCCTACTATGCTCATGTACGACTACCCTCTGGTGCGGAAGCTACTGTCAATGTGCGAGACCTGGCCCCTAACTCCTCAAACCAAGAAGACGAACACGATTCAACAATACTGCAAGCCCTGAAGCCCGTAAAGAACCGCCACCTGACGAAAACAATATCGACGTGGAGGATAAGAATCCCTTACCTGATCCTGAACATATCCATACTAGCCACGATGTGGATGCTGAGAACAAAACTCCCTGTGTGTCAGTGCGGAGATCGTCCAGAATGCGGCGATTTCCAAGTAAATATAAGGACTTTTTAACCTAGTACTGAACAGACTAAATTTAACTTCTGTAATTCCATACTTAATTATTGTTGAAGGGGAAAATGTTATAATAAATTACTGTAACTCTTCAGGAAATGAATCATAGTTATTCCCCTTGGCCGGAACTAAGGATTCCGCCATATTGAATTTGCCAAACACGTGTATATATTTTAAGCTGATAAAACCTTTACGAAAGGCATTCTTATTCTTCTTTTATCATTTCAGACGCTACATGTTCAAGTCATTTCATATTATCGTTCATGTTTTCAATTCATGTTTGTTTTGTTTGTTTTAATATATTAAGTGTCTCTCTGTCTGTGTTACCACTCGAATACAGAATAAATAATGAAATAAAAAGTGAAAATATTAATAAATCGTTTAAGTTTGTCTCCAGCTGATCAAACAATAACTAAAAATATAAAAATACAACAGATTTCATGATAAAGATCTTACCATGAGGTTAACTGATAGTTATTAACAGACAAAAACACACACCATATAGTAAAGTTTATCTTTAAAAAGTTTTGCTAATATTTTTTGATTAGGACAGTTAACCATTATATTACTTTCTTGCAAGTTTATTTTGTGGAGGATGTGTTAAATGTATTGGTGATTGAGAAGCAAGAGGTCACAAGTGAAAACGAAATATAACAATTTATGATAGTGAAAGGATGTAGATTTATTTACATAAATATACATGTGAAGAAATGAATATAGAAGGAATAAGAGTTCGTTGGCTAGAAAAAGGAATTAAGTAACGTTACTTGCGATTTATAAGACGATAGGTCAGGAGTGCTGGTTGAGTAGCCATGTCTACCAAAGTGACTCATTGGGAACATGTGGACTGATTATTTTTTTTTAGCTTGGATGAAGAATCTTAACTTAAAGTTTCTAATCCTTAGAATGAAACTAATATATATATATATTAAGTATGTAACTATGTTCATGCAACTGTGTCTATTGATGTATGTATAATGTTGTTACAAATTTAAGAGAAAAATACATATATTTGGAATTGTGTTTATGTAACTATGTTCATGCAAATGTGTTTATTGATGTATATAAAACGTTTTTGCAAATTTCAGAAACAAAGGCTAATACATATATTTTGAATTGTGTCTATGAAACTATGTTCATGCAACTGTGTCTATTGATGTATATATAATGTTTTTACAAATTTCAGAAACAAACCTTAATACATATATTTTGAATTGTGTCTATGTAACGATGTTTATGCAAATGTGTCTATTGATGTATATATAATGTTTTTACAAATTTCAGAAACAAACCTTAATACATATATTTTGAATTGTGTCTATGTAACGATGTTTATGCAAATGTGTCTATTGATGTATATATAATGTTTTTACAAATTTCAGAAACAAACCTTAATACATATATTTTGAATTGTGTCTATGTAACGATGTTTATGCAAATGTGTCTATTGATGTATATATAATGTTTTTACAAATTTCAGAAACAAACCTTAATACATATATTTTGAATTGTGTCTATGTAACGATGTTTATGCAAATGTGTCTATTGATGAATGTATAATGTTTTTACAAATTTCAAAAACAAAGATTAATACATATATTTTGAATTGTGTCTATGTAACGATGTTTATGCAAATGTGTCTATTGATGTATATATAATGTTTTTACAAATTTCAGAAACAAACCTTAATACATATATTTTGAATTGTGTCTATGTAACGATGTTTATGCAAATGTGTCTATTGATGAATGTATAATGTTTTTACAAATTTCAAAAACAAAGATTAATACATATATTTTGAATTCGGCTGTCTAGTGTGTCTCCGCCTGATCAAATAATAACTAAAAAACATATTTCATGAGAAAAATCCTATCATGAGGGTAACTAATACTTCTTAACAGACACAGACACACAACTTATAGTAAAGTTTATTTTCAAAAAGTGTTGATAAAGTTTGGGTTTGCAAATATTCTGTCTAATTTTTGTTTTCTTAATTAAGGCAATTGCCTCTAGCACAAAAATTACATAACTTTCTTGCAAGTTTTCTGTGCTTTCAATGTATTTAAGAGACCCTTTGCATCACTTAATCTTCTATGAGATAAATCTATACCCGAGAGATCTTTTATGCGTCTGTTACTGTATGTATAATGATCAATCTTCTGTTTTATTAGTATGATCGAACAATATCGACTCTAGTAAGTCCATCTGCTTTCACAAATTTCGGAGACAACATTTATTTTAACCAATCATGCCTGACTCAGTTATATGTGTGATCCACTAAGACTCTTATAATTGTTACTTCTTTGCGAAAAGAGTTCCTCCTAATTGTTTTTTAATCTACATTCAAGTCAATAATGTTCATAGATGTTATATGCTACCAGGTGAGTGATGAACTTTTATATTTATCTGTGTTCGATTGACTGTTATATTTATTAACCATGTAACAAAGTAAGGGTGTGGGTAGGTTGATGCCCCCCCCGTTAGGAAGAAAGGCAAAACCACTTGGCATCAAGTTGTTTATTTAAGAAACCTCAAAACTCTGTGTGTTAAAGGTTAACAAAAACTGTATTTACTAACTGTCTATTTGAGTTCG
The DNA here is from genome assembly GCF_053919585.1 of Euprymna scolopes. NCBI lineage: Eukaryota > Metazoa > Mollusca > Cephalopoda > Sepiida > Sepiolidae > Euprymna > Euprymna scolopes. Next base: position 194,840,910 of record NC_136527.1, read on the forward strand.
ATCAGATCTTTGAAGCGAGCCATTGTGTTATTTTTGTAAATGATAATTTAGATTATGGACTGAGAATTGAATTTCTAAACAAAATATTTATTAACCATGCTTCTGTGAGTTCATACCAAATCAACAGATACAACAACTATAGTTGTTTGAGAGTGATGAAGACTTGGAAAGTTGTCATTTTGTTTTCACTAGTTAGAAGTTCTCATAGGAATAAATGGGAAAACTTAGCGATGAGCATCCTTATGAATATTAATTCTTGTTGCGAACAGAATTCCTCCTTTTTTAAGCCAGTCAATAATTGTTCATAGATGTTGTATGTAAGCAGGTGAGTGAAGATATTCTATATTTTCTAGGCCGCAGTGCCTAACTGTTATAGAAATTTGAAGGTTTTTCGTCTTTTATCACCCATGCTTTTGTGAGTTTGTTACAAATCAACAGATCTATAATTGCTATAGATTGATAAAACAACAAATATAGTTGGTACGGATTGATATAACAACTATAGTTGTTATACATTGATAAAAAATAAAAAAACGTTGCAATAGATTGATAGAACAACTATAGTTACGATGGATTGATAAAGCAACAACGATTGTTGCTATTGATAAAACAACTATAGTTAACCTCACTTGAAGAAGGTGCATAAAAGCTAATGACATATTATTTGGGTTGCAAACACTATGTGATTTTGAATATTTGGTCATGGTTACTAGTGAAAACTATCCTCATGCCTGGTTGTTGTGACAAATCCCTATACTGAGAAACCTTAGACACTCAAGGATAGTGTCTAGTAGGAATTAAAAAGTGTGAGTTCTTATGTGAGTCACTAACTTTGATTTGTGAGAACCACTATATTTACACACTTCACAAGAATATGGGGGTTTCCACAGTATGAATTCTCATATGTCTCACTAACTTTGATTTCTGAGATCAAGAATATCTGCACAGTTCACAAGAATATGGCTTTTCTTTTTTTTTATTTAACTTCAGTAAGTTTTAAGATATAAAGGGGCTCCCTCCTGGAGCTAACACTTGATTCTGTTATGTTTTAAATTAAGATCTAATTTTTAGCTAAGTACATTTTTTTGTATTTTCTTTGCACACTTTATCTTATTTTATATTTTATTCTATCCTCTTTTTAAACCAAACAAATCTAACCCTTTTATTTTATTTATTTATTTATTATTTTTATTTATTTATTTTTATTTTTTTTCTTTCGATGTAATTTTATCTTATCTCTCAGACATATTGACCATTCTTGATTCACTTATTTTAAAAACAATTTCCTGACTAATTTCTTTTTACCATGTCACATCGACGTAGTAATACGGAGGGGGAATCCCTTTTTAGCTTATTTAGATGACAGAAGAACTTTTTCCTTTTTATGCATAATCTACTCTCATTGAAATAGACTAATTTAAATACGAAGTCGACCGCTTGACATATAAACACCCGAATTATTAACTGTGCCTAAAAATGAGTCGTAGGCGAAAAAAAGACGCACGGACTTTCTTTACTGGTAAATATCTCAGACAAGAAATTGTCTTGATTTCAGATTGCCTATTTGCTTCTATTTCTTTTCAGCCTAATTTGCCCAGTTTTTAATTTAATTCATGCCTGGCCAAGTTACTGTTGTAAAATCTAAATATGACGAAGTTTTCAGAATCTATTCAAAATATATAAGCAGAATATTGGTATTCTTCCCTTTCCTTCCCCTTAAAGAAGGGAAAGCTCTCACTAACGACCAAATGTAAGGTGTGCCCCCCTACTCCAATGACCTGGCTTAGTAATGGCTTAGTAAGGTCAGTATTTCCTTAGCGTCACTTGCATGGTGGTCGAAGAGATATTTGCCACCACACCGAAGATCTAATTTTTAGCTAAGTACATTTTTTGTATTTTCTTTGCACACTTTATCTTATTTTATATTTTATTCTATCCTCTTTTTAAACCAAACAAATCTAACCCTTTTATCTTATTTATTTTATTTATTTATTTATTATTTTTATTTATTTATTTTATTTTTATTTTTTTTTCTTTCGATGTAATTTTATCTTATCTCTCAGACATCTTGACCATTCTTGATTCACTTATTTTAAAAACAATTTCCTGACTAATTTCTTTTTACCATGTCACATCGACGTAGTAATACGGAGGGGGAATCCCTTTTTAGCTTATTTAGATGACAGAAGAACTTTATTTAAGTACAATACTTAATAGTAACAGCCATGGTAAGGTGCAAAAAAAAAAAAAAAAAAGTGCCACCTAATTTAACTTTCACTATTCGTTACCTTAATATGCAGTATCTTAGCTGTGATACTAGCGCTATTCTTCCTGAGTGGATGCTATGCTCCTGTACGTTACCTTAATGTCTTCCTATAAATACAAAATACGGAAATTCAGACCGCCATGAACTAGTTCTTGTAACTGGAACAAACACCTAACTGCTAGCTACGAAATCCCAATATACATTTTACCTCCAAGACGATTACCTCTGTCTAGCCTGCATGCGCAAAAAAAAAAAAAAAAAAAAACTTACCTGCCACTCTAAATCCTTGATCTCTTTCTTGTAAACTAATAACTCCTATCCCTTGAAGGCTAACAATCTGCTCATTCCCACCAAACCGCCACTTAACTCCTACATTTCACTCCGTTTTGTACTGGAATCTTTAACTTCCAGCCCCTGACTCTCACATGCTAACTGCTTAGTCATCACTAAACATCTATACAATTCTACCCTCTAGACATGCATTGGAGTTCATTCCTATTCCAGTTGGGATTAAACAGCTAAAGTATGTACTCGGAAGCAAAGCACACCGCACTGCATTACACAACTGTCCCCTCTTAGATATCTTTGCAACGCTAATACGAAACTGAACCAATGCTCCTTGCTATGCTAAATGTCCATAACTTTTACTTGAAAGCTGCAAACATCTTCTCTCAATAATAGAAACTCACCTTGTACCTCCAACTTTATTCGCACCTACTAAAACCAGCCCATATATCTATTTATCAAATTACACATGACTCAAAACTTACTGTTTTACCCGTACTATATTGCACTCGCATCTCATGCCCTGATATCATCTAAAATATAGTTTTGGCACAACTCGTAGTTCAATTCTTAACTCCTACTCACACTTAAATATTATACTAGACCCAAGCTCACATGGATAAAAAAAATAAAATAAAATAAAAAAAATTTAAAAAAAAATAAAAAAGGAAAAAAAAATGAGAAAAAAATATTCAAAAACAAAAATGAAAGCCTCTAACCACACTATCTCCTAACAAGCCTCCTTACAATCATAGTTGCTTACACTGCATGAGCTCTACTCAACCCCTTTATCCAGTAACAATGAAATAACAATATCCCTAATCCACTTTGAGGAGTATAACTATTTAGCAGATATAACCTCTACAAACTAACCCAATAACATTATCTAACCACGCGGGGTCGCAGAAATACCTGGATTAGAACCCAGGCGCGGAGCAAACCCTCTCAGTGGTGACGGACCCAGTAGATCTTCTCAGATCATCCGTCTAGGAGAAGGAAAACTCTGAAACTAAACCAAAGAGGAGGGAGGCCTCTTCAGTCTTGGATGACAGCCTTCCTAGAGCTGGTGACTCAAACAAATTACCGGTTTGCAATACCTAAATTGCTTAAGGAGTAGATAGGTCCTGCCTATCGCCCGGCTTCCACACTCCTTCTTTGCCTATTAGTCAGGCGCAGAGATACTATCAGTGATTCGACAGAAACACCCATTGGTAGATCTTGTTTCTTGTCTAGGGCAATGAACGCCGTTTCCCCCACTCCGACACACCCCACCCCTAAAGCTGGGCATTTGAGAATGCTTGAGTACCACATATGCCTGAGCAATTAGATTGGGTTGACCTTCCTCTGATGGGTTGAGGGTACCGGATTGACAGTTACTGGCTGCTGTTTCCGACTGGTAGTACAGGAGCCCTAACTCTTTGGTAGCGCTTAGAGCGGCTGCTCCATCAACAGTTGAATAATATCGGGATGTTTGCAGTGCCATGGCGCGCATGGAAAGGGACCCTGCACTCATCACCGGTGGGCTTTCCTGAGGCCACAGTCCTAGTTGATGGTCTACTTGTGATGCATGTGTGATATTCTGCATAACCTCCTGTTCGGCTTCCCCTAACCCAACTGAAACTCGTTAAAAAAAATGATGAGAGTACAATCTAAAAATAAGCTTAAACCAGGCTTAGGGTCAAACAAATTCAACTTGCCTCCTCCCTTGAGGCTTGCATTCACAAATATCCGTGGGCTTAGAACTAATTTAGCTGATGTTGAAGCATTTCTCCTAACAAATACCCCGGATATCTTAGCACTAAGTGAGACTAACCTACACTCCTCCATCCCCTCTAACTACTTTAACATGCCTGGATATCTCCCACTCTGCCGTAAGGACTCTGACAGACATATGCACGGACTTGGAGTTTACATTCGTAATACCCTTCCCCTGACTAGAGAAACAAACCTAGAAACGGATGATCAAGCCTTTATGTGCTTTAGACTAATCATGCAACACAACATTAGCTACTTTTACTTTCTCTACCGCTCTCCTTCGACCCAAGACTGCACCATAATAAACAAAGTATCTGACAGCATAGACACAGCACTCTCCTTCGACACTAGCGCCCAAGTACATGTATTTGGTGACTTTAATGTCCATCACAAAAACTGGCTTGGATTCTCTACTTATACAGATGCAGCAGGCAGCGCAACTCATAGCTTCTCTGTATCTCACTCCCTATCGCAAATTGTTACTTTTCCAACCCGCTTCCCTAATCAGGAAGAACAACACGCATCACTATTAGATCTGTTTTTGACCACAATTCCTGATGATTGTGTAACGAAATCCGACAGCCCACTTGGGAACGCTGATCATGCGGTGATAATGGTTGAAATCGCCCTAAACTCTAGACCCAAAACTGAAGAGCCAGTGCTCAAAACAACGAGATATTATAAAAAGGCTGACTGGGAAGCTATCAGAGATCTTATCAGAGACGCCCCATGGGGAAATATTTTTTTCTCTTCCTGCTGAACAGTGTGCAACTGAGACCACTGAATGGTTCAAAACTGCAATCGAAGCGCATGTTCCCATGCGGAAATTCTATAGCAAGCCCCACTCTCCCCAATGGTGTACTTCGACTTGCGCAACTGCCATTGCTCAAAGGCAGCATGCATTCCGAAGGTTTAACCGACATAAGTCCAGTTCAAACAGACAAAAGTACATAGAAGCTAGAAGTAACGTTAAGAAAGAAATAGCGACAGCTAAGAAGGAATTTACGGAAACCACTAAAAAACGCATCGAAGCACAAAAATTAGGAACTCGTGACTTCTGGAAAATCTACAACAGTGTAGTAAATAATTGGCAATCAACGATTCCCCCACTAACCAACAATCACGAGGTTCTTTGCTCAGCAACCGAGAAGGCTAACATGCTTGCCAGTCGGTTTGCCTCCAACTCTACACTGGACCCTTTAAACCACCCCCTACCTGACTTTCCTATGCGGACAGACGCCAAGCTAGACGATCTGGAAATCACCCCTGCTCAGGTGCATGCTATCATAAAAAACCTTGACACTTCCAAAGCATGTGGACCCGACCTCATCCCAGCTGTGCTATTAAAAAAGTGCTCAGCCGAAGTAGCTCCAGTTCTCTCCAAACTCTACAACAAATGCCTTAATGAATCTTGCTTTCCGAGCTGCTGGAAAACTGCTTCTGTGGTACCAGTATTCAAGAATTCTGGCGAAAGAACTGACCCATTAAATTATCGCCCTATTAGCCTTTTCCCACTTTTTGCCAAAATATTTGAGACCTTAATTAACCATGCTCTAGTCCAGCACCTTACAGATGCTAAACTTCTGACCGACCATCAATATGGATTTAGACAAGCCCGTTCCACGGCAGACATCCTCACTGTAATCTCTGAACGCATATACCATTCACTGGACAAAGCGGGAGAGGGCAGAGCGGTAGCTCTAGATATATCTAAGGCTTTTGACAGGGTATGGCATGAGGGTCTCCTCAGGAAGATTAGATCTTACGGTATCACTGGTAGAATACTTAACATAATTAAATCCTTCTTAGATAAGAGAAACATCCAGGTTGTCCTCGACGGTCGTACGTCTAAACACTATAATATAAATGCCGGAGTGCCCCAGGGATCTATCCTTGGTCCTCTGCTGTTCCTGATATTCATAAATGACCTCCCCGATAAAATTGCCTCTGAGATGGGTATATATGCTGATGACACCACACTCTATAGCAGGCACGACAGGAAAACAAATGAACATATATCTAAAGTAATGGCAGAAACACTAGAGGATGACCTCAAATCAGTAGTGGAATGGGGACAAAAATAGATGGTAACGTTCAATGCCACCAAGACAAAACTGGTTTCATTCAATAATTACAGGAAACCTTCTCTACCACCTATAGCAATGGCTAACAACTCTTTAGCTGAGAGTACGTCTTTCAAGCTCCTTGGCCTAACGTTCACAGGAAACATGAGCTGGAACAATTACATCGAGGGCATTGCCAGGGCCGCTGCGAGGAAGGTGGGCTCTCTCTACCGTGCTAGAAAACTTCTAACACCCGAAAGTATCCTGTACCTCTATAAGGCCACTATTCGCCCATGTATGGAGTATTGCTGTTATATTTGGGCCGGTGCATCGGCTACTAGTCTCTCTCTCCTTGACAGGGTTCAAAAGAGTCGCAAATCTGATAGGCCCTAAACTGGCATCAAAACTTCAGCCTCTGTCCCATCGTCGAAACGTTGCATCCCTCTGCCTGTTCTACAAGTATTATAATGGTGAATGCTCTGAAGAACTGCAAGCACTTGTGCCCCCACGACGTGAACACCCTCGACAGACCCGACAAGCTGCAAAATCCCACCCCCACACTGTAGAGATCCCTAGATGTAAAAGATCGTTCTACTCCAGTAGTTTCTTCCCCAGAACTGCTAGACTTTGGAATTCCATTCCAGGTCACTGCTTCCCCAACTGTACTGACATGCATAAGTTCAAGTGCAACGTGAACCAACATCTCGCTGCCCTAATCCCTACATAGTGCCCCAGTAGATGTTTCCCCTGATAGTAGCCCCCTACACCAAAGTGGCAATGTGCCTTGTTTGGGGTGAAAATGTAATAAAAAAAATAAATAAAAAAAATATCCGAAAGCTCTTTGAAAGGCCAGGTGCTCCTATCAAACCGGTATAATGTTTTTTTTTTTCAGAGACCATGTTGCTTTTAGATCATTTTTTAGGTCCTGATATTTTATCTTTTCCCGTTAAGCTCTATTAAGGCCAAAGTCGTTTAGAACTGTGACATCGATAATGAGTGCAGTCCTTTCGGACTTGTTCCATATTACTATATCTGGCTTTATGGCCTTGTCTTTTGTGTATCTGCCCGCCTGTATGTCTTTGTCACAGAACACGATCACTTTTCCGTTTAATGTTATCGGTGGTGGTTCATGTTCTCAGATGTTCGTCGATCCGTCAAGTTGCATCTCTCCACAGATCTTCCAATGGAGGTACTTACATACTTTGTTGTGACGGGCAGTGTAAAGGCCATCTGCAAATAAGATTGGGCATGCAGACATTAGGTGGCTTGGACTCCCAATTGCTGAGTGGCAAAACCGGCATTGACCATTTGCTTGTAGGCCAGCCATTTTTTGGAATCCATTTGTGAGTAAGCCCTAATCTTGACTGGCTACAATAAGTCTTTCCTCATCAAATGGAAGTCTCCCGCTCTTGAGCCATTGGAGTGAAGCATCTTTGTCTATATATTCCTGTTTAAGTTACTCTAGGAACTTTCCTGCTCTTTTATTTTGATCCCATCCTTGTTTTCTTTTTGTGTGTGTATATCTCGATTTCGGTGTATTTCTTTCTCTTTTTCTTTCAATCTGTGTTGCTGGTTCATCATATACCTCGGCAGTATTTTCCAGTATGGCACCTCCAAAGTTTTCAGCAAGCTTTGTGACTGAGGTTTGTTGGGGTAGGCGTTCATGGTGGTCCCTCACTATTTCTATTGACATATCTGTTGAGCTTTTAATATACTGCCCCATGCTTACTATGGTGGCTCGATATGCATGGTTTATTACAATGAGACCGAGGCCACCCTCTCTTCGTGATAGGTATATCCTGTCCATACATTGGTTTCGATATATTATTTTATGTAAGGTTAGGAGTTTCCTGGTCGTTGTATCTAACCTATTGATATTGCATTGAGGCCAACCAATTACATTCTCCTCTATACCGAGGTACTTATATGTTGCATCCTCTCCTAGATCTTCAATAAAGCCATCATTGAACCGAATATTTTCGGATGTAGTCTTTTTTCTTTTTTTATTGTGCATTTGGCACATTTGCCAAATCCAAACTCCATGCAAACATCCTCTGTGGAAGTCTTTACATTTTCTATCAGAGAGACAAGCTGTTTTTCTGTCTCTGCATAGAGTTTGAGATCGTCCATAAAAAGTAGATGATTTACTCTTTTACGTTTTTTCTTTTTTCCTTCCTTTACTAAGATTGTACCCAGCATCAAAGTTTTTGAGGAATTTGCTGAGTGGGTCAATAGTAAGGCAGAAGAGCAGTGGTGACAGACTATCACCTTGAAATATATCTCGCTGGACACTGAGATTTGAAGTGTGTATTGTCCCTTCCATGTGGTGTGGTGCAATTGATGTTTGCCACATAGTCATTTGTTTTTTAAGGAATGTCTTTATGTTCTCATGGACATTATATATCTGTTTTCTTTTTTTACAAGGTTGTCAGCACTTATCAAGGCCCGGAAGCCATTCATGGATAAGGGTTATTGTAAGTACAGTACGTTATTGTGGATATTATAGATATTATATCCAAGACATTGACAGGTTCCTTTGACGCTTTTTGCAGTCCTCGAGGATGGTTTTGTTGAGGAGTTGGTCCTTTGTACCAAGTTTATTCCTGGTACATCCCTTTTGTTCGTTTTCAAGGTATTTGCCATCGGTCAGGTGTTGATAGATTGCATCTGCAATCATTCCTGTAAGCCACTTGTATGTGGTTGGAATGCAGCAGATTGGCCTGTATTTATTGGGTAAGTAGGTATCTTGGCTCTTGGTTATCAGAGTCGTTTGGACAAGAGTTAACCCCTCTGATGAATCTTCCTCGCCGCTGACAATGCGAGTAAATGCCTGCACATAATGGTCATGAAGTGCTGGGAGTTTTTTAAGCCAGAAATTTGGAATCTTGTCAATTCCTGTGCTTTTAAAGTTGCTAAAGTGGGTGATTTTTTTTCTTATAGAATCTTTCGTTATTTTTAGTGGTGGCATATCTTGTTTGCCCTTGACAGAGTCTTTAACTGTATGTATCCACTCCCCCACTTGGTGTTTATTGCCGTCCTCATACAGTTGCCTCCAGTGTGATACTAAATCTGATTTTTCAGATAAAGAATATCAACACTCTTCGGAAGTATATGGGTTTTCCCTTTTTTCAAATCTTGAGTATTTGAAGCAGTGAAGGATTTTTTTTCTTTTCCTCAATCGACCAATTCACTGTTTTATAATTACGTTTTCTTGTGGTGTTTGCTTGGTTTTGCCGGAGTCCAGGATCAGAATTTGTCTGGTCTGGTGGATTCTCCAGCATAGTGTTGCTACCTGTAGTGGTATCACTGGGAAAAGTTACACTGTTATTTTCCACGTATGCCCCAGTGCGTAGCCATGATGAGGGGACCTTTTTATCCTGGGCGTCGTCCTGCCAGTGTTTACTTTTTATTATTTTTTTGTTCATATATTTTTGGGAACATTTGGTTGGGGTTTACTTCCGGAAAGAAGCATCCTCATATTTGTATATCAATTTATGCCCCTTTGCAGGGACACTCTGAGATACACGAATAAACCCCTTTACAGAGAGACCGAAGATACAGGAGGTCTGTATCTAGTAGGCTTTCCCATTCTCTCCTTCGCCAGTGTGTGTTTTCATATGTGTAACTAAAATTGATTTTAGAGAAAAGGAATGTTTACATTGTTCACAAGAATATGACCTTTCGTTTTTTTGTTTTATTTTACTTCAGTCAAAGTTCTCAGAAATCAAGGGGCCCACATACATAAATATTCGAATGTTTCATTTAAGTTCTTTATTTCTCAAACACTGATTAAGTTTTCCCCAGTGTGAGTTCTCATATGTCTAAGTATGATTTTTTACAAAAATAAGATCTACACACTTTGCAAGTATGTGGCTTTACCCCAGTGTGAGTTAGCTTATGGCTGACTAAATTTAATTTTTGAGTAAAAGAAGATCCACACGCTTCACAAATATGTGGCTTTTCCCCAGTGTGAGTTCTCATATGTCTGACTAACACTGATTTTCGAGAAAAAGAATATCCACACACTTCGCAAGTATGTGGCTTTCCCCCAGTGTGAGTTACCTTATGGCTGACTAAGCTTGATTTTTGAGAAAAAGAAGATCCACACACTTCACAAATATGTGGCTTTTCCCCAGTGTGAGTTCTCATATGTGTAACTAAGACATATTTCTGAGAAGTAGAATATCCACACACTTCACAAGTATGTGGCTTTTCCCCAGTGTGAGTTCTCATATGTTTGACTAAGACAGATTTTTCAGAGCAAGAATATCCACACACTTCGCAAGTATGTGGCTTTTCCCCAGTGTGAGTTCTAACATGTCTAACTAACTTGGATTTTTGAGAAAAAGAAGATCCACACACTTTGCAATTATGTGGCTTTTCACCAGTATGTGTTCTCATATGTGTCACTAAGACATATTTTTTGTAAAAGAAGACCCACACACTTCACAAGTATGTGGCTTTTCCCCAGTGTGAGTTCTCATATGTATAACTAAGCTGCATTTTCGAGAAAAAGAAGATCCACACACTTCACAACTATGTGGCTTTCCCCCAGTATGAGTTCTCATATGTGTAGCTAAGCCGTATTTTCGAGAAAAAGAAGCTCCACACACTTCACAACTATGTGGCTTTTCCCCAGTGTGAGCTCTCATATTTATGACTAAGTGTGATTTTTCAGAACAAGAATATCAACACACTTCACAAGTATGTGTCTTTTCCCCAGTGTAAATACACACACCTCACAAGTATATGGCTATTGCTTTTCAGGAATGTGTATTTTCATATGTATTACTGTGATTTTTTAAGAAGTATATTGACACACTTCACAAGTATGTGGTTTTTCCTTTTTTATTTTTTTAGTCAATCGTATTTTACAAAACAATTTACAAGAATGTCGCATTTTTCTAGTGTGACTTCACAAATGTTTTACACACATTAGGGAAACATTAATTTTTATTTATTGCAATTTTATTATTAATTTGTTAAACTTGAATATAAGAAGCTTTTCAGATACCAAACATTTACCCACAGTCTTATATATTTAGACTGAGTGATCTTTGCAAATTGCTACATCAAATAATTTAGCTTTTATAAGGTGTTAGTTCTCTTTCACAAAATTTTTCTTAGTTCTATGATTTTTGGGTGTTGTAGAAAATATTGTCTTCTTACAACCACATACTTTTATTTTTATGTTTTTGTTAGTGTTATAGTTTCTAGTGCTGTAAAAATATTGTCTCTTAAAACCACATACTTTTCTTTCTACAAATATTTTCTTACCGCTATAAAAGTAAAGAGCTGTAAAAATATTGTCTCTTCTATAAAACTATAGTGCTGTAAAAATATTGACTTAGTGCTATAAAACTATAGTGCTGTAAAGATATTGTCTTCTTAAAGCCACATACTTTTCTTTCTACAAAAATTTTCTGAGTTTAATAGTTTCGAGTGTCGTAAAAAATATTGTCTTCTTAAAGCCACATACTTTTCTTTCTATAAAATGTTTCTTATTGCTATATTTTCGGGTGCTGTAAAAATATTGTCTTCATAAACTTTTCTGGAATTTGATCTCTTATTTCCTTTTGGCTTTATTCAACAAAAATATATTACCTTTAAGATGTGTAATGTTTTCACCAATGTTTCACAAAATTCATTAAAAACTATAATCTTGCAGCAGATGTCGGTGTACTCTTTCAAATGAAGTAATAATTGTTTATAGAATGATGCTTAGGAAAATGAGACTCCATTAAAATTGAATAATAGCGTCCAATCAGGAACATCTGCAAAATTAAATGAAATTCAATATTTTTAATATTTGTATTCAAATGTAAGTATTATGTTTGTTCATTGTTATTAATATTATTACATTGAATTCAATATCTAGATTAATTTAATCTAAAACAAATTTATACGAGACACTTTACAAAAATAAACAGATATTTCTAACTTGACACACATCCACTCCATACATGTGTTATTTCAAGATATAGTCCTGTTGAAATTATAGCATTTTTTAATGACGAGCATTTCAGCCATGCCTTGCCCGGATGTTTGGAGGTGTAAGTTAAGCAAAAAAAAGTTAATTTTAAAAAACTTTGACTCCTATTATGACCCCTTAACATTTGTTGTTTTGGGCTCAAATCAAGTTATAAAGTTATATCCATGTCAAAGGAACCTATCAAAAATTTCAAGTGTTTAAACCACACATTGGCTGAGTTCTCAAACCCAAAATTGGTTTGGTAGAGTTCTCAAAGGTCAAATCGTTGAATTTTTACTCCTTAACAGCCAAATTACTGGCTGAAAAAGGATTACAAAGATTTTCCCAAATCTCAGTACCTTGTATATCAAATTTCGAGTCTGTAGACTGAAAATTGACAGAGTTACTGCGTATGAGAATGTACACAGACAGACACGTTCACTTTTATAGATACACAGGTGTAAATCAAAATGAGAAGAAAAACATATATTACAATATGGATGGCAATGATTGATGAGAATGCAGTTGAGAGATTCGAACTTCGTGTCTGTCGTGGTTACCACCTGACGAAGGCCAGAGGAATAGTTGGCCAAAACGTTGTGAAACAACAACTAATAAAGATGAGAATAATAGTCCGCAATAAATAAATTAATATAAATAATACTCATCTCAATAATGAATTCCAATTAAAATAATATATATATATATATATATATATATATATATATATATATATATATATATATACCATTCCATATGGACCCGACCATGGAAGATCAAATAATTAATAAACGTGGATTTTTAAGATAAAAAAAATCCAACCTTGATTGCCCTTCGGGGCCCATGCCACAGTTTATAGAGATATTGAATCTCTACATCTATTTAATTTAGTTATTTCCTTTCATATATTCATTCATATCTTCTGTTTACAATAAGTTTTATTGTGTAACGTCTATTAAACTATGTTATTTCCTTTCATATATTCATTCACATCTGTTCATGTTTACAATATGTCTTATTGTGTAACATCTATTACACTATGTTATTTCCTTTCATATATTCATTCATATCTGTTCCTGTTTACAATATGTTTTATTGTGTAACATCTATTAAACTATGTTATTTCCTTTCATATATTCATTCATATCTGTTCCTGTTTACAATATGTTTTATTGTGTAACGTCTATTAAACTATGTTATTTCCTTTCATATATTCATTCATATCTGTTCCTGTTTACAATATGCTTTATTGTGTAACATCTATTACACTATGTTATTTCATTTCATATATATACCTGCACTCTTCTAACTTACACCCATATAATTCAATATTTACATATTAAATACAGTATATCACCAGCTAATTGAGTTTCAGTCACAGAAATGGCAGAAACATTGTAGAAATATTTAAAGGTCAACTTCTTTTCTTTGATTATTTTTAGGAAAACCTAGTTGTAAAAAGTTTGTAAATTTTATTAAACGAAAACTGCAATTTACTTGATGCTGGTATTATTAATGTGTTGATCAGTAAAAAAAAGCCGCTGTAACCTTTTTTCATATTTTCATCTTGGTTTTAATAAAAAGTTTTTTCTGAAGTAAAATATAATTTCCTATCGTCGCATGCAATCTCTTATAAAGTCGTAAAAAATGCAGTAAAAACTTGCGCAGCTTACAACTATCATTGCATTTTCATTTTTTGTAATGTTAAAAACTAAATGTTGATGTTATTAATATTATAAGCTCTCTTACAGTAATAAAAAAATGTTGCCGCAGCTGTAAAAATTCCATTCTTGTTTTATTAGTCTCATTCTTGGTAGCTTTTAAAGGTTAAAGACTAATTTCTTAATAACCTTGCCATAACATTTACTTTTTAATTAAGTAAAAAAAGAAATCCGTGAAAAATATTAAATAATTTCAGCTCCTGTCTTTTCAAGCTACTCGAAAAATGTAATTCAAACCCTGTTTTTTCAATGAAAGTAGCAAGGACCAAGGTTTCATTAAAAAACAAACAAACAAACAAAGTGTTTTTTTTTTAAAGATTTTAAACTTCGGACATTACAGGTAAATTAAAAAAAACACTACATTTTTTGTTTTAAATTTGAATATATTATTTATTGATCTTTTATCTTCAATTTGTGATATATAACTCTTTGGTGAGTAAATTAATTATTTACTTTTTAATAGATATTTCAAAATGGGGGTGTTAATTAATTCGACCCCTGTCTTTCCAAGCTTATAACTACTCGAAAAATGTAATTCAAACCCTAATTTTTTTGAATTAAAGGAGCAAGGACCAAACAAAAAAAACGTGTTTAAAAAATAAAAAGATTTTAAACTTCGGACTTTACAGGTAAATTTTAAAAAACCACTATTTTTGTTTTAAATTTGAATATATTATTTATTGATCTTTTATCTTCCATTTGTGATATATAAAACTTTGGCGATTAAATTAATTATTTATTTTTTAATAGACATTTTAAAATGGGGGGGACGTGGATTAAAAAAAATGTTTGTTTAAAATATGTTCGGTTTATTGGAAAGAGCATAAAATTTCACATTATTTAACTATTACATGAAAATACAGAATGATATTTTATGGTATGTTTAGTTTATTAAATTGTTACATGAAAATACAGAATGATATTTTATGGTGTGTTTTGTTTATTAAATTATTACATGAAAATACAGAATGATATTTTATGGTATGTTTTGTTTATTAAATTGTTACATGAAAATACAGAATGATATTTATGGTATGTTCTGTTTATTAAATCGTTACATGAAAATACAGAATGATATTTTATATGTTTTGTTTATTAAATCGTTACATGAAAATACAGAATGATATTTTATGGTATGTTTTGTTTATTAAATAGTTACATGAAAATACAGAATGATATTTTATGGTATGTTTTGTTTATTAAATTGTTACATGAAAAAACAGAATGATATTTTATAGTATGTTTTGTTTATTAAATTGTTACATGAAAATACAGAATGATATTTATGGTATGTTTTGTTTATTAAATCGTTACATGAAAATACAGAATGATATTTAATGGTATGTTTTGTTTATTAGATTGTTACATGAAAATACAGAATGATATTTTATGGTATGTTTTGTTTATTAAATTGTTACATGAAAATACAGAATGATATTTTATATGTTTTGTTTATTAAATTGTTACATGAAAATACAGAATGATATTTTATAATGTTTTGTTTAATAAATTGTTACATTAAAATACAGAATGATATTTTATGGTATGTTTTGTTTATTAAATTGTTGCATGAAAATACAGAATGATATTTTATATTATGTTTTGTTTATTAAATTGTTATATGAAAATACAGAATGATATTTAATCGTATGTTTTGTTTATTAAATTGTTACATGACAATACATAATGATATTTTATGGTATGTTTTGTTTATTAAATTGTTACATGACAATACAGAATGATATTTTATGGTATGTTTTGTTTATTAAATTGTTACATGAAAATACAGAATTATATTTCATTGTATATTTTGTTTATTAAATCGTTACATGAAAATACAGAATGATATTTTATGGTATGTTTTGTTTATTAAAATGTTACATGAAAATACAGAATTATATTTTATTGTATATTTTGTTTATTAAATTGTTACATAAAAATACAGAATTATATTTTATTGTATATTTTGTTTATTAAATTGTCACATGAATATACAGAATTATATTTTATTGTATATTTTGTTTATTAAATTGTCACATGAAAATACAGAATGATATTTTATGGTATGTTTTGTTTATTAAATTGTTACATGAAAATACAGAATTATATTTTATTGTATATTTTGTTTATTAAATTGTTACATAAAAATACAGAATTATATTTTATTGTATATTTTGTTTATTAAATTGTCACATGAATATACAGAATTATATTTTATTGTATATTTTGTTTATTAAATTGTCACATGAAAATACAGAATGATATTTTATGGTATATTTTGTTTATAAATTGTTACATGAAAATACAAAATGATATTCTATGGTATATTTTGTTTATTAAATTGTTACATGAAAATACAGAATGAAAAAAAAACCTAAAGAAAGCAAAAGTCAATTATCCTCTGCCACAAAAATTTGAATCTTCGAACAATTACATGTCTTGTTGACCGTTAACCGGCCATTAAATTGGTGATCATTTTACGATAAATTTATATAGCAAAGTGATACCTCACGAAAATCTTAAATAATAATTATATTTTTAAAAAATTCTTTGCGGATATTTTTAAGGTTATTGAAATTTATTAGCCAATAAAAGTAGATTTAGAATTTTGAAGTGATGGCAACTAAATGGGTGATCATTTTATGTAAACTTTATAGAAGAATATGATCACATTCTTAAATCCAAAATATTATATAAAATATTAATAATGATACTAAATAAGTACATTAAATATTTTCTAAAAATATTAAAACAATCAAAAACCGCTAAAACAATTGTTGTGCTAAGTTGTCCAACAATTCAACCATATTTGAAAATTAAATTATCGTGTTTATGATAAACATTATTATTTTCTAAGAAATCACACAAGTTTTACTAAAAATAAACAAAATTCTGATTTTTAAAAAAATCTTAATGTCAGATTGAATAATATTTTCTTCGGGGATTTTTATTGCAATAAAAAAATAAACTTATTTATTGTTTAACATTATTGTAAAAGTTATTGGATGGATTTTTTGAAATTGTAAACAAAAAAAAAACCTTACCTTTCATTCCAGAAATTCAATACGAAAAAAAAAGAAGTGAAGTGAATTAGTCTTTTTTTTTTCCTTTGTGTTCAAAATAGAAAATTTGTTTTGTTTTTTTAGGATTTCTTTAGTAAATTGATACAACTTTTGTTTTGTGTGTCCATCCAATTCATTAGGAAATAAAATATATGAAAATATAAAAGAATCAAAATTTAAAGATGAAAAACACGATTTAAACGTGAAATTATTAAAAGAAACAAATCAACTGCTAAAGAACAAAGAACTTAAGGTCATCGTAATAACACGGTGTCATCATTATTTCGTTCCTCGTGAAAAAATGTCCGTTAATTCGTTAAATGTTCGAAATGTTTTCCTATAAAATGTTTTACAATCAAATTTAGATTAAAAATTGTCAATACTTCATGCTTGTTGTGATTTATTTATTAAATTTCTTTTTTCTATTTTATTTTTATTTCTTTAGTAAACCTATTCTTTGTATCTTTATTTTATTAAAATCTACAAGATACATGAAACTTATTCTTTGTATCTTTTTTTTATTAAAATCTACAAGATACATGAAACTTATTCTTTGTATCTTTATTTTATTAAAATATACAAGATACATGAAACTTATTCTTTGTATCTTTATTTTATTAAAATATACAAGATACATGAAACTTATTCTCTGTATCTTTATTTTATTAAAATCTACAAGATACATGAAACTTATTCTTTGTATCTTTATTTTATTAAAATATACAAGATACATGAGACTTATTCTTTGTATCTTTATTTTATTAAAATCTACAAGATACATGAAACTTATTCTTTGTATCTTTATTTTATTAAAATATACAAGATACATGAAACATTCTTTGTATCTTTATTTTATTAAAATATACAAGATACATGAAACATTCTTTGTATCTTTATTTTATTAAAATATACAAGATACATGAAACTTATTCTTTGTATCTTTATTTTATTAAAATATACAAGATACATGAAGATATAAAAATCAGATTTAGGCGGACTTACGTACACAAATGCTACCCCACGGGCGAAGCACTAAGCAGAGAGCACGCATCGGCTCTGATCTGATGTTGTACGTTGTTCGACTGAGGGATCCGTTATCATTTCGTAGTCTTGCAGTTAAGTCCCGGCAAAGTTCGACAACTCTAGAAGGGTCATATCAGTAGTTTATCCCGTCAAATATGAAAATTTGTTCCATTCTTATTTAATGGAGGAGTTGTGGCGACGGTGTGAGAAAGGACAGACATTTGCATGTCCGCAAATTATTAAAAACATAAGACAATAAAACACTTTTTAAGAAATGTTTAATTTTCAAAGCTGTTTTATTTTGTATAAATTTATATTTTGTTACGTGGTTCATTACTTCAGATTGTATTTTGTTCGTTTTTATAAAAATTGTTTCACTTCTCTGTTAAATAAATAGTTATAAATATATAAAAATGTATATTTTGTTTGTTTACTTTATTTAATCAAGTGTTTACTTCCAATATTAAAATATTTTTTTTTATATTAATTACATATTTTTATATTATAAAACTTTAATAATTTTTATTTTAAAACTAATAATTCGTAATATCGTGATTTGACGGTGTAAAATACTGATGTGACCCTTCAAGAGTTGTCGAACTTTGCCGGGATTTAATTGCAAGACTGCGAAATGATAACGGATCCCTCAGTCAAACAACGTACAATATGAGAGCCGATGCGTGCTTACTGCTTCGCTCGTGGGGTAGCATTCGTGTACGTACGTCGGCCTAAATCTGATTTTCGTAATATTCGTAATTTGACGGTGTATAAATTTGCCCCTTCTATAGTTGTCGAACTTTGCCGGGACTTAACTGCCAGAATTGTTGCGTGTGTGACCTAGTTTTAATTTTTAATTTTTTTTTTTATTTTGGCCTGAACTTTGCGCTAGGTGTATCAGAATTTCGGGAGAATAAAATATATAAAAAAAAAAAAAAAAAAAAAAAAAAAAAAACGTAATTTCTCTTTTTAAAGTGGGTTGTTTATTTTCTTTATGGAATATACTTCCAAAATAAACTACTATAGTTGTTTAAAAAAATAATAGAAATATTATAAAAATAAAAAAAGTGTTTACAAAGTGTCTGCGTGCGTTTAACCACCCATTTTTTTTAGGCAAGAAATAAAGTGAATTTTACGAGTGAAATATTTAAACTTTAAAAATCTATCAAAATTCTACTATTGGTTCAATTTTTACGATATTTTATGGGGCAATGTGAAATTTTATGCTCTTTCCAAATAAAGAAGAAAAAAAAAATAGAAACGAAAATATTTTAGACAAACGGTTTTTTTTTTTAATTCACCCCTCCCCATTTGGAAATGTCTACTAAAATTTAAATAATTAATTTATGTACCAAAGTTTTATATATCACAAATTGAAGATAAAAGATCGATAAATAAAATATTATAATAAAAAAAGAAGTGTTCTTTGGAAATTTACCTGTAAAGTCCAAAATGGAAAACCTTTTATTTTTAACCACATTGATTTTTATGAAAGCTCATATTATGCTTATATCAGCAAGTAAATACCGGACGCTAACGGCATTTTTTCTATTCCATTCAATGTTTTCTTTTTTTCGATATTTAATAAAAAATTTCACTCGATAAAGAAGAATGAAAATATAATAAAAAAAATGTATGTATTTCTTTGATAAAAGAAAAAGAAATCCTCAAGTGTTTTTCTTTTTCAAAGTAAAAACATATTAGTAAAATTTGACTATTTTTAACCAATGGGAACATATGGTTTTTACTTCTTTCTGTCCATCCGTAGTTCAAAACAATAAAAAAAAAACTACTTCCGGTTTTTGATAAGAAGGAAAAACTTTACAAATTATTTTCTTTTTATTGTTTTTGTATTTTTTGGTTATTTTTATTTGGAGGGGGGTGGATTTAACAAACTAGCAAAATGAAAGCAAAGCAAAACAAAAAAAAATGTTGTTTATGCATTTATGTTACCGTTATTTTTTTTTAATGGTTTAAGTACGTCTCCCAATATTTGAATTTTTTTCTAATTGTTTTTAAATATTTGGAACTTGTGCTGTGAGAAATTCCATATACAACCACCATCTTTATTTTAGGCCGGCCACACAATTTTAGTAGCCGGTCTGTGATTGGTTTAAGTTTGAATGTGTCAGGTGATTTTACTTGGCGCATTTTTTGTATTCATGCGTTTATTTTTCAGTCTAGCAGAAAGACGGCATCGGAATAAATAACTGAGCGGCTCTATCCCTCAGGGGAGAAAAGATAATTCCTTTATGAACACCAAACTGTTGGTGAACGAAAGACACGTTTCTTCAAGCAGAGACAACTTATATTGCTGAATCTAGCGAAATCAAGGATGACATCTCTGCATGTTTATTTTCCATTTTTTTCTTTAGTCCTGTGGGCCTCACATTATGCCTGATCATAGGCGCCATCATTCCTGCCGTGTTCTCCGTGAACATCATGGATCCTGCCAGAGGAACAACGAACTAACATTCCAACAATAGGAATTCATCATTATTTCCTTCCTCGTGTATATTCGAAAGGTTTTGCTATGAAAGGTTTTACTAACAAGTTTAGATTAAAACTTGCCAATGCTTCATGCGATTTCTTTATTAAATTTCTCTTTTCTATTTTATTGTTTATTTCTTGAGTAAACATATTTTAATATTACACGCACTTGATTAAAGAAACAAAATATACATGTTTATATATTTATAACTATTTATTTAACAGAAAAATGAAACAATGTACTACATAAAGAATATAAATTTATATATACAAAATAAAACAACTTTGAAAATTAAACATTTCTTGGAAGTAAGCACTTGATTAAATAAAGTAAACGAACAAAATATACATTTTTTATATTTATAACTATTTATTTAACAGAAAAATGAAACAATTTTTAGAATGTATATTATTGTCTTAACAGAAAAACGAACAAAATAAAATGCGAAGTAATGAACCAGAACCACGTAA
The DNA here is from genome assembly GCF_053919585.1 of Euprymna scolopes. Classification (NCBI taxonomy): domain Eukaryota; kingdom Metazoa; phylum Mollusca; class Cephalopoda; order Sepiida; family Sepiolidae; genus Euprymna; species Euprymna scolopes. Next base: position 194,862,014 of record NC_136527.1, read on the forward strand.
CAAAAGATATATAAAATAAAACAACTTTGAAAATTAAACATTTCTTAAAAAGTGTATTGTTGTCTTATGATTTTAATAATTCGTGGAAATGCGTGTCCTTTCTCACGTCGTTTCCACAATTCTTCCATTAGATGGGAATGGAACAAATTTTTATATTTTTTACATTAATGGAACAAATTGGGTTTGTATTACTGTACACATAGATTCGAAAACGTTGTCAAAAACAAATATATAACAAATAAATGTTATCAAAGGCAAGATAAGTTACTTTTATACCAAACTGGATATATTTTTTAGTGTTTTTATTTAATGTAACATGTTTATTCAGCTCGAAAAACAGTGCTTACCGATGTATTTGAAAATTCAAGATGGCGGCTGACTCTCTCTTTAACATGGTGAGTTTGGGAAAAGGTGTTATGAATAGAAAACTGGACAAAATACTGTTAAAAACTTGCTCAATATATGTTACTGACATATATTCGGCGGCTTTTTAACAGTATTCTGTCTAGTTTTTTTTTTATTTATAACACCTTTTCCCAAACTTACTGTGTAAAAGAGAGTCAGACACCATCTTGAATTTTCCAATACAGCGGTAAACACTGTATGTTTTTGAGCTGAATAAACATGTTACATTGAATAAAAACACAAAAATATATCCAGTTAGGTAGAAAAGTAACTTATCTTGCCTTTGATAACATTTATTTCTTATATATTTGTTTCTTGACAACTTTTTCGAATCTATGTGTACAGTAATACAACCCCTATTATTGTGAAACCCTAAAAAAATAAATATCGACAAATTTTCATTAGTCGCTACCATTCTCATCTTACTTTTAACATGTGACCAGAATCCCTCCATTGGATGTGTTTAAGTCCAACGTTAACAAATTCCTTATGAACCGCCCCCTTAAGTAAACACTTCATCAAATCTCCACACTAACGCAATGTACTTGCAATAAACCTTATTCCTGAGTGGCTTCCGGCCTTGATAAGTGGTGACCACTGTGTAAAAAAAAGAAAAAGAAAAGAAAACTAATATTTATCTTTTAAAGGATTTTTACAAACTTTAGCTGAATTTTTCACGTGTACAAATATTTCCCTCCCCCTTTTGGAAATTGAGTTTAGTCCTTAAGCTTTCACATACAATCAAAATTTTGATAAATCGGCTTTTTGTCCGGTCATCTTTGCCCGTATCGAATATACACATATATATATATATATATATATATATATATATATATATATATATATATATATATATATATATATATATATATATATATATATATATATATATATATATATATATATTAAATAACCATGTAGGGTGCAAGCAAAATACACGGCGATCTGAATGTTGTTAAGTATCGATTCTGTTAAATTTTTTTTCTCATATTCACATCTGCGAGTCGGGACATTTTACAACATTGCGTCACTTCCCTTTCAAAGGAGAGGGTAATACATGGGCGGGCACAAAACATGGCAAGGAAAGTCAGAATGGTGATAACGAGACACATGGCGGAAATGTGAAAACACACTATAAACAGGTACTACACTTCCATCGTTAGTCGTTGATTCCATGTAAAACATCAGGTTTAAGTCTGGAATTATAAGTTAAGTTTATCGTAAAGTTAACTGAATCGAATCTGATAAAAATAAGTCGCAATTTTCATAATGTAATCATGTGATTATTGTTTTGTTTCTTGTTGGTTCAAATCTAGTTTTTGTTATTTGATTGACTTCGCTATTTGTTCAATTCCTTCCTTTTTGAATTGTTTATGTGAAATATTCAGTTTTGCATTTTTTTATATTTGGATTATTTGGATTACTGTTCTCATCTTGGATGTAACAGTAGTTCGACTAATCCAAATGATAATGAAATGTTCAATCTTTTACACGAGGAACAAAATAATGATTACACCGTTTTACGATGAACATAAGTTCTTTGTTCTGAAGCAGTTGATTTTTTTCTTCTTATAATAATTTCACGTTTAAATCGTGTTTTTTATCTTTTCATTTTGATTCTTTTATATTTTCATATATTTAATTGCTTAATGAATTGGCCACACAAAACAAAATTTGTATCAATTTACTAAAGATTATATTAAGAAATTCTAACAAACAAACAAATTTTCTGTGTTGGACTCAAAAGAAAAACGATTTTTTTTTTCGTATTAAATTCCTGGAATGGAAGGTAAGTTTATTTTTTTACTTTACAAAATTATAATTCCACAACTCTAAAATAATCTTAAATAGGTACAAGTGCACTTATTGATCCGTGCTGAAATAATAACGTTATTATTTAAAAAGACATTCTTAACATTCAGAGGGGAGGGTGTTTTGTACCTATTCTATACTTTAACCTTACAATTGAATAAAAAAGTATATAAAACTTTAATTAAACTTATAAATACGATTTTATAAAATAACGCGGATCAGTAAGTGCACTAGCACCCTTTAATATTAAAATAAGTTTATTTTTTCACTTTACAAAAATATTCAACAACTTTAAAATAATCTTAAATATTAAAATAAGTTTATTTTTTATTACGATACAATATGAAAGTTAAGTTATATTTTTATGCTTTAAAAAAATCCCCATTCAATAACTTAAAAAAAAAATCTGCAACATTTTTTTTTGCAATCTGCCTAAAGAAATATTGGTTCTTAAAATAATATTAAACATAAAAAAGGTTTAATTTTATTGCAATCCAATGACAATATTGATTTCGTGAATAAAAATGTGGTTGTTTAAGTAAAATTTACGTGATTTCTGTGAAAATCCTAATGTTTACCATAAACAAAATAATTTGATTCGAAGTTGGTTGAATTGTTAAACAACTGACCGCAAAAACTGTTTTTTTCGGCATTTAATATATATATATATATATATATATATAAATGTTTAGAGGTACAGAATTTGTATATAGTTTTAAATAAAATACTAGGCGGAAGTTTCTCGAGAGCTCTTTCGGCTATCATCTCGTCAGGAGTAAATCGATAGCAATCTAAATAATAGTGTACCTATTTACTATGCTTCCCCACGGGACAGTTAGACACCAGGGTCGTTTTTTAACGTGGAGAAAAGGTAAATAATACAGTCATTAATAAGGTCAACAGGATAACCATTATTGATGAATATTTCCCTGATCTTATCGAGTTCAACATCTAATCTGTTAGGCGAACAATCTGTTGACCTTATTGATGACTATATTTTCAAAAAGGTTGCGGATTTTAAATCCCCTAAAAAGTTTGGACCCTTGAAATGCCCGGTTTATTTGAAATTACCGTGGATTGGGGAGGGGAGTAATAGAATTTCCAAACAGATTCGAAGAAGTATTTATGAATGCTTCAATTCAGTGACCTTGCGTTTGGTATATACTACGAGACCTGCTTTTCCGTCTTTCCGCAAGGATAGTTTGCCTTACATCCAAAATAGTAATATTGTATATCAGTTTAGATGCCAGTGCGATGCTGGTTATGTTGGGCGAACATCCTTGCACCTTTTGACTCGTATAAACCAGCATGTAACATCGAAGATCAGACAAGGGAGGATGGGGTTTGGTGGTCTCAATCCTTCTGCAGCCTTGGACTCTGCTATTGGCCAGCATTTGGTTGACAACCCGTGCTGTGCCGATAGATATAAAATAGATTGGTTCGAGGTGCTACATAGAGCGGACTCCAAAAACCATTCAAAGATTTTGGAGGCCGTCTCTATTGCGATCGTCAACCTTCTTTGTGCCGGCAAAAAGAAACATCAAACGCATTGTTTCTCTTTGGGGAACTTTGAATTTTTTTCTCCCTCGTTGTGCCATTATTTTTAATCGTTTTTAGACGTAAATAAATTTAATTAATGTCCCCGTACGTTGGCACATTTAATAAGTTCCCCAATAGAACTCTTTATTTTCGTTACAATATTATTTAGATTGCTATCGATTTACTCCTGACGAGATGATAGCCGAAAGAGCTCTCAAGAAACTTCCGCCTAGTATTTTATTTAAAATATATATATATATATATATATATATATATATATATATATATATATATATATATATATATATATATATATATATATATATGTGTGTGTGTGTGTGTATATATATATATATATATACATGTATATATATGTATATAGTAATTTATAAAAAATATATTACTAACTAGCTCTACCTACGTATTGAGCACTTTTGAAGTAAATACTTAAAGTTTACGCATAAATCTATACTTTCGTATATTAAATTTATGTGAATAAATGAAGTAGTTATTGTTAAGACACTTGTAGTCTGTCTAAACTGTACGAACGAACTGACTAAACCAAGATGGCCGACTCTTGTTTATATCACCACAAGCAAGGGAGGTAACCATGTAACTGAAGCAAGGGAGGTAACCAATGTCTACATTAACATTGCTGCTGTCCTCAAGTGAATAATTTATTTCTGATTTAACAAGTCCCTTAGAAGCTCAGACGAAGCTCCTGCCTTGGTCAAACAATCAGAGACCTGATCACAACCCTTGATCCATTCTATCTGTATCTCTCCTCTACTCTTCATTTCCTTCAGCCTTGCTACATCTATTCTCAATCGTCGATCGCTTACCAGATTGTTGGAATTCAATGTCTCCACAAGTGATGCATTATCTGTCTTGCAGAGAACGTCTGGCAATTTAGATAACTGAAATACCTCTTGTATCATAACCGCAGTCAAAACACCAGCATCAGCTCCCTCATTCAGAGCAAGAGTCTCTGAGGCCAATGGGCTTTTTGTCACTCTGTCCAATTTCTTTGACGCCCAACACATGGGTGCCATTTTGTCAGTACTTCCTCCAATAAAGACAACAAAACCACCCTGTGAAGATCCATCTTCCAGACTGGCATAAGAGGCATCAGTATAACACAAAATGTGTAAATCTGAGGGCTTTCCCAATTTTGGAAATGTTATAGAACCCTTCTTGGATTTCAATTTTGATAAGGCTTTATTCGCCTCAAATAAGGCTTTTACTTTGGGATGCTTTCCAGTGTTGCTCATTTTACACACATCAAAAGCTATATCAGGGCGTGTTTGAGTTGAAACCCACATCATCTGACCTGCAAGTCTCTTCAACTCATGCTTTTCTTCTTCATTCAGTTCATCATTTTTCCTCAGTATCCTCCCTTTGCTTATTTCTATTGGAGATATGGAAGATACATATAGATCTTGTTCTACAGTGATCCCATTTTCCTGTTGATTAACATTCAGTCCAACATATTTGAATGTTCCACTTTCATGAGATCCCACCTTAAATTTTTCTTTCAATGTTGCAATCACATCCCTTTCAAACTCTGTGTTTCCACAGAAAACAAAATCATCCACGTGCATAGCAAGAATTCCAGTCAAATTTCCTTTAATATCATGCCACAAAAACAATGCATTATCATAAGCACTTGCTACTCCTTTTAATTCAATCAAAGCCTGAGTAACTCTCTTGTACCATGCCCGTGGAGCATCATTCAATCCATAGATGCATCTTTTTAATTTCCACACTTGAGATTTAGGACAAACATCAGATGGTGGCCTCAGGTACACATCTCTCTCTAAAATACCACCTTGCAAAAAGGCTGAGGTAAAATCTATGGTCTGCAGCATCCAATTCTTTATTGATGCGGTTAGCATGACCATTCGCATAGCTTCACGGCTACATGTTGGGGAGTCCGTTTTCAGATTACTATTTTCTTCATAGCCTCGTGCTACAAGGCGAGCTTTCATTGTTTTCTGATTATCCTTGAATTTTTCAGTAATCACCCATCTTGTGGATATTGTTTTTTGACCTGTGTATGGCACACATTCAAATACTTCATAGGTGTTCATGTTTTTTATTTCTTTATGCTTGGCATCCATTACAGCTTTCGACTGCTCTTGTTCAGCGGTGAGCAGGACTACATTTTCCTGTTCAGTATATTGGCGCACTTCTCTCCAATGATCAATATGATTCCAGTTGATACAAACTTGATCCTCGTTTTCATCCTCAGGTTCTATATTGATCCAATGACTATATTTGCCAGTTGATTTAGGCTGTACTGACATAACCTTTCCTTTCTTCCACTCCCCACTTCCATTTATTTTATAAGTTATGGTCTTATTTCGGCCAGGTTTTTCAGTCTTATCTCTTAAACTGGTAGAACTATCAACAACTTCTTCTCTGTCTATATCTTCACTTTCTACCACTTGATTCTGCAACTCCTCCTCCTCAACTGTAAGGTATTCATGTTTCCCTTCTGTAGTGTTTCCCAGCATTTCAGCTTTTTTTGTTCTTTTTTCGTTGTTTTTATTCACTTTCATCAATTGGCACGGATGCATCCTATAAAATGCTCCGCCATGTCTGATTAAGACAAACTGGCCTTCTCTGCCTAACACTTTTGCTGGACCACGCCATCCTTTAAAACTCTACCTCCGATAATAGATTTGGTCTCCGGTAGCATAATCTTCATCAGCATAAGTTCTGACATTAGACCTGAGAGCTCTCCTAATTCTCTCACTGGACTCAGCTTCCAAAAAGTTTCTCCTTGCACTATGGAGAGCATTTAAATTTTTTCTCACCATGTCACTTGTAGTAGAGGACTCCATAGCAGGTAACTGGTCTGTCAGAATTGAGGGTGTATTTACATTGAAACCGAATACAAGTTCATTTGGACTGTGTCCAGAGTAATTGAGGAGGGCATTTTTTGCACAAATAGCCCATGCCAAGGCAATTTCAGGTTCACACTTCTCATCGTCAATTGTTTTTTTCATTGCCTCAGCAACTATCAAATTATGACGTTCTACAGTACCGTTGCTGAATGGACTTTCTGCGGCAGTAGTACAGGTCTCTATGTTGAGTTTTTCATTAATCTGTCTATAGTGTTCGTTGTTGAATTCACCCCCATTATCACTCAGAAAACGAACAGGAGATCCGAAATAGGTAATCCACATCATAAAGATGTTTTTGATGATCTCCTCCTTCTTCTTTGTTTTGATCAATGTTGCCGCTGAATACCTGGTAGCGGCATCAATGAGATGTAGTATCCACACCTCATTGTGGATGAACTCTTTCAAATCCATGCAAACTGTGTGATTAAATCTATTGCCAAGAGGCAATCCCACAACCGGTCGCAGTGGAGCTTTTTTAAATCTAAGGCAAATTTGACAGTTTTCACAAACCTCCTCAATCGCCTTTATAAATTCCTTGTCATTGAATTTGCCACTTTTTTTAACCAAGGAAACAAGTTTTTCCTTCGAGGCATGAGCAAACTGTCGATGAAGTTTTTCTGCTTTTTTTTTTCTGTGAAAGAACACTGACCAAAATTCTGAACATGTAATACAATGTTCTTAGTACCACTATGATCCAACAACTTATTTGTTAAGGGGAGACAATAGTGCCCTGAAGTTGTGGTCTTTAGTTCAATACATTTATCAAAAATCCAGCACATATCTTTCCGGAAATCTAGCACTATTCCTGCTGTCTTCATTGATTTGTGACTTAATAGAAGAGGCAAGTCGTTTTTCACAATATCTGCTTCGATATAAACTCTTATACCTCCGAGTGTAACCGGAAATTTAGCAACTTTAATTGCTGTGACAGCCACTCCATCACCAAAACAAAAACTCCGGTCTGAGTTCGTATACTTCACTAGTTGCAGGTCACTTTCATTTAAAGTATCTAAATAAACATCAAGCCACACTTCGCCAGCCAGTGTGCGAGTACAAGCAGAATCCAAGACTGCCATTCCAAATGTTTCCTTTACAAGATTTGAAATTTTTTCATTTGTACTGTTCAAATAAATATTTTCTTGAATGAACAACGTAATGTGTATTTGTTCTGTCGCTTCCGTAAACCTGGGCGTATTTCTAGGACACTCTCTAATTAGATGGTTCGGAGACTGACATTTGTAACACAACAACACGTTTCCACTTCGGTCACATGGATTAGATTGTCCTCGACGAAAACGCCTTTTGTTGTTACCCGGTTTAGAATAATTATAGTTGACGATTTCGGGCTCTGATTTCACTGCCGGTACATTTTCATCACGATAAATGTCACCAAATACTTTCTTTATCGATTCCTTCATGTTTTGATACGTCAAAACAGAACACGTTGTCCGCGCTAATTTTTCGTTCTCTTCCGATATGTTAACCGCGTTCAAAACAAGAAAAGCTTGCACTCCTTCCGGTAGAATAATGTGGAATTTTTTTAATCTTTGGTACAAAAACTCATAACGAACAAGAAAGTCATTTATACTGGTACCTGACGATCTTTTATAAGTGTAAAATTCCTTAAAAGTCATGTAAGCGCGCGTGTGTTCATCCTTTAAATATATGTCATCCAGTTTCTTTATTAAGATCTTCAAGCCATCTCGTCCGCCGATGTCACTTGTTGGCAATTCACGAACACATTCTCTAATATTCGGTGGTAGCGTCAAAAACACTGCTGGCCCTTTTTTTTCCTCAGAAAGATCCGTGAACAACGACCACATTTCAACGTCTTGTTTCCAGTTCTCGTAAACATCCTCCCCCTCCAACAATGGAGGTTGTTTGTTCGAAGTTGCCATATCCGATATCCGATCTGTCTAGTGCTACAGACAAGCTGTACAAAAAAAATTTTTTTTTTTTTTTTTTTTTTTTTTTCGTTTTGTCGCACACAGAGGGATATCTCTGCTACCATTTGTTAAGACACTTGTAGTCTGTCTAAACTGTACGAACGAACTGACTAAACCAAGATGGCCGACTCCTGTTTATATCACCACAAGCAAGGGAGGTAACCATGTAACTGAAGCAAGGGAGGTAACCAATGTCTACATTAACAGTTATATATGTATATATATATATATTTATGTATATATATATATGTGCATATATGTGTGTATATATATGTATATATGTTTATTTGTATATATGTGTATATATATGTATATGTGTGTATATGTATGTATATGTATGTATATATATATATGTATATGTATGTATATGTATATATGTTGCATGTATATATATGTATATGTATGTATATATATGTATATGTATATATGTTGTATGTATATATATATGTATATGTATGTATATATGTATATGTATCTATATGTGTATATATACATATATATGTATATATATGTATATATATACATATGTATATATATATGTTATATACATATACATAATTTTATATAGATATGCAGTTCTGGGGAAGAAACAATTAAAATAGAAGGCTTTCATACATCTAGTGATCTCTACTATAAAGGGATGGGATTTAACTGCTTATCGGGTTTGTCACGGGTATTTTCATTTAGTGTGTGCAAGAGTTTGTAGAGGTATAGGATATTTTCAAGTGTAAGTAATTTTCTAGCAGGGTAGAGAGCCCACCTTCTTCGCAGCAGTCTTGGCAATGATCTCGGTGTATCTATTCAAACTCATGTTTCCTTCCTTTGACAGAGTTAAAAGTAGACTTCGTAGCCTAGTGGGTGGTGCAATTTTCTCTTCCCTGCAACCTCTTTCTCATAGCCTGTCTCTGCTTTATAATTAGTTTCATGGTAAGTCCTCATCTGAGTTTCAGTCTATAGCCCCGCTTGGCAAACTTTCACAAGATACACTCGTCTAGCTGAAAAAATTATCAATAATTTCCCCTACACTTTATCTGTGCCTAAACATAAACATATATTCCATGAACAAAGTTTCTTTCTTAGAATATAAACCTGTGGAACTCATCCATTTTCAACTTCAACCTAAACATATTCTTAATGATGCGTTTCCCTTAAGTAATCGAATTTACCAACAATTACGACGACAGTGTTACATTAACCACTGTATGCTTATTTACATCTATCCTCGAGTGGCATCTGGGCCCTAATAATGGTGACTCTTTTGTAAAAAACATCATAAGTCAAACGTAGGTATTTAAAATTTCAAATGTAAAATGTTCACTGACTCTAAAAAATATAATAATTTATTATGATTTCTTAAACTTGAAAAAATATATTAATTATTGTGTAGAAACAACTGTTAAAAATAACAAATGTTACGAACTATTAAAAACTGGGATCGCAAATTAAAATCCAACACATTTCAGCATTTTGTAAGACCATATTCTGTGGAGATCATAAAATTCTATAAAGTTTCTTCAGTGAACAACTTGTGCTTTAGTTCTAATTAAATAACTTTATACCTATTAAGTCTGCACTTTATAAACCACGAACAGAGTGGATAATGCCAGCACAGAAATGTTAGGTAAGCCTATCTAATCCAATGCCCACCAAACAATGAAGTACAACTACACAACATATATATTGTCTGATTATTATGCGAAGATAAATTAATATTGATACAACACATAATATATATTGTCTTATTATTATGTGAAGATGAATTAATATTGATACAACACATAATATATATTGTCTGATTATTATGTGCAGACGAATTAGTATTGATACAACAAAAAATATATAATGCCTGATTATTATGTAAAGATGAATTAGTATTGATACAACACATAATATATATTTTCTTATTATTATGTGAAGATGAATTAGTATTGATACAACACATAATATATATTGTCCTATTATTATGTGAAGATGGATTAATATTGATACAACACATAATATATAACGTCTGATTATTATGTAAAGATGAATTAGTATTGATACAACACATAATATATATTGTCTTATTATTATGTGAAGATGAATTAGTATTGATACAACACACAATATATATTGTCCTATTAATATGTGAAGATAAATTAATATTGATACAACACATAATATATAATGTCTGATTATTATGTAAAGATGAATTAGTATTGATACAACACATAATATATATCGTCTTATTATTATGTGAAGATGAATTAGTATTGATACAACACATAATATATATTGTCTTATTATTATGTGCAGACGAATTAGTATTGATACAACACATAATATATTAATTGTCTGATTATTATGTGAAGATGAATTAGTATTGATACAACACATAATGTATATTGTCTCATTACTATGTGAAGATGAATTAGTATTGATACAAGACATAATATATATTGTCTTATTATTATGTGAATATGAATTAATATTGATACAACACATAATATATATCGTCTGATTACTATGTGAATGTAAATTAGTATTGATACAACACATAATATATATTGTCTTATTATTATGTGAATATGAATTAATATTGATACAACACATAATATATATTGTCTTATTATTATGTGAAGGTGAATTAGTATTTATACAACACATAATATATATTGTCTTATTTTTATGTGAAGACGGATTAGTATTGATACAACACATAATATATTAATTGTCTGATTATTATGTAAAGATGAATTAGTATTGATACAACACATACTATATTAATTGTCTGATTATTATGTGAAGATGAATTAATATTGATACAACACATTATATATATTGTCTGATTATTATGTGAAGAGGAATTAGTATTGATATAACACATAATATATATTGTCTTATTATTATGTGAATATGAATTAGTATTGATACAACACATAATATATTAATTGTCTGATTATTATGTGAAGATGAATTAGTATTGATACAACACATAATATATATTGTCTTATTATTATGTGAAGATGAATTAATATTGATACAACACATAATATATATTGTCTTATTATTATGTGAAGATGAATTAGTATTGATACAACACATAATATATATTGTCTCATTATTATGTGAATATGAATTAATATTGATACAACACATAATATATATTGTCTTATAATTATGTGAAGATGAATTAATATTGATACAACACATAATATATATTGTCTGATTATTATGTGAAGATGAATTAGTATTTATACAACAAATAATATATATTGTCTTATTATTATGTGAATATGAATTAATATTGATACAACACATAATATATATTGTCTTATTATTATGTGAATATGAATTAGTATTGATACAACACATAATATATTAATTGTCTGATTATCATGTGAAGATGAATTAGTATTGATACAACACATAATATATATTGTCTTATTATTATGTGAAGACGAATTAGTATTGATACAACACATACTATATTAATTGTGTGATTATTATGTAAAGATGAATTAATATTGATACAACACATAATATATATTGTCTGATTATTATGTGAATATCAATTAATATTGATACAACACATAATATATATTGTCTTATTATTATGTGAATATGAATTAGTATTGATATAACACATAATATATATTGTCTTTTTATTATGTGAATATGAATTAGTATTGGTACAACACATAATATATTAATTGTGTGATTATTATGTGAAGATGAATTAATATTGATACAACACATAATATATATTGTCTGATTATTATTTGAAGATGAATTAATATTGATACAACACATAATATATATTGTCTTATTATTATGTGAATATGAATTAGTATTGATACAACACATACTATATTAATTGTCTGATTATCATGTGAAGATGAATTAGTATTGATACAACACATAATGTATTTTGTCTTATTATTATGTGAAGATGAATTAATATTTATACAACACATTATATATATTGTCTTATTATTATGTGAAGATGAATTAGTATTGATACAACACATAATATATATTGTCTCATTATTATGTGAAGGTGAATTAGTATTGATACAACACATAATATATATTGTCTTATTATTATGTGAAGATGAATTAATATTGATACAACACATAATATATATTGTCTTATTATTATGTGAAGGTGAATTAGTATTGATACAACACATAATATATATTTTATTATTATTATGTGAAGATGAATTAGTATTGATACAACACATAATATATATTGTCTCATTATTATGTGAATATGATTTAATATTGATACAACACATAATATATATTGTCTTATTATTATGTGAAGATGAATTAATATTGATACAACACATAATATATATTGTCTTATTATTATGTGAATATGAATTAGTATTGATACAACACATAATATATTAATTGTCTGATTATCATGTGAAGATTAATTAATATTGATACAACACATAATATATATTGTCTGATTATTATGTGAAGATGAATTAGTATTGATACAACACATAATATATATTGTCTTATTATTATGTGAAGACGAATTAGTATTGATACAACACATACTATATTAATTGTGTGATTATTATGTAAAGATGAATTAATATTGATACAACACATAATATATATTGTCTGATTATTATGTGAATATCAATTAATATTGATACAAAACATAATATATATTGTCTTATTATTATGTGAATATGAATTAGTATTGATATAACACATAATATATATTGTCTTTTTATTATGTGAATATGAATTAGTATTGGTACAACACATAATATATTAATTGTGTGATTATTATGTGAAGATGAATTAATATTGATACAACACATAATATATATTGTCTGATTATTATGTGAAGATGAATTAATATTGATACAACACATAATATATATTGTCTTATTATTATGTGAATATGAATTAGTATTGATACAACACATACTATATTAATTGTCTGATTATCATGTGAAGATGAATTAGTATTGATACAACACATAATGTATTTTGTCTTATTATTATGTGAAGATGAATTAATATTTATACAACACATTATATATATTGTCTTATTATTATGTGAAGATGAATTAGTATTGATACAACACATAATATATATTGTCTCATTATTATGTGAAGGTGAATTAGTATTGATACAACACATAATATATATTGTCTTATTATTATGTGAAGATGAATTAATATTGATACAACACATAATATACATTGTCTTATTATTATGTTAAGGTGAATTAGTATTGATACAACACATAATATATATTGTCTTATTATTATGTGAAGATGAATTAGTATTGATACAACACATAATATATATTGTCTCATTATTATGTGAATATGAATTAATATTGATACAACACATAATATATATTGTCTTATAATTATGTGAAGATGAATTAATATTGATACAACACATAATATATATTGTCTGATTATTATGTGAAGATGAATTAGTATTGATACAACAAATAATATATATTGTCTTATTATTATGTGAATATGAATTAATATTGATACAACACATAATATATATTGTCTTATTATTATGTGAATATGAATTAGTATTGATACAACACATAATATATTAATTGTCTGATTATCATGTGAAGATGAATTAATATTGATACAACACATAATATATATTGTCTGATTATTATGTGAAGAGGAATTAGTATTGATACAACACATAATATATATTGTCTTATTATTATGTAAAGATGAATTAGTATTGATACAACACATAATATATATTGTCTTATTATGTAAAGATGAATTAATATTGATACACCACATAATATATTAATTGTCTGATTATTATGTGAAGATGAATTAGTATTGATACAACACATAATATATATTGTCTTATTATTATGTGAAGATGAATTAGTATTGATACAACACATAATATATATTGTCTCATTATTATGTGAATATGAATTAATATTGATACAACACATAATATATACTGTCTGATTATTATGGGAAGATGAATTAATATTGATACAACACATAATATATATTGTCTGATTATTATGTGAAGATGAATTAGTATTGATACAACACATAATATATATTGTCTTATTATTATGTGAATATGAATTAGTATTGATACAACACATAATATATTAATTGTCTGATTATTATGTGAAGATGAATTAATATTGATAGAACACATAATATATTTTGTCTTATTATTATGTGAAGATGTATTAATATTGATACAACACATTATATATATTGTCTTATTATTATGTGAAGATGAATTAGTATTGATACAACACATAATATATATTTTCTTATTATTATGTGAAGATGAATTAGTATTGATACAACACATAATATATATTGTCTGATTATTATGTGAAGATGAATTAGTATTGATACAACACATAATATATATTGTCTGATTATTATGTGAAGACGAATTAGTATTGATACAACACATAATATATATTGTCTGATTATTATGTGAAGATTAATTAGTATTGATACAACACATAATATATATTGTCTTATTATTATGTGAAGATGAATTAATATTGATACAACACATAATATATATTTTCTGATTATTTAGTTAATATGAATTAGTATTAATACAACACCTAAACATTTTAAGGACAATCGATTTGGCAGGTGAGTTGTTACACATTCTTTACACATGATACAATTGAATGTCCGGGTAAAGTTTGCTATACAAACAGTAAAGATGATATTTAATGACAATATGGATACTCAGGGTTCGTTTAATTAGCATGTCTTTCAATATAGCACTTAAAAACTTTCGATGTTAAAGGGAGAAACACTTTAAAGTCGTTAACAAATGATAATCATATGAAATCATATTTAATTTAATAAAAATCTCAATAATAATGAAATCATATGAAATATTTTATTCAATAAGAAACTCAAAGATAATGATAATACTGAGAAATCATATTGAATTCAATATAAAATAATCAATAATAATGAAAACCATGTGAAATCATATTTAATTCAATAAAAAACTCAATAATAATGAAATAATATAATCAAATGAAATAATATTTAATTATCAAAAAAACTCAATAATAATGATGATCATATAAAATAATATTTAATTAAACAAAAAACTCAATAATAATGATAATCATATGAAATAATATTTAATTCAATAAAAACTCAATAATAATGATAATCATATGAAATATTTTATTCAATAAAAACTCAATAATAATGATAATCATATGAAATAATATTTAATTCAATAAAAAACTAAAAAATCATGAAAGTCATAATTCAATAAAAACACAATAATAATGATAATAATATGAAATAATATTTAATTCAATAAAACTCAATAATAATGATAATCATATGAAATAATATGTAATTAAATAAAAAAAAATCAATAATTATCATGATCATATGAAATAATATTTAATTCAATAAAAACTCAATAATATTATAATCATATGAAATAATATTTTATTCAATAAAAAACTTAATTTTATGATGATCATATGAAATAATATTTAATTCAATAAAAAAACTCAATAATAATGATAATCATATGAGATCTTATTTATTCAATAATAATGATAATCATATGATATCTTATTTTATTCAATAAGAAACCCTATAATAATGATAATCATATGAAATAATATTTAATTTAATAAAAACAAAATAATATTGATAACTATATGAAATATTTAATTCAATAAAAAAAACTTAATAATAATAATCATATGAAATAATATTTAATTCAATAAAAAACTCAATAATAATGATAATCATATGAAATAATATGTAATTCAATAAAAATCTCAATAATAATGATGATCATATGAAATAATATTTAATTCAATAAAGTCTCAATAATAATGACAATCATATGGAATAATATTCAATTCAATAACAACTCAATAATAATGATAATCATATGGAATACTATTTAATTCAATGAAAACCTCAATTATAATAATCATATGAAATAATATTTAATTCAATAAAAACCAAATAATAATGATTAGCATATGACATCTTATTTTATTCAATAAAAAACTCAATAATAATCATAATCATATGAAATAATATTTTATTCTATAAAAAACTCAATAATAATGATAATCATATGAAATCTTATTTATTCAAAAATAATGATAATCATATGAATGTATGAATGTTATTCAATAATAATGATAATCATATGAAATAATATTTTATTCAACAAAAAAATCAATAATAATGACAAGTTTCTGCTCGTTTGACTTGTTTATCTAGTGTTAATTAATTCACTGTTCAGGTACCTCGTTATAATACATCATATTATTCCAGTACCTTTCATTTCAAAGCTGTGGACGTGGAGCTCTACTCTGTCCGTTTTCATTTCCTATAACAATTCACTATAAAATCTCTTAAAACTATATTCCTTAAAAATAGGAAACAGAATTAACTTTCTAAACATAAAACCATTTTTATAGATTTATTATTAAATGTGTTGATCTTACATGTGATTATGTTTTAAAAAATATGTTAAGCTGAATTAGAGATGAACAGATATTTTTCTTCATTGGTTTGGAATAATAGGATTGACACATTGAGAAATGCACGAGAAGAAATAGAAAATGTAATTGTCCCAAGCAAGGAAATTATTAATCTATATGTGGTAGTTGTATTGTTATAAAATGTTTAGTTAAAAATCAAAATTATATAATTACGTTTAATGTTTGTTATATGTTAATAATTTAAATATTTTGTCTTACTAATATTTAAATATAAAACATTAAACTCACTTATAAGTTAAACGTCTATGATTCCAAATAATTTTAATGTTCAGATGAATTAAGAATGAACAAATATTTTGAAATAAAACAATTCAACCCCATTTTTAAACTATTTTCGTCTGAAACAATAGAAGCCTTACAAGCATCATCAAAGGAGAATGGTTGGATTTTTATGTTTGTCTGGTCGGGAGTAAGTCTGTTGGTGCAGAGCGTATACCTGAAACTTTTTTAGAAGTCTAAGACAAATATGGTCTTGGTAGTTGCACAAAGCCATATTTGGCAACAATACATATGGTAATCTTAGCTTTGTAAACGTATAGGATACTCTTATGTGATTTTCTAGCAAGGTTTAAGCAGGCTTTGTAACATCCTTACTATGTTAATTGTGTATTAACAGATTATTAAATAACAATTTTGTTTTAACCAATAGTTAAGGTGACGTTAAATGGGCTGGTAAGTCCAGCTAGAATTCGTCACATAAAGATTAAATATTAACTCACTGATCAGTTAAACACGTAGTAACAACAATTTCTACGTTCAGATGAATTAGTGATAAACGGATATCCTTAAACAATCTATGAATTCTAATAATATGCTTTAAATTTGAGAAATATATACGGAAAACAAGAAATTACTAATAAAAAATAAGTGTATTGATTTTTACTGTAGTTTTCCCAATCGAATTACTTAGGTTTTACGCATTAAGTACGTCTCTTTTAATAAATTGTCGAGACTTTTGATAAATTTACATATTCCTATATCAAGTGTATGCATGTGCGTTAGTAAAGCAAAAAGCAAACGTTTGCTGATGAACCTAGATAGATTTCTCTGATTATAACAATGGTAAATATTACATGAAAATGTTCACGTTTATAATCTATTTATTTAATAAACATATATTAAAATACAACGGTTTATTAAACTCAATAGAAATTATTTACATTTTAAGAGTATATGTAACTTTATTAAACATTAAATTCACATACATATTGTTTAAATTACTGCGTCTTACACGTTTTTCATTGCATACACCATACAAATCATCAGACTTTTCATCAGTTCATCAAAGAAGAAACTGTTTATTTTTCTTGGTTCGAAAAGGAAATTTAATTTTAAAGCGAATTAAAAAAGTTTAAGAGATATAAAAATCCAAAATCCAGTAAAAACAGTAAAAGAAAACGTAATTTTAAAGCGAATTAAAAAGGTTTAAAAGACAGTAAAATATCTACTGGTTATAGATACAGCATTAATATGCAGAATAAATAAAGAAGTTGTTTGGAGACCATGAATTGAATAGGCTAATTTTACAGGTCATATTTTAATTCATATTAAGCATTTTTTGGCTCGAAAGGAGAGCCCTCACCACGACGAGGAAAGAGTTATAATGGCTGCTCAAGACGAGGGATTGATGAGCAATGCATTCAAGAAAATGACAAGTATCAGTAATGACAACAAATGCAGGTTCTGCCATACAGAATTGGAATGAGTCAGCATTAATATGCAGAAGAAAGAGAGAAGATTAGTTTGTAGACGATGAGTTGAATAGTTGAATTTCACAGGCCATATTTAAATCCATACTAAGCTTTCAACATTAATACCTTTTAATAATTTATACTATTAGAAGATGAAAATGATTAGGATAAAAATCATTAAAAAAACTAAAAAATATACGAATAAATAAAATATGCTAAATACATTTGATGAAATAATTCGTTAAATGCTAGTAACAATTTCTTGAATTTAAAAAATTAAAAAGTATTTTAATAAAAATTAAAATAACTACTAAGAATATATACAATAATACGAATATAATGTATTAAGAATATAATATAGAATATATACAATAATAAGAATATAATGTATATGGTATACGAATATGTATTACCAGACTTTAATTAAAAAAAATAAAATTGCGATAATCGATTATTAAAACTGTTTATATCATTTGTATAATAAAATATGGGAATGATAATAATACATTCAAAAGCGTTGGATGAAAAAATTTGTTACATGAAAAAACTGTTGGTTTCTAAAAATAAAAAAATAAGAACCTAATTCTGTTGCATTAAATTATTATGAATATTAATAAATATGTAATGTTAGGAAAATGTCCAGTGTAATAGCAAACACATTATAAATAAGCGCACATATGACTTCCACACATATGACTTAAAACGAAAGCTAGTTTAAAAGACCATATTAGTATCCATTGCTAAGTAACTAGATTATGTATTGATTTGTATCATTAACTTTAATTTACTAAATATTTTAATTCACTTTTCCTGTATTATAAACTTATTATATTTCTATTATTAGCAATATATTTTTATTATTATCTGTAGCAACTATGGTAGTTTTATGCTTATTGTTTTTACAAATTATTACTATATTATTGTTTATTTTTCTTTATTAATTGCATAATTCCTTTATCTATTACAAAATACTATGAATAGAATTAAACATTTAAACAATATGAATGTGAATTACGTGTTTATTTCTGTGATTTTTAAATGTTTTATAAGGTTATGTTTCTTGTTTTCTTGACACGATTAAAATAAACAATGATATTAAAAATATTAAATTTAATTTATGTTTTATTTGCAGATGTTCCTGCTTGAATGTTTTTAATAAATATTAAGGGACCATCCTTCACCTTAAACAGTATTCTATACACAATTATTTCCTTACGTTGCAGACAACAAAAACGTCTGCACACAACTTTATTAGACATATATGTGTGAAGAGTTATTTTATCTGGATTGTTTAGTAGATAGTGATAAGAGCATCACACATATTAAAATTTGTGAAATTGTTGTTTAATGTTTTTTTTATTTAATGTTTGTATAAATCATAAGATATCGAATTTAACATTTCAGATAAATCTGCTAATTTATAAAAGAGAATATTTTAACTTTTACACAACGAAATATCTCTTATCAAATAAAGTAAGTGATACAAATTGAAATTTATTTAGCATCTAACTTGCATCAACAACTCCAGATTAAAATTTTTTATAACTTGGTAGTGATAATCTTTCTCCTGGAGCAATTTTGTTTAAACATGAATAAACATATGATGGAAAAGCCACATTCTTGTAAAGTGTGTGGATGTTTTTTTACTGAAAAATCAAAATTAGTGAGTCATATGAGAACTCACACTGGGAAAAAGCTGCATTCTTGTAAAGTGTGTGGATATGTTTTTACTACAAAATCAAAATTAGTGAGTCATATGAGAATTCACACTGGGGAAAAGCCATATTCTTGTGAAGTGTGTGGATATTCGTTTACTGAAAAATCAAAATTAGTTGAACATATGAGAACTCACACTGGGGTAAAGCCATATTCTTGTAAAGTGTGTGGATATTCGTTTACTGAAAACTCAAATTTAGTGAGACATATGCGAACTCACACCGGAGAAAAGCCACATTCTTGTGAAGTCTGTTGATATTCTTTTACTGAAAAATCCAAATTAGTGAGTCATATGAGAACTCACACTGGGGAAAAGCCATATTCTTGTAATGTTTGTGAATATTCTTTTACTGAAAAGTCAAATTTAGTGAGACATATGAGAACTCACACCGGAGAAAAGCCACATTCTTGTGAAGTGTGTAGATATTCTTTTACTGAAAAACCCAAATTAGTGAGTCATATGAGAACTCACACTGGGGAAAAGCCATATTCTTGTAATGTTTGTGAATATTCTTTTACTGAAAAATCAAATTTAGTGAGACATATTAGAACTCACACCGGAGAAAAGCCACATTCTTGTGAAGTGTGTGGATATTCTTGTTCTCAAAAAACAACATTAGTTACACATATGAGAACTCACACTGGAGAAAAGCCACATTCTTGTGAAGTGTGTGGATATTCTTGTTCTCGAAAAGCATCGTTAATAAAACATATGAGAACTCACACTGGGGAGAATTGAATGCATACTAGACACCAAACTCGGGTTTCAGTCTCTCTGTATAGGGGTTTACCAGGAACTCTGGTATGAAGATATTTTCAATTTCAGGTAAACCTTGATCATATGGTAAAATTTAAATGAAAATTAAAACTAAATCAAGAACCTGGCAGGATGGCGTCCAGAATAAAAAAGATCCCACAATATTGCTAGGTACTGGGTTATATGAGAGAAAATAACGGTGCACCTTCTTCTAGTGATGTTTTCACAAGTAACAACACTAAGCTGGACACTCCACCAGACAAGTCAAATTCTAGTCCTGAAATCCAAAGAAAACAAAGACTACTAGGAAAAGACACTATAACCAAGTAAAGTGATCTATTAAGGAGATGAAAATTATTTTTCACTGTTTCGCATATTCAAGGTATGAAAAATAGGAGAGGAAAAAACAGTATTTGAAGCTCAATTAAAATCTTATCCCTTGACATTACTAACTACAACTAAGAACTTACTTTCAATTGTATCTAAAATACATAAATATCTCCAAAAAGATGTTAGCGAGTCAATTAAGAAAGATTTTAGTGAAGCAACGATAGATTTCACCAAATTTAACACTACTGACTTTGTCCAAAGCCAGTGGAATAGGGAGAAAAATGGACATTGATTTAGTCAATGGAATACACAAATATAAAATATCAATAATTCACAGAAAGTTGTAAGCAATGGCAAAAAATGTGTAAGTACCACTTTCCAAACAAGAAGGAGATTGAGAAGGAAAATTTAACATGTCAGAAGTCTAATTCTTTGAGGAACAATGTCTTTCCTGTTTAGCAAATGTTCCAACTAAAAAATATCCATGGAATGGCTAAAAACGTCATTTGTCAAATCAGCAATCCCCCTCCCTATAGCATGATGTGCCAAACCAAACAAGAAGACACTACAACATATTCTCACCTGACACCGCTACCTTAGTCCAAGCTTTACATGCCTACCAAAAGCAAACCGTTAATATATCCGATGTGTCACTCCATAAAATAATGAAACATCTCCCCAGGGATCATTCCCAACAGACCCAAAACAATTTAAATATGGGCAGACATGCCAACAGTATGTCCCACTTTAAGATGTAACACTGTACGCGAACCAGTTGGAACTAGAGGAAGAGCTGGCCAACAGGATAGAAATAGCACGAGGTCTAGTTGTTGAAGATCGGCCCAGATTGGTAAAAAATTATTATGAATAAATCCTTCAAGGTGCTTGTTTAAAAAGTCAAATATGCCCTCGAAAGAATCATTCCGATTAACGCACCATTGAGTGAAATAAATCATACAACGTACAGGGAAGCATGGTTTATTCAGTTAAAATTCTTAGCTTAATATCAAGAGAGTAAAAGAGGAAACATGAATGCTTAATCCTATAACCCAGCCCTGAAACGAAAACTCCAGCAGAAAATAAATAGACTCCGAAAGGAAACTGTTCAGATATCTGCATTCCTATCCTGTGAAACTCCGGGCGAAAAAATAAACAAGAAGGTGAATAAGTTGAAAACTTATTATTCCCTCCAAGACCCAGCACAACTAAAAGCTAAGATGGCAGAACATCAGGTTGAGATAAAAGCCTTAGCTGCACAAATAAAAACCAACACAAAAAAATTGTAAATAGGGGCGAGGAAAATTGTTATTATAACTCAGGATTTGAGAGATAAAGAACTTTAATGGAATATCTATGTATTTCATATAGAGTTCAAGTGTGATATCTTTAAAGGAATGTTATTCCGCCTTTGACAGGCTTCTGGGCTTGTCCTTTAATCCTGATCTTAAATGGAATACGTACATCAAATCTGTTGCCAAGGCGGCTGGAAAAATGGTTGGATCCTTCTTTCGATCCAGTAGATACCTCACTGCTGATGCAATTCTCTATCTGTATAAGAGCCAGATACGTTCAAGGATGGAATACTGTTGCCACATATGGGCAGGAGCTGCTAGAAAAGACTTGTCCTGCCTTGATAGGGTTCAAAATAGACTTCGTGGCCTGGTGGGAGATGTCCTGTTCTCTTCGCTGCAACCTCTATCTCACAGAAGAGATGTTGCGAGTTTGTCTCTGCTGTATCGTTATTTTCATGAAAAGTATTCGACTGAGCTTCAATCTATGGCCCCCCATCGCCAAACTTTCACAAGAAACACTAGACTAGCTGAAAACATTATCAATAATTTTCCCCACTCTTTATCTGTGCCTTAACCTAAACATAGATTCCATGATCAAAGCTTCTTTCTTAGAACTGCACGCCTGTGGAATTGTCTTCCGTTTTCCTGCTTTCCAGCTGACTACAATATGGTTGTCTTCAAGTCCAACGTGAACAAGTTTCTGATGAGCCGTTCCACTTAAGTTTACAAATTTACCGAACTTCCATTACTATCGATTACTATATTGTCCTTTTGACTAATGTACACTCTTTAACCCTTATCTTTGAGTGGCCTATCGACCTTGATAAGTGGTGACGCCTATGTAAAAAAGAAAAAAAGAAGATGAACGCCGGGCAAAAAATTAAACAAGAAGGTGAATAAGTTGAAAACTTATTATTTGCTCCAAGACCCAACACAACTAAGAGCTAAGATGGCGGAACATCAGGATGAGATAAAAGCCTTAGCTGCACAAATAAAAACCAACACCAAAAATGGTAAATAGGGACGAGGAAAATTATATATTCATTTTATTATAACTCAGGATTTGAGGGATAAAGAACTTTAATGGAATATCTATGTATTTTATATAGAGTTCAACTGTAATATATTTAAAGGATTGTTATTCTGCCTTACAATTGGGTCACTCAGCATGCTCTTTACAAATATTATGCTAGGTACAGTTTTAGTAGAAACAGGAAAAAGTAAGAGTCAACTTTTTATTATTATTTTCATGCAGGATGTCTGCATGGAGTTTGTATTTGACAAATGTGCCGCATGCACTATAAAGAATGGGGGAAAGCCGATATCTGAACATCTTAAGTTACATGATTGATGATATAGGAGAGGATGCCACATATAAGTACCTCGTTATTGTGGAGCATGAGATTATGAAACGTTTTTGAACAAAAATACACTACACTTATAACGTTATTATTAATGACTCTCCTCAATGTAATGTCAATGGATTGATACAAAGACCACTAAACTTATAACGTTATTATTATTGACTCTCCTCAATGTAATGTCAATGGATTGATACAAAGACCACTAAACTTATAACGTTCTTATTATTGACTCTCCTCAATGTAATGTCAATGGCTTGATACAAAGACCACTAAACTTATAACGTTCTTATTATTGACTCTCCTCAATGTAATGTCAATGGATTGATACAAAGACCACTAAACTTATAACGTTCTTATTATTGACTCTCCTCAATGTAATGTCAATGGATTGATACAAAGACCGCTACACTTATAACGTTATTATTATTGACTCTCCTCAATGTAATGTAAATGGGATTGATACAAAGACCACTAAACTTATAACGTTATTATTAATGACTCTCCTCAATGTAATGTCAATGGGATTGATACAAAGACCACTAAACTTATAACGTTATTATTATTGACTCTCCTCAATGTAATGTCAATGGGATTGATACAAAGACCACTAAACTTATAACGTTCTTATTATTGACTCTCCTCAATGTAATGTCAATGGGATTGATACAAAGACCACTAAACTTATAACGTTATTATTATTGACTCTCCTCAATGTAATGTCAATGGATTGATACAAAGACCACTAAACTTATAACGTTATTATTATTGACTCTCCTCAATGTAATGTCAATGGGATTGATACAAAGACCACTAAACTTATAACGTTACATAAAATTATATACCGAAACCATTTATATCGAGCCACTATACTAAGCATGTACAGCTCAACAGATATGACAATGGAAATAGTAAGGGACAACGATGAACGTCTACCCCCAAAAAAACTCAATAAAAAAGTTGAAAACTTTGATGGTGTCATGCTTAACAATATTTTCAATGTATATGATGAACCAGCAACACATATTGCAAACTTTGCTGAAAACATTGATGGTGTCATGCTTAACAATATTTTCAATGTATATGATGAACCAGCAACACATATTGCAAACTTTGCTGAAAACTTTGATGGTGTCATGCTTAACAATATTTTCAATGTATATGATGAACCAGCAACACAGATTGCAAACTTTGCTGAAAACTTTGATGGTGTCATGCTTAACAATATTTTCAATGTATATGATGAACCAGCAACACAGATTGCAAACTTTGCTGAAAACTTTGATGGTGTCATGCTTAACAATATTTTCAATGTATATGATGAACCAGCAACACAGATTGCAAACTTTGCTGAAAACTTTGATGGTGTCATGCTTAACAATATTTTCAATGTATATGATGAACCAGCAACACAGATTGCAAACTTTGCTGAAAACTTTGATGGTGTCATTCTTAACAATAGTTTCAATGTATATGATGAACCAGCAACACAGATTGCAAACTTTGCTGAAAACTTTGATGGTGTCACCTAACAATCTTATTGTCAGATAATTTTTCAAAAATATGTTAATATCTCTCTTGGAAGATCTGCGGAGAAATGTAACTTGACAGTCGAACATCTGGGAACATCACCAATAATATCATGCGATAAAATGACAGTGTTCTATGACCAAGATACACAGGCAGGCAGATACATGAAAGACAAGGCCATTAAACCAGACATGGCGTTCATTATCAATGTCATAGTTCCGAATGATTTTGGATTTAATAGAGCTGAATGGGAAAAGATAACAAAATATGATGACCTAAAAATGATTTTAAACGACATGTTTTTTGGAAGAAATAAACATTATATTTCCGATTGAAATAAACATTATACCGTTTGGAATAGGGATAACTGGACTATTAAAAATGAATTTGCAGAAATACTTAGAAGCAATTTCTGGAAAACCACGCTGTAACGAAATACATATAGCAGCTATAAAGGGAATAGCGTCTATTCTTAAAAGAACCCTCGGATATAAATCTTATTGGAATTTCTCTTAAAACTGACTGAAGTTGAATAAAAACAAAGAAAAGCTATATTTAAGTAAGTATTTAATGACAGCAAAGTCGCTAAAAGTTATACAAATTACACCGTCTTCTACAAGCAAAACAACTGATTGCAGCTATGAAAATGACTAAGTATCTCATTAAATAATCTGGTACTTTATTCATAATGAAAACAAATATTGATTTCTTCCAACTGCTGTAATATACAAAATACAAGGTTAGACTCATGGTTTAATATCAAAAGAATAAAAAATAATATTCTTACACATTATTTCAATGTTTTGTTTTTTATAATAAATGTGTTGTGAAAATAACTCATTTAAAAATATATTCTTACACATTATTTCAATGTTTTGTTTTTTGTAATAAATGTGTTGTGAAAATAACTCATTTAAAAATATATTTTTACACATTATTTCAATGTTTTGTTTTTTATAATAATTGTGTTGTGAAAATAACTTATTTAAAAATATATTTTACACATTATTTCAATGTTTTGTTTTTTATAATAAATGTGTTGTGAAAATAACTCATTAAAAAAATATTTTTACATATTATTTCAATGTTTTGTTTTTTATAATAAATGTGTTGTGAAAATAACTCATTTAAAAAAATATTTTTACACATTATTTCAATGTTTTGTTTTTTATAATAAATGTGTTGTGAAAATAACTTATTTAAAAATATATTTTTACACATTATTTCAATGTTTCGTTTTTTATAATAAATGTGTTGTGAAAATAACTCATTTAAAAATATATTTTTACACATTATTTCAATGTTTTGTTTTTTGTAATAAATGTGTTGTGAAAATAACTTATTTAAAAATATATTTTTACACATTATTTCAATGTTTTCTTTTTAATAATAAATGTGTTGTGAAAATAACTCATTTAAAATATATTTTTACACATTGTTTCAATGTTTTGCTTTTTATAATAAATGTGTTGTTAAATTACTCATTTAAAAAATATTTTTACACATTATTTCAATGTTTTGATTTTTTTATAATAAATGTGTTGTGAAAATAACTCATTTAAAAAAATATTTTTACATATTATTTCAATGTTTTGTTTTTTATAATAAATGTGTTGTGAAAATAAATTATTTAAAAATATTTTTACATATTATTTCAATGTTTTGTTTTTTATAATAAATGTGTTGTGAAAATAACACATTTTAAAAAATAGTTTTACACATTATTTCAATGTTTTGTTTTTTATAATAAATGTGTTGTGAAAATAAATCATTTAAAAATATATTTTTACACATTATTTCAATGTTTTGTTTTTTATAATAAATGTGTTGTGAAAATAACTTATTTAAAAAAATATTTTTACACATTATTTCAATGTTTTGTTTTTATAATGAATGTCTTGTGACAAGTTTCAAGAAAAAATACACGATTAAACCCGGTTCTCCAACTTCCAACGTAGACCCCTACTATCATGTCTCCTTCTCCAACACCAGGGGTCTACGTTCTAACCTTCCAGAGGTTGAAACCCAATTACAGGAGACTAAACCAGACCTTTTATTTTTAAGTGAAACTGGCATTGGACAGGCTATTTCCCTAGAAGAGTTCGCAATTAAAGGATACTCTAACTTAATTTCTAAATCTGACCCCCAAGATCGCCATGGGCATGGAATATGTGCCTATATTAAAGATAGCTTTCCATGTGGTAGGGACATCTCCAGGGAAGATCCTAACTTACCCTATATGTGCTTCTGGGTTGCTTTAGCTCACACTACGGCATTTTTATTTACTCTCTATCGCCCCCACAACAGCGGAGTTACTATCTTTTTTTCTTTTTTTTACATGGGTGTCACCACTTATCAAGGCCCAGAGGCCACTCAAGGATAAGGGTTAATAGGTATACATTAGTCATTGTGATTTTAGTATAGTAAACAGTGGGAATTTTGTAACTTGGATTACTTAGGGGGACGATTGACCAAGTCCTATCTGCTTATCCTTCAGCTAACATTCACGTATGTGGAGACTTCAATGTTCACAACGTCGAATGGTTGACCCACTCAAACAAGACCGATGATGAGGGAAGGTTCTGTCATGATTTCTCCATTGCCTATGACCTCACTCAGATTGTTCAGGAACCCACCCGTGTGCCCGACAATGACGGCCAGTATGCGAGCCTACTAGACCTTTTTCTCACAACTTGCCCTGAACTGTGTTCAGTTTCTGTTCTGTCGCCTCTTGGATCTTCCCACCACTCTGTTGTATAAATTAAGATAAAAATGAAATGTAATAAGTCCCCAGACGTACCTCTCCATCGTACAGTATATCGATACACTAAGACTGACTGGGATAGCTTCCGTACATTTATAACCGATCTAACTCTGCATTCCATATTTAAAAAGGATGTGTCCTCTATAGTATTAGACCTGACGGAATGGTTAATTGTAGGTATTGACCGTTTCATACCCTCTAAAAAGTTTCAGCAAAAACCTAACAGCCAGCCATGGTTCTCTCCAGAATGTGCTGCTGCCATTGCGCACAGAAATCACTTTTTCCACTGTTTCCAACGTAATAGATGTATGGAAACTAAAGCCGCTTTCAGGACTGCCAGCAACCATTGTAAGAAAGTAATAAAGAGCGCAAGATGGTTGTATGGTAATCTGTTAAGTCCAAAGTAGCTGAGCAGCGGCTTGGTTCCCACCAGTTTTGGCAAATAGCAAACAGAATTCTGAACAGAAGCGTGTGCTCCATCCCAACTATCATCAATGGACCTGAAGTAATCTCGTCAGCATCAGACAAAGCCAAACTCTTTGTCAAGAACTTTGCAGCTAATTCTACCTTTTGCGATCTAGGCCGCCAACCCCCAATATTTCCTCCTGTATCTGAAAACACACTATATGATATACGTGTATATGTACGTGATGTTATCAAGCTAATCAAAAACCTTGATTCCAGTAAAGCAACTGGCCCGGACGGTATTCCAATTATAGTACTCAAAAAACTTCAACCTGACCTAGCGCCCATAATTACAAAACTATTTGAACGTTGTCTAAAGGAGAAAAGTTTCCCATCTCCCTGGAAAATCTCATCAGTATGCCCTGTATTTAAGAATTCAGGTGATCGCTCATCCCCCTCTCAGTACAGGCCAATAAGTCTCCTGTGCGTCATGAGTAAGTTGCTAGAATCTGTGTTAAATACAGAAGTAATCAACCATCTCGACAAAAATAACCTTCTTAGTGACACTCAATATGGTTTCCGTTCTGCTAGATCTACAGCAGATGTCCTTACAGTTATATCGCATAGGATTAGCAAATCTCTCGACGGAGGCAACCTTTCTAGGGCAATTGCTCTTGACATATCTAAGGCCTTTGATAGGGTATGACATAAAGGTTTACTTCATAAGATCTCTAGCTATAATATAGCTGGAAATGTCTTCTCAATTATTAAATCATTTCTTTCTTATAGGTTCATAAGAGTAGTGGTTGAGGGGCAAAAATCAGAAGCCCACAGTATTAATGCCGGTGTCCCTCAGGGGTCCATCCTGGGGCAAACTCTTTTCCTGATCTACATTAATGATCTTCCAAATCACATCCTTACATCATTTGTAGACATTTATGCTGACGACACTACCATTTATAGTAGCACATCTAAGACAGTAAACGACCAAGTTCTCTCCAATTCTCTCTCCTCTGATCTTGAGCATGTAGTAGAATGTGGAAAGGAGTGGCTGGTTACTTTTAATGCATCTAAAACCAAGCTTCTCTCTTTACATCATCAACATTCTGATCCCCATCTGGCATCAATTGAAATGAATGGCTCTCGTCTTCAGGAGGCCTCAAGTTTTGACAAGCTTCTGGGCTTGACCATTACTCCTGATCTTAAATGGAGCACGTACATCAAATCTGTTGCCAAGGCCGCTGGAAAAATGGTGGGATCTTTCTATCGATCCAGTAGATATCTCACTGCTGATGCAATTCTCTATCTATATAAGAGCCAGGTACGTCCAAGGATGGAATACTGTTGCCACATCTGGGCAGGAGCTGCTAGAAAGGACTTGTCCTGCCTTGATAGAGTTCAAAATAGACTTCGTAGCCTCGTAGGAGATGTCCTTTTCTCTTGCTTGCAACCTCTATCTCACAGAAGAGATGTTGCGAGTTTGTCTCTGATGTATCGTTATTTTCATGAAAAGTGTTCGACTGAGCTTCAGTCTATGGTCCCCCCTCGCCAAACTTTCACAAGAAACACTCGTCTAGCTGTAAACACTATCAATAATTCCCCCCACTCTTTATCTGTGCCTAAACCTAAACGTAGATTCCATGAACAAAGCTTTTTTTTTAGAACTGCACGCCTGTGGAATTGTCTTCCGTTTTCCTACTTTCCGGCTGACTACAATATGGTTGTCTTCAAGTCTAACGTAAATAAGTTTTTGATGAGCCGTTCCATATAAGTTATCAAATTTAACAAATTTTCATTACTAATGATTATTATATTGTCCAATTTCTACTGTACACTCTTTAACCCCTATCCTTGAGTTGCCTCTTGGCCTTGATAATGTGTTGATACCTATGAAAAAAAAGAGAAAGTCCAATGTGAACAAGTTCTAATTGAATCGTCCCCCTAAGTAATCCAAGTTACAAAATTCCCACTGTGTACCATGCTAAAATCACAATGACTAATGTATACCTATTAACCCTTATCCTCGAGTGGCTTTTGGGCCTTGATAAGTGGTGACACCCATGTAAAAAATAAAAAATAAATAAAAATAACTCATTTAAAAATATATTTTTACACATTATTTCAATGTTTTGTTTTTTTATAATAAATGTGTTGTGAAAATAACTCATTTAAAAATATATTCTTACACATTATTTCAATGTTTTGTTTTTTGTAATAAATGTGTTGTGAAAATAACTATTTTACAAAAAATATATTTTTACACATTATTTCAATGTTTTGTGTTTTGTAATAAATGTGTTTTGAAAATAACTCATTTAAAAAATATTTTTACACATTGTTTCAATGTTTTGTTTTTTATAATAAATGTGTTGTGAAAATAACTCATTTAAAAATATATTTTTACACATTATTTCAATGTTTTGTTTTTTATAATAAATGTGTTGTGAAAATAACTCATTTAAAAAATATTTTTACACATTATTTCAATGTTTTGTTTTTTATAATAAATGTGTTGTGAAAATAACTATTTTACAAAAAATATATTTTTACACATTATTTCAATGTTTTGTGTTTTGTAATAAATGTGTTTTGAAAATAACTCATTTAAAAATATTTTTACACATTATTTTAATGTTTTGTTTTTTGTAATAAATGTGCTGTGAAAATAACTCATTTAAAAAATATTTTTACACATTATTTCAATGTTTTGGTTTTTATAATAAATGTGTTGTGAAAATAACTCATTTAAAAATATATTTTTACACATTATTTCAATGTTTTGTTTTTTGTAATAAATGTGTTTTTAAAATAACTCATTTAAAAATATATTTTTACACATTATTTCAATGTTTTGTTTTTTATAATAAATGTGTTGTGAAAATAACTCATTTAAAAATATATTTTTACACATTATTTCAATGTTTTGTTTTTTGTAATAAATGTGTTGTGAAAATAACTCATTTAAAAATATATTTTTACACATTATTTCAATGTTTTGTTTTTTGTAATAAATGTGTTGTGAAAATAACTCATTTAAAAAATATTTTTACACATTATTTTAATGTTTTGTTTTTTGTAATAAATGTGCTGTGAAAATAACTCATTTAAAAAATATTTTTACACATTATTTTAATGTTTTGTTTTTTGTAATAAATGTGTTGTGAAAATAACTCATTCAAAAATATATTTTTACACATTATTTCAATGTTTTGTTTTTTGTAATAAATGTGCTGTGAAAATAACTCATTAAAAAAAATATTTTTACACATTATTTCAATGTTTTGTTTTTTATAATAATTGTGTAGTGAACATAACACATTTAAAAATATATTTTTACACATTGTTTCAATGTTTTGTTTTTTATAATAAATGTGTTGTGAAAATAACTCATTCAAAAATATATTTTTACACATTATTTCAATGTTTTGTTTTTTGTAATAAATGTGCTGTGAAAATAACTCATTAAAAAAAATATTTTTACACATTATTTTAATGTTTTGTTTTTTGTAATAAATGTGTTGTGAAAATAACTCATTTAAAAATATATTTTTACACATTATTTCAATGTTTTTTTTTTTTAATAAATGTGTTGCGAAAATAACTATTTTACAAAAAATATTATTTTTACACATTATTTCAATATTAATGTTTTTGTAATAAATGTATTGTGAAAATAACAAATGTGTTTTTTGCAATAAATGTATTGTGAAAATACATAATTCACAAAAAAACATATTCTGTCAATATTTTGGTTCTTGTTAAA
This sequence comes from Euprymna scolopes, assembly GCF_053919585.1. Taxonomy (NCBI): domain Eukaryota; kingdom Metazoa; phylum Mollusca; class Cephalopoda; order Sepiida; family Sepiolidae; genus Euprymna; species Euprymna scolopes. The sequence continues at coordinate 194,894,789 of NC_136527.1, forward strand.
ATGGCATACAATTTGCAAAAGTCATAAATAAATTATTGTGTAAAACAAACAATTGACAAAATCATACTTTGTCAATAGTTTGGTTCTTATTAAAATGGCATACAATTTGCAACAGTCATAAATAAATTATTGTGTAAAACAAACAATTGACAAAATCACACTTTCTCAATATTTTGGTTCTTGTTAAAATGGCACATAATTTGCAAAAGTCATAAATAAAGTATTGTGTAAAACAAACAATTGACAAAATCACACTTTGTCAATATTCCTGTTCTATTATTCTACTATTCGTACATAAAATTTTGTGAAAATAACAAAATATTGACAATGTCATATTTTGCAGACTATTGCAATATGTTTATTTTCGTAAACACTTGCAAAAAAACCCAACCAATTTAAAAAAGCCATATTCTTAACAATGTTCTTGTTAAAAAGTGTTGTATAAATGACAACCAGTTGATAAAAAGTCATATTCTTGCATATATTTCTGTTGCCATAAGCAATCAATTCACAAAAGCAATATTATTGCACACTATGTCAAATAAAGTGTTCTATTTCACCGAAGCAGTAGTATTGACCTCACTAATACAATATAAAATTACGTGCGGTTAATAAAATGAAAACAATATATCGACATGGGCTTAAAGTATGGCACCAATACAAAATAGAAATACGTGGGCTTAAAGTATGGCAACCTATAACTGCACCATACAGTGCCTGAAGGGCAAGGACAATGCTTGTGCGGCGGATCACTTGTCACTTGGTGTAGATTCGAGTGTAGACAATGATGATGCTCTGGTAAGGATAGACAGTAAGGATTACGTAATGAGTGCAATACACTCGAATCTCGTCGATGGGGTTTGCATCGTATAAGAATGTGAAGTTTGCATGAATAAGAATGCAGCGGTAAAGCAATAACGTTATCGAGTATTAATTAGGGAAAAGGAGAACGATAATAAAATTCGAGATTTAAAAAGACGAATGAAAATCGGGGAAACGTCAAACATGGAACAAAAAAAATTTATAGTAGACGAAGTCGTATATTATTTGTTTGTTCTTTGGTCGTAATTTTTTGTTGATTATATGAATCTGATTATGGAATAAAAACTCATGACGGTAAATAGCATTTCGGTAAATAACTTAGATGTAAGTTGTCTCCTATTCCCGTCATTAGCCAAGAAAATTGATAGCGTTAAATAGTCATTCCATACTGAGAACCGTCATTCGTGTGTGCATGTATATTTCAGAGTGTTTATATATTATTCGTGTCTATATTGGAGGGAACATAGAGAACGAAAGAGTGTATGTTTAGCAGTGTCAGAAATTTCGTGAAAATAGTGAATAATTCCATCCCATCTTTCCAAGCTTATAACTCCTCGAAAAATATAATTCAAGCCCTATTTTTTTTTTCAATTAAAGGAGCAAGGACCAAGGTTTTATTAAAAAAAAAAAAAAACAATGTTTTTTTTTTTTTAACTGTTTTTTTTCTTTTTTTTAAAAAGGTTTTAAACTTCGGACTAGGTAAATTTCTAAAAAAGGGATTTTTTTGTTGTTTTAAATTTGAATATATTATTTATTGACCTTTTCTCTTCAATTTGTGATATATATAAAACTATTAAACATAAATTAATTATTTACTTTTTAATAGACATTTCAAAATGAGAGGCGTGAATTATTCGACCCCCTGTCTTTCCAAGCTTATAACTCCTCGAAAAATGTAATTCAAGCCCTAATTCTTTTTTCAATTAAAGAAGCAAGGACCAGGGTTTCATTAAAAACAACAACAAAAAAAACAATGTTTTTTTTTAAAAAAGGTTTTAAACTTCGGACTTTACAGGTAAATTTCTAAAAAAAAAGGGATTTTTGTTTTGTTTTAAATTTGAATATATTATTTATTGACCTTTTCTCTTCAATCTGTGATATATAAAACTATTAAACATAAATTAATTATTTACTTTTTAAGAGAAACTTGAAAATGTGTGACACCACACAAATGGGGGGGGCGTGAATTTAAAAAAAAACGTTTGTCTAAAATATTATATTCGGTTTATTGAAAAGAACATATAATTTCACATTGACCCTGAAAATATCGTAAAAATAGAATCAATAGAAGTATTTTGATAGATTTTTAAAGTTTAAAAATTGAAAAATATTGAGTTCGGAAAATTCATTACTGTTTTTTTTTTTTTAAATATTTCTATTACTTTTAAAACAACTGTAATAGTTTATTTTGGAAGTATAATCCATAAAGAAAATAAATAACCCACTTTTAACAGAGAAATTACGAGATTTTTATATTTTATTCGCAGTTTCGTGTTAGGGGTGTCAAAAATTCCTACAAAAATTCTGATACTGCTAGTGTATATTATAGACAAATTTATTCTTCATCCGGATGAGATGATGTCAGGAACTCAAGCTTTTAAGGTTACATGGTCTCATTTTCCCTCCTTCGCCTCCAACGGACATAGTCATTCCATACTGAGAACCGTCATTCATGTGTGCATGTATATTTCAGAGTGTCTATATTGGAGGGGACATAGAGAACGAAAGAGTGTATATTATAGACAAGTTTATTCTTCATCCGGATGAGATGATGTCAGGAACTCAAGCTTTTACGGCTACATGGTCTCATTTTCCCTCCTTCGCTCCCAGTCTGATGGACTCCTCTGGTCGGTCTTGCCTGCTCTCTCCTAATCTGTCTTTCAACTGACTCGAACCCATCTCAATATATTGGGAATTCCATTTTCCGGCATCAGTGTGATTTTTTCAAATTACACGTGCGCTTTGAACATGCGTTCACATGCCTTTGGTAAACAAAGAAATTCCTAAATTGAATTGTATCGTTTTTAACCTATTTTGTTAATCATTATTTCTAACCTCGTATTGTCCATTCTTTTAACTGACATATTTTATATCCAGTTATTTCTAAAAAAAAAAAAAAGTGAACAATCGCTGCATTCCTAAATTGAATATCCATTATCTTTTTAAACTTTGCTTACTGGGTTCGATTCTATCCTTTTCCAAATATCTTCAAACATATCTATTTAATTATTGGGGTCTGTTCCTTTTTCATGTAGCAATCGTATTATGGTTCAAACAGAGATATATAGGAATGACACTGAGAAAAAGGGAATCAGAGAAACCAGGAGAATGAGAAGGACGCGGAGAAAGGGAATTGCTAAGGATGGGTAAAGATTATAGATTCTGATTCTAGGCAAACTATTATTCTCCATCCTAAGATAAAGTAAATTATTTCTGCGAGGGTTTGAACCGTCAATAACATTTTGAATAGAACGTAGCTTCTTCCAGTTTAAACATCGAATGGTTCAAAACAACAATTGAAACACATGTTCCCACACGGAATTTTTATCGTAAGCCCCACTTTCCTCAGGGCTTTATTTCTACTTGTACAGTGCCATCGCGCAAAGGCAACATGCGTGCAGCAGATTTAACCAACATAAGTCCAGTTCAAACAGACAGAAGTATATAGAAGTATATAGTCAACAGCAATTGAAGCACATGTTCCCAGATTTAACCGACATAAGTCCAGTTCAAGCAGACAGAAGTATATAAAAGCCAGAAATAACTGTAAGAAAGAAATAGCGACACCTAAGAGAGAATTTACTGAAACCACAAAAAAATGCACCGAAGCACAAAAATTAGGAACTTGTAACGTCTGGCAAATCTACAACAGTGTAGTAAATAATGGGCAATTAAACATGTATGTGAAATGGTATTGAAAGTTAAACCTTAAATTATGTTTTATTTTAACCTATATTTCAATTCAAAAGCATTAACAACTATTTGTAACAATTGATTTTTTTTTTAAATATTTCTCACAATTTAATTTTGATTAACTTTCATTTCAACATACCATAGAGTGATAATACTTGAAATCGCCCAAAACTCTAGAGCCAAAACGGAGGAGACATTGCTCAAAACAACGAGATATTATAAAAAGGCTTACTGGGAAGCCATCAGGGATCTCATCAGAGACGCCCCATGGCGACATATCTTTTCACTTCCCGCTGAACAGTGCACAAATGAGACCATTGAATGGTTCAAAACAGCAATTGAAGCACATGTTCCCACACGGATTTTTTATCGTAAGCCCCACTTTCCTCAGTGGTTTATTTCTACTTGTGCAGTGCCATCGCGCAAAGGCAACATGCGTGCCACAGATTTAACCGACATAAGTCCAGTTCAAACAGAGAGAAGTATATAGAAGCCAGAAATAAATGCAAGAAAGAAATAGCGACAGCTAACAGATAATTTACTGAAATATCAAAAAATACATTGAAGCACAAAAATTAGGAACTTGTAACGTCTGGCAAATCTACAACAGTGTAGTAAATAATGGACAATCAACAATTCCCCCACTATAGGTTGTTTGCTCAGCAACCGAGAAGGCGAACATGCTTGCCAGTCGGTTTGCCTCCAACTACACAATGGACCCTGCTAACCACCCCCTCCCTGCCTTTCCTTTGCGGACAGACGCCACACTAGAGGATCTAAAAATCACCCCATCTCAGATGCATGCTTTCATAAGAAATCTTGACACTGCAGAAGCATGTGGACCTGATCTCATCCCGGCTGTGCTATTAAAAAAGTGCTCAGCCGAATTAGTTCCAGTTCTCTCCAAACCTTACAACAAATGCCTTAATGAATCTTGCTTTCCTGCCTGCTGGAAAACTGCTTCTGTGGTACCAGTTTTCCAGAATTCTGGCGAAAGAACTGACCCAGTAAATTATCACGCCATTAGACTCCTCCCACTTTTCATCAAAATATTTGAGACAATAATTAACCAAGCTCTAGTCCATCACCTTACAGATGCTAAACTTCTGAGTGACCAAGAATATGGATTTAGGCAAGCCCGTTCAACAGCAGATATCCTAACTGTAATCTCAGAACATATATACCAGTCACTGGACAAAGCGGGGTAGGGTAGAATGGTAGCTCTAGATATATCTAAGGCTTTTGACAGGGTATGACATGAAGGTCCTCTCAGGAAAAACAGATCATATGGTATCACTGGAAGAATACATGACATAATTAAATCATTCTTAGATAAGAGAAAACTCCAGGTTTTCCTCGACGGTTTTACATCAAAACAATATGATATAAATACGGGAGTGCCTCAGCAGTCTATCCTAGGACCTCTGTTATTCCTAATATTCATAAATGACCTCCCTGACAAAATTGCCTGTGAGATGGGTATATATGCTGACGACACCGCACTTTATAACAGATATGACAGGAAAACAAATGAACACATATCTAAAGAAATGGCAGAAAACCTAGAGGATGACCTCTGATCTGTAGTAGAATGGGGACATAAATGGATGGTCACATTCAATGCTGCCAAGACTAAATTCGTTTCCTTCAATAACTACAAGAAACCAATACCACCAATAGCAATGGCCAATGATTCTTTATCTGAAAGTACATCCTTTGAACTCCTCGGCCTAACATTCACAGGAAACATGAATTGGAACAATTACATTGCGAACATCGCCAGGACCGCTGCGAAAAAGGTAGTTTCTCGCTACCGTGTTAGAAAGATACTAACGCCCGAAAGTATCCTATACTCTATAAGGCCACAATTCGCCTATGTATGGAGTATTGTTGTCATATTTGGGCTGGTGCATCTGCCACTAGTCTCTCGCTCCAAGACAAGGTTCAAAAGAGAATTGCCAATCTGATAGGTCCTGAACTGTCAGCTAAACTTCAGCCCCTCTCCATCGACGAAGTGTTGCATCCCTCTGCCTATTCTATAAGTGTTTCAACGGTGAATGCTCTGACGAACTACAATCACTTGTGCCCCCTCGACGTAAATACCCTCGACAAACCCGACAAACAGCTAAATCCCACCCCTTCACAGTAGAGATCCTTAGATGTAAGATAGCCTTCTACTGCAGTAGTTTCTTATACATATATATATATATATACATATAGTTTCTTATATATATACATATAGTTTCTTATATATATATATATATATATATATATATATATATATACACGCACACACACACACACACACACACACACACACACACACACACACATATATATATATATATAACACACGGAAATTACATAATTGTCGATGCAATAATTTATTTCAACCTTATGGTATTTTCAAGCATCTAAACTAGACAATTACATTTTTGATACTGAAATAAATAAAGAAAAAAGAATCGGGCCTCGACCGTCAAAAAAACAGAAGGGGTTGTAGTAGCAATCCACTTAATACATTTTATAGAGAGGGTGGGAGGGATTTTTTAAAAGAAAACAGCAAAAAAAAACCCAAAAAACATTATGACACTTATAAACGGCAGCCCAATGTATATATATATATATATATATATATATATATATATATATATATATATATATATATATATATATATATATATATATTACTATAATAATTAAATACCTACAGACACTAGTGTTTCATCCTTTCGGGATTCTTCAGTGCAGGGTGTCACGATTACTACCAGTCGAACGATTCGAACCCCGCGACACGAGACATCTCTGGCTCGATTAGCGGAGGCCGTATCCATTCGGCTACCATTAACCGTGTGAAATAGCGTTGAATTTTAAACATTTTAATTTAAATGTTCATTACGTCAGACAGACAGTGATCAAATCGTTATACGATGATCTACACATAAGAGCTAAATTGACCGACTTTTTAATTCAACTGAAAGTGCTCAACGATAAGAAACGAATTTCTTAAAGGGGCTGTCATAATTATTTTTTTACTATAATAATTAAATACCTACAGACACTAGTGTTTCATCCTTTCGGGATTCTTCAGTGCAGGGTGTCACGATTACTACCAGTCGAACGATTAGTGCTGTTTTCGCTACCATGCATATAAAGAGCATTTTTTTTCTAGTTGGCGCAATTACCCAAGATTATATATAATATTATATATATATATATATATATATAATTTCGAATCTATTTCGAATTTAAAACTATAGAAAAATATAATAATGTTAATAAACTAGGGAAATCACTTAGGATAGATAAATACTCACTTCCCCAAACCTTGAAAGATTTGGGTTTTTAAAAAATAATTTTTAAACGTATTTCGAAATTTTTAAACGTGATTCGATATAATTAAAAATATATTTTTTAAAACTTTAAACGTATTTTTGGAAATTTTTAAATGTTCGATATAATTAAACGAATTTTTAAGTTTTTAACCGATACCAATACAGATTTTAAAGTTTTTGTACATAAGGAAAGAGATTTTAAAATTAAATGGGGTTCAAATTAAAATCGATTCATATAAAAAAAAAAAAAAAAAAAAAAAATTTTTCGAAATTAGATCTTAAATTTAAATAATTCAAAGTTGAAAATTAGGTATTACATTACCCGATATATATATATATATATATATATATATATATATATATATATATATATATATATATATATAGATAGATAAAAAAAAAAAAAAAAAAAAGGGGGGGGATTAAACAAAACGAGATTTGAACGTGGATTCGCGAGGTATATATACTTCACACTTCCGGTTATAAAATAGACGAATATTGGCTGAAGAGAGCTCGATAAGGATACCTTAAACGGGCCTTATTATCGGGCTTGAAACCGACGGTACCAATGACCTGTCTCAACTAACAACTTTCTGTACACAAAATATAAAATATATATATATATATATATATATATATATATATATATATATATATATTTACCACTTCTTTTTAATCTGTGGATTGTAAAACAATATATATATATATAATATTATATATATATTTACCACTTCTTTGTATATAATATTATATATATATATATATATATATATATATATATATATATATATATATATATATATATATATATATATATATATATATATATATTTACCACTTCTTTTTAATATGTGGATTGTAAAACAAACCCGAATTGTTCGGTTCTTGGCTTATAACTATTAACATTAACTATTTACAAAATATAAGTATTAATAGTAACTATTAACAAAATATAACTGTTAACATTAACTATTAACAAAATATAATTATTAATATTAACTATTAACAAAATATAACTATTAACATTAACTATTAACAAAATATAACTATTAATAGTAACTATTAATTAAATATAACTATTAACATTAACTATTGACAAAATATAACTATTAATAGTAACTATTAACAAACTATAACTATTAATAGTAACTATTAACAACATATAACTATTAGCATTAACTATTGACAAAATATAACTATTAATAGTAACTATTAACAAAATATAACTATTAATAGTAACTATTAACAACATATAACTATTAGCATTAACTATTGACAAAATATAACTATTAATAGTAACTATTAACAACATATAACTATTAATAGTAACTATTAACAACATATAACTATTAGCATTAACTATTGACAAAATATAACTATTAATAGTAACTATTAACAACATATAACTATTAATAGTAACTATTAACAACATATAACTATTAGCATTAACTATTGACAAAATATAACTATTAATAGTAACTATTAACAAAATATAACTATTAATATTAACTATTAACAACATATAACTATTAATAGTAACTATTAACAACATATAACTATTAACATTAACTATTAACAAAATACAACTATTAATATTAACTATTAACAAAATATAACTATTAATATTAACTATTAACAAAATATAACTATTAATATTAACTATTAACAAAATATAACTATTAATATTAACTATTAACAAACTATAACTATTACAACGTTCTTATTTACTTGCCCCCCCATAACTTAGCCACAAACTCGATTGTACGTGGGAAAAATACCATTCCCCCAAAAGTGGTACTCTTGATAGGAACAAAAATTAAAATGTTCTCAGTCATGAAGGATTTCTTCTCTAATGAACGAAAATTGGAAATATGAAGTGTAGTATCAGAACAGATACTACACGGTGGTCTTGTTGATCCAAAGATTCTTTACGTGCTCCCCACGCCGAGGGCTAAAAAGAACGTAAGTGTAAAACACACACACACACACGCACGCACACACACACACACACACACACACACACACACACACACACACACACACAAAGAATTTAAGTGAAATGTTTAATCTCACAAACTTGTCTTTGTTTAATTTGTCTTAATAATTATTTATTTATTTAGCATTTATCCAGCATTTACAAACATGATATTAAAACAAATTTTTCACACGTAACTAATGCATGACCTAAATTAGTGTTTTGTACTTCGGAACATTTCCCCCTCTCATTTGAGTTGCTTATGTGAAATGCCCAGGTTGTCAGTTTTTTTTTTTCTTTTTAAATGAGGATTATTTTGATTATTCAGATTGAACGGACATTTTTACAAGAGGAACGAAATAATTTTTACACCGTATAACATTGACTTAAAGTCTTTGTTCTTTAGCAGTTGATTTTCTCTTTAAATAATTTCACGTTTAAATCGTGTTTTTCAACTTTTAATTTCGATTCTTTTATATTTTCATATATTTTATTTCTACATGAATTGGACACACAAAACAAAAGTTGTATCAATTTACAAAAGAAATCCTTACAAACAAAACAATTTTACAAAAGAAAAAACGAATTCATCCTTTTTTTTCTTCTTCGTATTGAAATCCTGGAATGAAAGGTAAGTTTTTTTTTTTTATCTATTTAGATTTATAAAAGTATGTAACCCCGATTAAAAAAATCTTCTAAAAATATTATTCAATCTGACATATGAATATATATTTTTGGTACTTGTGCATTTAACGAACCAGACGTAACTCAGCATTTGCTCGGCTTTGTCCGGCGCATGACGTCAACAGCCGGATAAAACCGAGCGTTGGCGATAAAATAAAAACAACGCTACAACAAAATAACTGTACAATGAAATTGTAAAATGAAGAAACATAAAAAAATTAAATAAGTAAAAAGCAAAAACCTACCGTTCATTTATGTTTTTTTTTATGTTATTTTCATGGAAAGTGTTCAACTGAGCTTCAATCTATGGTCCCCCCTCGCCAAACTTTCACAAGAAACACTCGTCTAGCTGTAAACACTATCAATAATTCCCCCCCCACTCTTTATCTGTGCCTAAACCTAAACGTAGATTCCATGAACAAAGCTTCTTTCTTAGAACTGCACGCCTGTGGAATTGTCTTCCGTTTTCCGGCTGACTACAATATGGTTGTGTTCAAGTCTAAAGTAAATAAGTTCTTGATGAGCCGTTTCATATAAGTTATCAAATTTACCAAATTTTCATTACTAATGATTACTATATTGACCAATTTCTACTGTACACTCTTTAACCCTTATCCTTGAGTGGCCTCTGGGCCTTGAAAATGTGGTGATGCCTATGTAAAAAAAATTGTTTTCTGTTTTCAATATATATATATATATATATATATATATATATATATATATATATAACAAGTTTTTTAGTTAAATAATAGGAAACTTTTTTTTTTGTCTGAACTGTTTTGTTTTTTTTCAATTTTTAACGTAAAAAAAATTGTCTATGTCTTAAACGTGATTAGTTAAAGTTCAGAATAAAATCACGCTTTCTCTTAACGGTTAATTTAAAAAAAAAAAAATCTTCTGAACGATATTAAAAGTTAAATTCTTCACTAGCTTGGAGACGGAATGCGTTGTTGTGATAAGTGATTTTTTTCTCTACTAATTCGCACTTTTTATTTTAAGATTCAAATATTAATAACTACATTTTATTTCAGTATTTAATTTATGTATTTCTGTTGTATTAAATGCTAGCTTCTTTTTTTTTTTTTCTCGTCCATAAATGTTTATCTACCAAGTTGATCTTAAATATTGTATAATCAATCCATTATATTATCATTTTCAGTCCCCCACCCCTAATTTCTGGCTCCCCATCTTATCTCGCAATTACTTATAACGTCACCAACTAACTTCGGAAGAACCCCCCCCCCCATCCGATTTTGTTTTATATCAAAAGTTGCTTAAAACGTGATTAGTTAAAGTTCAGAATAAAATCACGCTTTCTCTTAACGGTTAATTTAAAAAAAAAAAAATCTTCTGAACGCTATTAAAAGTTAAATTCTTCACTAGTTTGGAGACGGAATGCATTGTTGTGATAAGTGATTTTTTTCTCTACTAATTCGCACTTTTTATTTTAAGATTCAAATATTAATAACTACATTTTATTTCAGTATTTAATTTATGTATTTCTGTTGTATTACATGCTAGCTTCTTTTTTTTTTTTTTTTTTCTCTCGTCCATAAATGTTTATTTATCTACCGAGTTGATTGCAAAAATAGATTACCTAATTGTACTCATTTTTAGTTCGTGGGAGGGGAATCTATCACCATACTTTCCCTTAGACAGGTCCGTTGGACTTTTATTAAGTACAATACTTAATAGTTATTTTTTATTTTTTATTTATTTATTTATTTATTTTTTTTTTTTTTTTTTTAATGGAGAGTAGAAAACGCATTGTGGATGCGTTATCGGCAGCTCCTGTTACTCTCGCTTCTTCTTATTTGTCCCTCAGTCCTCATTTTTTAAATGAGTGATTTTTCTGACAAAGGGAGAAGAAAAAGCTGTTTTCTAGGTTGGCAGTATTTTTGCGCGAACAGTTGGCAGAGTTGGTGGAAATTTTCTGTTTCTATGTCTATCCTTGTAGCCATGTCACTAGTAAGGGTGCTGGAGGTAAACGTTTTGTCTGGGCTGACGTTATCCGCCTGATAGTCAGGGACCCGAACCTTGGATTAACCACTAAGGAGGCTGTCCTATCAGCAGGTGCAAAGTACTAGGGCTGCTGTATTGCCATTTGGTGAATGGAATCTGGACCATGCAGTAGCTTCTGGTGGGGCCTCTCGATGCCATACTAGTGGGTAATTGTTACGGCTTTACCTTATCATGTGGTACAAAAAAAAATTCTTCGTTTCTTTTTCTCTCTTAGTTTCCCCTCTCTGTCCTGCTCTAAGTAAATCTGTCGACCTAGTCCACAAATTCCAAAATTTCATCATGACAAGTTTCAAGAAAAAATACACGATTAAACCCGGTTCTCCAACTTCCAACGTAGACCCCTACTACCATGTCTCCTTCTCCAACATCAGGGGTCTACGTTCTAACCTTCCAGAGGTTGAAACCCAATTACAGGAGACTAAACCAGACCTTTTATTTTTAAGTGAAACTGGCATTGGACAGGCTATTTCCCTAGATGAGTTTGCAATTACAGGATACTCTAACTTAACTTCTAAATCTGACCCTCAAGATCGCCATGGGCATGGAATATGTGCCTATATTAAAGATAGCTTTCCATGTGGGAGGGACATCTCCAGGGAAGATCCTAACTTACCCTATATGTGCTTCCAGGTTGCTTTAGCTCACACTACTGCATTTATATTTACTCTCTATCGCCCCCACAACAGCGGAGTTACTATCTTTCAAAGCATATCTGAGAAAATTGACCAAGTCCTTTCTACTTATCCTTCAGCTAACATTCACGTATGTGGAGACTTCAATGTTCACAACGTCGAATGGTTGACCCACTCAAACAAGACCGATGTTTAGGGTAGGTTCTGTCATGATTTCTCCATTGCCTATGACCTCACTCAGATTGTTCAGGAACCTACCCGTGTGCCCGATAATGACGGCCAGTATGCGAGCCTACTAGACCTTTTTCTCACAACTTGCCCTGAACTATGTTCAGTTTCTGTTCTGTCGCCTCTTGGATTTTCCGACCACTCTGTTGTATCAATTAAGATAAAAATGAAATGTAATAAGTCCCCAGACGTACCACTTCATCGTACAATATATCGATACACTAAGGCTGACTGGGATAGCTTCCGTACATTTATATCTGATCTACCTCTGCATTCCATGTTTAAAAAGGATGTGTCCTCTATAGTATTAGACCTAACTGAATGGTTAATTGTAGGTATTGACCATTTCATACCCTCTAAAAAGTTTCAGCAAAAACCTAACAGCCAGCCATGGTTCTCTCCAGAATGTGCTGTTGCCATTGCGCACAGAAATCACTTTTTCCACTGCTTCAAACGTAATAGATGTATGGAAACTAAAGCCGTTTTCAGGACTGCCAGCAACCATTGTAAGAAAGTAATAAGGAACGCAAGAGAGTTGTATGCTCAATCTGTTAAGTCCAAAGTAGCTGAGCAGCGGCTTGGTTCCCACCAGTTTTGGCAAATAGCAAACAGAATCCTGAACAGAAGCGTGTGCTCCATCCCAACTATTATCAATGGACCTGAGGTAATCTCGTCAGCATCAGACAAAGCCAAACTCTTTGTCAAGAACTTTGCAGCTAATTCTACCCTTTGCGACCAAGACCGCCAACCCCCAATATTTCCTCCTGTATCAGAAAACACGCTATGTGATATACGTATATCTGTACATGATGTTGCCAAGCTAATCAAAAACCTTGATTCCAGTAAAGCAACTGGCCCTGATGGTATTCCAATTATAGTACTCAAAAAACTTCAACCTGAACTAGCGCCCATACTTACAAAACTGTTTAAACGTTGTCTTAAGGAGAATAGTTTCCCATCTCCCTGGAAAATCTCATCAGTATGCCCTGTATTTAAGAATTCAGGTGATCGCTCATCCCCCTCTCAGTACAGGCCAATAAGTCTCCTGTGCGTCATGAGTAAGTTGCTAGAATCTGTGTTAAATACAGAAATAATCAAACATCTCAACAAAAATAACCTTCTTAGTGACACTCAATATGGTTTCCGTTCTGCTAGATCTACAGCAGATGTCCTTACAGTTATATCGCATAGGATTAGCAAATCTCTCGACGGTGGCAATCTTTCTAGGGCAATTGCTCTTGACATATCTAAAGCCTTTGATAGGGTATGGCATAAAGGTTTACTTCATAAGATCGCTAGCTATGGTATAGCTGGAAAAGTCTTCTCAATTATTAAATCATTTCTTTCTGATAGGTTCATAAGAGTAGTAGTTGAGGGGCAAAAATCAGAAGCTCACAGTATTAATGCCGGTGTCCCTCAGGGATCCATCCTGGGCCCAACTCTTTTCCTGGTCTACATTAATGATCTTCCAAATCATATCCTTACATCATTTGTAGACATTTATGCTGACGACACTACCATTTATGGTAGCACATCTAAGACAGTAAACGAGCAAGTACTCTCCAATTCTCTCTCCTCTGATCTTGAGCATGTAGTACAATGGGGAAAGGAGTGGCTGGTTACTTTTAATGCATCTAAAACCAAGCTTCTCTCTTTACATCATCAACATTTTAATCCACATTTGTCATCAATTGAAATGAATGGCTCTCGTCTTCAGGAGGCCTCAAGTTTTGACAAGCTTCTGGGCTTGACCATTACTCCTGATCTTAAATGGAACACGTATATCAAATCTGTTGCCAAGGCCGCTGGAAAAATGGTGGGATCTTTCTATCGATCCAGTAGATATCTCACTGCTTATGCTATTCTCTATCTATATAAGAGCCAGGTACGTCCAAGGATGGAATACTGTTGCCACATCTGGGCAGGAGCTGCTAGAAAGGACTTGTCCTGCCTTGATAGAGTTCAAAATAGACTTCGTAGCCTCGTAGGAGATGTCCTTTTCTCCTCCTTACAACCTCTATCTCACAGAAGAGATGTTGCGAGTTTGTCTCTGATGTATCGTTATTTTCATGGAAAGTGTTCAACTGAGCTTCAATCTATGGTCCCCCCTCGCCAAACTTTCACAAGAAACACTCGTCTAGCTGTAAACACTATCAATAATTTCCCCCACTCTTTATCTGTGCCTAAACCTAAACATAGATTCCATGAACAAAGCTTCTTTCTTAGAACTGCACGCCTGTGGAATTGTCTTCCGTTTTCCTGCTTTCCGGCTGACTACAATATGGTTGTGTTCAAGTCTAAGGTAAATAAGTTCTTGATGAGCCGTTCCATATAAGTTATAAAATTTACCAAATTTTCATTACTAATGATTACTATATTGACCAACTTCTACTGTACACTCTTTAACCTTTATCCTTGAGTGGCCTCTGGGCCTTGATAATGTGGTGATGCCTTTGTAAAAAAAAAAAAAAAAAAAACACGTAAAAGTTCATTTTTTTTTTTGCAACTCTTTATGTCAAATAAATGGAAAAAAGCCTAAAAAAGGGGCAATAAAAAGCATTGGGGGGGCAGGAACAAGGATTATTTGTACATTTTTTCGCCAGAAATAAGGACTTTTTTAAAATTATTTATTAGTGGAAGGAGGGTTTCGGCATTCCTATTTGGTACAGTGACCAAGAAACCCTCCTTTTCGGCAGGGTCGTATCCACCGAAGACCCAGACCGCTGGTGTCAGAAGTCTGCCGACGTTGTGTTTTCTGCGGTTAAAAACGGACTCGTCGGTTTCTACCGTATGGCCTGGGCCTCAAATCTGCCGGGGATTCCTGAGAAAATAGTCCCTGCATATATCACGCAGGAAAAATTTCCAATCCACAATTGTGTGGCGAGAACGTAACCCACATTCGCGATGGAGATTTTTTGTTGATGCCATCTCGAACGCCCATAAGTATATTATTTTTATTATACACGCGATGGTTAGTTGGGATTTTGAGAAGAAGGTCCCAATCCTAATGGAGGTCCATCGACGACATGTTACACTTCTACACCTCCAACCATAACCGTCGGAAAGGCTTGTTCTCTTTGCAAGTACACAATCCTGGCCAAAATGTAAACACCTTTTCTCTTCTGCCAACAATTTCCGTTGAAGTTTAGTGCAGCCTCTGGGATCTGGAGATGGTCCGCAAGGTTTGTAATATTCATTATTATTTCGGCAGTTATCTTTTTAAAACAAATTTTCTTTTAGCTCTCTTCAAATAAGCGTTTCTTGAGTTGTGACACTCTTCCAATTGATAGCAAAATTCTCGTCTGCTTAATCGGCAACGCTTGGTTATATCCGGCTGTTGACGTCATGCGCCGGACAAAGCCGAGCAAATGCTGAGTTACGTCTGGTTCGTTAAATGCACAAGTACCATCTGATATTTGGTTTTTGTCAAAAATATGCTTATTTAAAGTAACACTTTTGTGACTTATGAGAAAATAATTTTTACTATAAACACAATAATTTTATTCGAAGTTCGTTCGATTGAGCATAAAAAACATGCTTTTTTGACATTTAATTGCTGAAACATTTTCAAAAATAATTTTCCTGTTTACACTCTGCTAAGTCGCTAGAGATGTATACTTGATTTGTATGTTTAATCCAATATTTTAGAGTTTAGAAAAGGGGCCGGGTCACTTTCAGAAGATTTGTATTTCAGTGCCTCAGGGGATTTCTAAAAGCGGAAAAATTTGGCGCAACCAAAATTGATTTTCTCTAAAAAAAAGATTTTCACCACGTTTCGTCCGCAATCATAAAACTGGATATACACAATATATTTGTATACTTTATTTTTAATAATTTTTTTTATTTTACAAAAGATAAAAGTACAAGCAATAAATTTAAAAAAATTAATGAACTAAAAAATGGTTTTACAAATAAATCCTATTTTCAATGACTTTTTAAAAAAATATATTTTTTCAATGAACAAAAATAATTGTTTTACAACTGAATCCCTTTTTTTTCGATGATTTTTTTCAAAAATATTTTTCCAATGACCAAAAAAGTGTTTTATAAATAAAACCTTTTTCATAGGGACTTTTTAAAAACGATATATTTCGGAAATACAAACAATAATATTATTTTTAAAAACGATATATTTCGGAAATACAAACAATAATATTATTTTTAAAAACGACATATTTCGGAAATACAAACAATAATATTATTTTTAAAAACGACATATTTCGGAAATACAAACAATAATATTATTTTTAAAAACGATATATTTCGGAAATACAAACAATAATATTATTTTTAAAAACGATATATTTCGGAAATACAAACAATAATATTATTTTTAAAAACGATATATTTCGGAAATACAAACAATAATATTATTTTTAAAAACGATATATTTCGGAAATACAAACAATAATATTATTTTTAAAAACGATATATTTCGGAAATACAAACAATAATATTATTTTTAAAAACGATATATTTCGGAAATACAAACAATAATATTATTTTAAAAAACGATATATTTCGGAAATACAAACAATAATATTATTTTAAAAACGATATATTTCGGAAATACAAACAATAATATTACTTTTTAAAAAAATTAGCTTGTTTGCTTGTTCTTTGTGCGCTTTTGCAGATCCCCGATCCATGGAGCTCTGAAGTACAAATCAGCCTGATTTTCTACTCGATGAATTTTCGTAACTTTTTGATATATTACTATTTTCGACATGACAATTTAATATGTAATATTTTTTTGCTTTAGACGACATAATAAAAAAATCTGTCGACTATTTTAACAAGCACCGAAGTTTTATGCGTTTGTGTGTGTGTGTTTCTTCTAGTGTTTTTTTTTTTTTTGATAAAATTATATCTCTTGGGTACTGAACGGGGTGCTAGTGAACTTACTGGTCCGCGCTATTTTTTAAATCGTATTTCCAAGTTTAATTAAAATTTTATGATATGTTTTTATTCAGTAGTAAGGTTAAAGTATAGAATAGGTTAAAAACACCCACCTTTCCCCATGTTAAGAATGGCTTTTTAAATGATAACGTTATTATTTTAGCACAGATCAATAAGTGCACTGCACTAGTATCCTGAACGGTTTGTCGAGATTTTATTTATGTAATATATTGTTCAGATTAATATGTCAGTGCCCCATAGATCGGGGATTTCCAAAAGCGCAAAAAAAAAGAAACAAACAAGCACACAGCCGGATCGGTGTACAGGAAAAATGACTTAAAAAAAGAAGATTTTTGAAAAAATTAAAAACTAAAAAAAAGATTTTTGAAAGAATTTTAATACTAAATTTTTAAATAATTTTATTGTTTGTATTTCTGAAATATATCGTTTTTACTTCTTTGAAAAAATATCTTTAAAAAATGTTTATGAAAAAAGGATTTATTTGTAAAACATTTTTTTTTAAAATATACCACATTTTGGGGCAATTGCACCAAATCTAGGGTAATTGTGCCAACTAAAAAAGATATGCTCTTTATATGCATGGTTGCGAAAACAGCACTTATATATATATATATATATATATATATATATATATATATATATATATATATATATATATATATATATATATATATATATATAATTTATTGCTTGTACTTTATCTTTTGTAAAATACAAAAAAAAATCATTGGAAAAATTATGCAAATATATCGTTAATAACCATATTTATGATTTTGGACTGTTGTCTGAAATGCGGCAAAGACCTTCTTTTTTTTAGAGAAAATCAATTTGGTATAACACCGTTAAAATGTGAATCAAATTTTTGCGCTTTTCGAAATCACCAATTTATGGAGCACTGAAATAATAATCTGCCCACCTTTCTCTTATAAAGTTTTCATTAAATGAGCATCCATTTATTAGTCATCACCAATAAGTAGAAACTTAATATTGAAAAAAAAAATATTGGTAATTTTTTACAATCTAACTGAGGTGAGTTTATCCCCTAAAAATTCAAAACTTACTATTTTGGAGATTACCTTTCAAATTTCTTGTGTGACGTGCGAGGGTCATTTTTTATAAACACTTTTAAAATTTCGTCCATTTTCATAACAGTATTTTATTTTTAGAGGGAATTACAATTAAACATGAGAAGGGCACAATATTTTACTTAAGCAATTTAATAAACAAAAGAAATGTATTCTTAACCGGATACCTGTGTTCTAATTTATTAGAAGAACCGTAATAATGAACATTTTCCTAAAAAAGAAATTAATTTCAACTCTTTTCGGAACTGAATCAGGACTTTATACACTAATACTGAAATAGCTGTGTGCCAATTTATTAGAAGGTTATTTTTATTAATTATCTCATTTAGTCAACATTTGTTATGTAACGTGGCGCATCTGTTATTTTTTAACTGTTTTGCTACAGTTCAAACCTCTCTTAGACCCCCACACCGTCTGGTACCGACACAAATGAACAAAAAAAACAAAAATAAACCCGACTCAGCATTTTATTTAAAGTGCAAATTAAATACATTTATTTGTGGTTCTAAAACAATGCATTTTATTATTTTTCCAAAGTCTCTTCACACACACGCATGTTCTTTCTTTAAAAGTCTCTGTCACCCCCACCCCATGCCGATGCCAGTTCCATACGACTATCTTGTCCAACACGCACTTTGTTTTTCTCTTAACTATGTGGAGTATTTTGCTCTCCTTTTCATGTAAAGCAAGCTTGCACACACCTGCTAAATATTTATATATAGAAAAAATAATTAAGACCACATGTTTCCTTTTCAGCACAACCCTTAAAAAGGAAGGTGTTTTTATGTTCAACTAAGAAATACAAGTGCTAGAAGCTCAAGAATGTAAAAATTTGCTCTTTTTCTTATCAAACAGGTAAGTTAACCTTTGAATTAATAAAAAGTTGCTTCAAATATTTTCTTATCAAACAGGTAAGTTAACCTTTGAATTAATAAAAAGTTGCTTCAAATATTTTCTGGAAAATATGAAAATACTTTTAAGCAGTATTAAGAAAAGTTAAAACAATTGCAAAATATTTTTGAAGGATTCAATTTTTTCTATAAAAGTATGTTTGCAAGTTTTAGAAAAGATAATGTCCTATAAACTCGATCGTTTTTTTTTCTCAGTTTTGAATTCCAGCAAATTTTCTGGAAAATATAATAACATTTTAAACAATATTAAGGAAGGTGGAAAGAATATTTTTGAAATATTTAATCAGAGTATGTTTTCTAAAGAAAAGGAGAAACCTGTTTGTTAGTTTTAGAAATGTTTACAATTATTACATTTTTAGTCCAGTGTTAAAAGGCGAACAGTTAGAAAAGTAAATTGTAAACAGGGTATGAACACTAATAATGTAAATCAGAAGAAATTATATGCAAGTATTTATGAAAAGAAATAACGTAAGTAAAACATAGACATGTTAAATTCCAAACAACTAAATAAATAATAAAGATGAAATTATATGTAGGTTCATTTGAAAAGAAATGAGGTTATGACATGATAATTTCAAACAACAAATATTTATTCTCTAAAAAAATGATAATTTTAAATTTATCATATTTCACCAGGTTCTCAAAAAAAGATAATTTTGAATTTATCATATTTCAGTTCTGTTAAAAGAGATTACCCAGCACCCTGTAAACGATCTCCTCCGGTTAAGTGAGGTCACAAAAGTAAATAAAGTGTAAATAGGAAATTCTATGCAGGTGTATATGAAAAGAAATAATATAAATTGTACATAGGTATTCCAAACTAAAACATAATATAAATTGAACATAGGTATTCAAAACTAAAAAAATAATATAAATTGAACATAGGTATTCCAAACTACAAAATAATAAAAATTGAACATAGGTATTCAAAACAACAACTCTCTCATATAAGATGGAGGTGAGGCATAGAGATGAGGTTTAGTAAACTTAACCAAAATAGAGTAAACTTTACTAAAATGAAGTAAACCTAAACAAAATGAAGTAAACCTAAACAAAATGAAGTAAACTTAACAAAAATTGAGTAAAATTTACTAAAATGAAGTAAACTTTACTAAAATGAAGTAAACTTTACTAAAATGAAGTAAACTTTACTAAAATGAAGTAAACTGGGAAGAAATAAGATCAAATAAAATAAAGTTAAATAAATATGTGTGTATAATTTTAACAAAATTGTATAGAGAGACAAGATAGGGAGATCCAACAATTTAGGGATATAGAAATGACGGACAGAGATAGATTTATATATAGAAGAATATTTAGCAGGGAGAGTGGCGAGGGGTAGGGGAACTAATCATAATAGAGAAAAGATCGAGATATGGTAACATAATGCAGATTCACATGTATTAATCCATGCAAAACGACATCAAAGGTGGGAAATCGGACGATAAAAAAAAACTTAAGAGAACAATAATCAGACGGGTGAGATAACATTTAATATCACGTGAACGACGTAGAGAAAGTTATATATCACATGGACTACGTTAGGGCTGTAGCACTAATGAAACAAATGTGCCCACAAAGAAAAGGCGAGTTGGAGTTATTTCCTATTATTTGTCATTGTCTTTTCTGTAATAAGAAACTGCACACAACTTGACTTGATCCACGGAAAGAGTTACAGTGGAAGGTAACAACGTGAATTAAGTATATGAAAGAATATACAAGTATGCAAATAAAGTCAGAATCTGAATGAGGTATATGAAAGAATATACAGGTATACATAAATATAAAAATAGAGTCACGCTCTGAATGAAGTATGTGTAAGAATATGCAAGTATACATGAATATACAAAAAAGTCACAATCTGAATAAAGTATATGAAAAACTATACAAGTATGCAAAAAAAGTCACAATATGAATGAAGTATATGAAAGAATATACAAATATACATGAATATAGAAAAAGTCACAATCTGAATTAAGTATATGAAAGAATATACAAATATATATGTATATACAAAAATGTCACGATCTGAATAAAGTATATGAAAGAATATACAGGTATACATGAATATCCAAAATGTCACAATTTGAATGAAGAATATGAAAGAATATACAAGTATACATGAATATACAAAAATGTCACAATTTGAAAGAAGATGAAGTATATTAAAGAATATACAAGTATGTAAATAACGCCACAATCTGAATGAAGTATAGGAAAGAATATACAGGTATACATGAATATCTAAAATGTCACAATCAGAATGAAGTATATGAAAGAATATACAAGTATACATGAATATACACAAATGACACAATCTGACTGGAGTATATGTAAGAATATACAAGTATACATGAATATAACAAAAAGTCACAATCTGAATAAATTATATGAAGAATACACAAGTATACAAGAATATACAAAAAGTCACAATCTGAAAAAAGTATATTAAGAATATACAAGTGTACATGAGTATAAAAAAAGTCCCCATCTGAATGAATATATGAAAGAATACACAAGTATACATTATTATACAAAAAAGTCACAATCTGAATGAAGTATATAAAAGACTATACAAGTATGCAATTAAAGTCACAATATGAATGAAATATATGAGATAATATAAAATAGACATGAATATAAAAGTCACAAACTGAATTAAGTATATGAAAGAATATACAAATATATATGTATGTACAAAAATGTCACAATCTGAATGAAGTATATGAAAGAATATACAGGTATACGTGAATATACAAAAAAGTCACAGTCTGAATAGGTATATGAAAGAATATACAGGTATACATGAATATACACAATGCCACAGTCTGAATAAAATATAGTAAGAATATACGACCATAAATGAATATACAAAAAGTCACAATCTGAATGAAGTATATGAAAGAATATACAAGTATACATGAATATAACAAAAAAGTAACAATCCTTATAAAGTATATGAAGAATGTACAAGTATACAAGAATATATAAAAATGTCACAGTGTGAATAAAGTATATTAAGAATATAAAAAATCATAATCTGAAAAAAATATATTAAGAATATACAAGTGTACATGAATATACAAACAGTCACAATCTGAATAAAGTATATGAAAGAATATACAGGTATACATGAATATAAGAAAATGTCACAATCTGATTGAAGAATATGAAAGAATATACAAGTATGCAAATAAAGTCACAATCTGAATGAGGTATATGATAGAATATACAAATATACATGAATATAAAGAATGCCACTATTTGAATTAAGAATATGAAAGAATATACAAGTTTACATGAATATAGAAAAAAGTCACAATTTCAATTAAGTATATGAAAGAAACTAAAAATATATATGTATGTACCAAAATGTCACAATCTGAATAAAGTATATGAAAGAATATACATGTATACATGAATATACAAAAAAGTCACAGTCTGAATGAGTATATGAAAGAATATACAGGTATACATGAATATACAAAATGTCACAATCTGAATGAAGTATATGAAAGATTATACAAGTATGCAAATAATATCACAATCTGAATAAAGTATATGAAACAATATACAAGTATGAATAGATATAAAAATAAAGTCACAATTTGAATGAAATGCATGAAACAATATACAAGTATACATTAATATACACAAAAAGTCACAATCTTAATGGAGTATATGAAAAATATACAATATGCAAATAAACTCACAATCTGAATGATGTATATGAAAAGTCTACAAGTATACATGAATATACAAAAAGTCACAATCTGAATGAAGTATATGAAACAATATACAAGTATACATTAATATACAAAAATGTCACAATCTGATTGGAGTATATGAACGAATATACAACGTATATTCATTTATACAATGAATATTCAACGTATATTCATTTATACAATGAATATTCAACGTATATTCATTTATACAATGAATATACAAAAAATCACAATCTGAATTAAGTATATGAAAGAATATACAAGTGTACATGAATATACAAAAATGTCACAATTTTAATGGGGGATATGAAAGATTATACAAGTATACATGAATATACAAACATGTAACTATTTGCATGAAGAATATGAAAGATTATACAAGTATACATAAATATACAAAAATGTCACAATCTGAAGAATGTATATGCAGAAAATACAAGTATACAAGAATATATAAAAATGTCACAATGTGAGTAAAATATATTAAGAATATAAAAAATTTAACAATCTGAATAAAGTATATTAAGAATATGTACAAAAAGTCACAATCTGAATAAAGTATATAAAAAATATACAAGTATACATTAATATACACAAATGTCACAATCTGAATGAAGAATATTATAGAATATGCAAGTATACAGAAATATACAAAAATGTCACAATTTGAAGGAAGATTATGAAAGAATATACAAGTATACATGAATATAAAAAATGTCACAATTTAAATGGAGAATATGAAAGATTATACAAGTACGCATGAATATAAAAAATGTCACAATTTAAATATAAAAAATATCACAATTTGAACGAAGAATATGAAAGAATATACAAGTATACATGAATATAAAAAATGTCGCAATTTACATGGAGAATATGAAAGAATATAGAACTATACAGGAATATAAAAAATGTCACAATTTGAATAAAGAATATGAAAGAATATACTAGTATACATGAATATACAAAAATGTCACAATTTGAATGAAGAATATGAACGAATATACAAGTATACATGAATATATAAAAAAGTCACTATCTGAATTATGTATATAAAAGATTATACAAGTATGTAAATAACGCCACAATCTGAATGAAGTATACGAAACAATATGCAAGTTTGCATGGATATACAAATAAAGTCACAATTTGAATGAAGTGCATGAATCAATATACAAGTGTACATTAATATACACAAAAAGTAACTATCTGAATGGAGCATATGAAAAATATACAAGTATGAAATAAAGTCACAATTTGAATGAAGTATATGAAAAAATATACAAGTATGCATGAATATACAAACATGTCAAAACTGAATGAAGTATATGAAAGAATATACAAGTATACATGAATATGCAAAAATGTCACAATTTGAATCAAGAATATGAAAGAATATACAGGTATACATGAATATAAAAAAATGTCACAATCTGAATGGAGTATAATAAAGAATATACAGGTATACATAAATATACAAAATAGTCACAATCTGAATAATGTATATGAAGAATATACAAGTCTACAAGTATATATGTGAGTAAAGTATGTAAAGAATATACAAGTATACATGAATATAAAAAAATGTCACGATTTGAATGAAGAATATGAAAGAATATACAAGTATGCAAATAAAGTCACAATATGAATGAAGTATATGAAAGAATATACAAATGTACATGAATATAGAAAAAAGTCACAATCTGCATTAAGTATTGGAAAGAATATACAAGTATACATTAATATACAAAAACGTCACGATTTGAATGAAGAATATGAAAGAATATACAAGTATGCAAATAAAGTCACAATATGAATGAAGTATATGAAAGAATATACAAATATACATGAATATATAAAACGTCACAATCTGCATTAAGTATAGGAAAGAATATACAAGTATACATTAATATACAAAAATGTCACGATTTGAATGAAGAATATGAAAGAATATACAAGTGTGCAAATAAAGTCACAATATGAATGAAGTATATGAAAGAATATACAAATATACCTGAATATAGAAAAAAGTAACAATCTGCATTAAGTATATGAAAGAATATACAAGTATACATGAATATAAAAAAATGTCACAATTTTAATGAAGTATATGGAAGAATATACAAGCATAAATAAATATAAAAAATGTCACTATTTGAATACAAGAATGTCACAATCTGAATAAAGTATAGTAAGAATATACAAGTTAAAATGAATATAAAAAATGTCACAAACTGAATGGAGTATATGAAAGAATATACAAGTATACATAAATATGCAAAAAGTCAGTTTGTAAAGTATATTAAGAATATACAAAATTTCACAATGTGAATAAAGTATATTAAGAATATACAAGTATACATGAATATACAAAAATGTCATAATCTGGATGAAGTATATAAAAGAATATAAAAGTATATACGAATATACAAAAATGTCACAATCTGAATGAAGACTAATAAAGAATATACAAGTATACAGGAATATACAAAAAAGGTCACAATTTTAATGAAGAATATTAATTAATATACAAGTATACATGAATATAGAAAAATGTCACAATTTGAATTAAGCATATGAGTGAATATACAAGTATACAGGAATATATAAAAATTTCACAATTTCAATGAAGAATATTGAATAATATACAAGTATACATGAATATACAAAAATGTCACAATTTCAATGAAGAATATGAATGAATAAAAAGTATACATTAATCTATAAAAAAGTCACAATCTGAATGAAGTATATGAAATATTATACAAGCATGCAAATAACGCCACAATCTGAATGAAGTATACGAAACAATATACAAGTATGCATGGATATACAATAAAGTCACAATTGGAATTAAGTGCATGAAACAATATAAAAGTATACATGAATATACAAAAAATTCCAAATCTGACTGGAGTATATGAAAGAATTTATAAGTATACAAAAATGTCACAGTCTGAATAAAGGATATGAAGAATGTACAAGTATACAGGAATATATAAATATGTCAGAATCTGTAGAAAGTATATTAAGAATATACAGGTATACATGAACATAAATAAGTCACAATCTGAATAAAGTATAGCAAGAATATACAAGTGAAAGTAATTATACAAACAAGTCACAATGTGAATAAAGTATATGAAAAAATATACAAGTATACTGGAATATAAAAAAGGTCACAATCTGAATGGAGTATATGAAAGAATATACAAGTATACATAAATATACAAAAAAGTCACAATCTGAATAATGTATATGAAGAATATACAGGTACACAAGAATATATAAAAATGTCACAATGTGAGTAAAGTAAATTAAGAATATACAAAATTTGAAAATCTGAATAAAGTATATAAAGAAAATACAAGTATACACGAATATACAAAAAGTCACAATCTGCATGAAGTATATGAAAGAATATAAAAGGATACATTAAATATACAAATTTGTCACAATTTGAATGAAGAATATGAATGAATATACAAGTATACAGGAATATAAAAAATGTCACAATTTTAATCAAGAATAGAAAGGAATATACAAGTATACATGAATATACAAAAATGTCACAATTTGAATGAAGAACATGAAAAATATACAAGTATACATAAATATAGAAAAAGGTCACAATCTGAATAATGTATATGACGAATATACATGTATGCAAGACGATACAAGTATGAAAATAAAGTCACAATATGAAAGATGTATATGAAAGAATATAGAACTATACAGTTATATACAAAAAGTTCAGAATTTGACTGAAGTATATGAAAGAATATACAAGTATACATAAATATAAAAACAAGTCACAATCTGAATAATGTATATGAAGAATATACAAGAATATATAAAAATGTCACAGTGTGAGTTAAGTATATAAAGAATATACAAAATTTCACAATCTGAATAAAGTATATTAAGAATATACAAGTATACATGAACATACAAAAAGTCACAATCTGAATGAAGTATATGAAGGAATATACAAGTATACATGAATATACAAAAATGTCACAATTTGAATGAAGAATATGAAAGAATATACAAGTATACATTTAATATACAAAAATGTCACAATTTGAATGAAGAATATGAATGAATATACAAGTATACATGAATATATTAAAATGTCACAATTTGAATGAAGAATATGAAAGAATATAAAAGTATAAATGAGTATAAAAAAATATCACAATTTGAATTAAGAATATGAAAGAATATACAAGTATGCATGAATATAAAAAATGTCACAATTTGAATGAAGAATAATAAAGAATATACAAGTATACATTAATATACAAAAAAGTCACAATTTGAATGAAGAATATGAAAGAATATACAAGTATACATAAATATACAAAAATGTCACGATCTGAATGAAGAATAATAAAGAATATACAAGTATACAGGAATATACAAAAAGTCACAATTTGAATGAAGAATATGAAAGACTATACAAGTATACATGAATATACAAAAATGTCACAATTTTAATGAAGAATATGAATGAATATACAAGTATACCGGCATATAAAAAATGTCACAGTTTTAATCAAGAATATGAAAGAATATAGAACTATACAGGAATATAAAAAAATGTCACAATTTGAATAAAGAATATGAAAGAATATACAAGTATACATGAATATACAAAAATATCACAATTTGAATGAAGAATATGAAAAATATACAAGTATACATTAATATAGAAAAAAGTCACAATTTCAATAATGTATATGAACAATATACAAGTATACAAGACCATACAAGTATGAAAATAATTAAGTCATAATCTGAAAAGTATATGAAAGAATATACAACTATACCTTAATATAAAAATATGTCACACTGAATGAAGTATATGAAATAATTATACATTAATATACAAAAAAGTCACAATTTGAATGAAGTATATAAAAGACTATACAAGTATTGAAATAAAGTCACAATCTGAATGAAGTATATGAAAGATTATACAAGTATACATTAATATACAAAAAGAAGCACAATAACAAAAAATATGAAAGAATATACAAGTATACATAAATATACAAAAAAAAAGAAACGCAATAACAAAAATGAAAAAATCCAGAATACAATAGAAAAATAAAATAAAAGTTTAAAGAAAAATAAAAGTTCAGGTGTAAAATTACACACCTGCACACAATAAAGATATAGGTTTGATATGAAGACAGTATTTTCATAAAAGATGAAAGTTTAAAATCATAAAAGTCCAATGTAATAGGTGGAGATTGGTTTGGTAGGGTTTAAACCAAGTGGTGTTATATGTATACAATTCTATATTTACATATACAGCGGAATAATATACATACATAGCATATACATATTTCTATCCACATGCTGGAATCAACAAGCTCCAAAAAGGAGGGATTATCGTTCTACCCTGGCTCTATAGTGAATTTATAATTTGTATAATTTCCCTCATGGAAAATGTCAGATCCAGTTAGAAGTAAACAGATATTGACGGTTGATCAGGCAGATACTTTGGGTTTGTGCATACTGTTCTTGCAATTATAAAACGGTCAAATTAGTGCATATTTGACTTGCAATTATAAAACTGTCAAATTTCAATATATATATATATATATATATATATATATATATATATATATATATATATATATATATATGGGTTAGTGCATACTGGACTTGCAATAATAAAACGGTCAGATTTCAAAGACCAAGTATAGCCATATGGGTCCATAGGCGCTAAAACTACATATTCATGCTAATACAGTAGACGATATGAGGAAAATTTCGTTGATGCACAGACCGGGAGGAAATATAATGTACAACGAAATTTGAACTGTTTTACCAGTAGAAACTGTGGGAGTTGACTTCTCTCAGCATTACTCGATTGTCGCCCTTTTACTCAGGAGAGCAACCTAGCTACGTCACTTCCTGTTTCTCATATTTCACCCTCTTTTCTGCTGAACACACAACCAGTCAAGATATGACAAACACCGCTCCGGTGGGGCCATGAGCCACCACCGCGTTCCTGACTAGCGAGTCAACCGCAAGTAACGTTACTAATCTCACTGAACTCTTATTCTTCCTATCACTCTTTCCTGAATATTTATGCAATAAATTGCATTTGTTTCGTTGATATATAACGGTATATTTTCGTCTTCATTATGCGACCTTTCGCCTTTTCAATTTCTCTACCATTAAATACATCCACCATTGCTCACATGGGGACGGGGTCGTCTAACTCACTGCAGACTGTCCTGTGTCCAACAAAACAGAACTTGACTGTGCTAGGATGGAATGTCGGGTCGTTACTATAGTGGCTTCCTATTGTTGTGGGGGGAAAGATAGAGCATATATGTATGTAGAGAGGTTAAACAGGTTAGGAATAGCAAGGAGTAGGGTGTCTGTGAAATTGTCTTTTCTAGCCACAGGGAAATGCCACATAAAAATCTTTTATTGCCAATTTGAATAGAATTTACTCAAGTTATGCTATAAGGGTTTATAATCGATCGAAGAAAGCACTTTATCACCAGATGAAAGCTGAGTTATGATTGATGTCCAGATGTTATTTCTGAAGCGTGCAAATCTGATGAGGTTTATAAGTGTTTGAAGAAGTTGTGTGCGCAGCTATTTTAAGAGGAGTTGTTATTTTTAGATGAGTGAGTATTATAAGAATAGTGGGTGTTTTTAGATGAGTGGGTATTTTTAGATGAGTGGGTATTTTTAGATCAGTTAGTATTATTAGATGAGTGGGTATTTTTAGATGAGTGGGTATTATGGGATATGAGTAAAGAGTAATGGATGTTTTTTTTGTGTAATTATTGTATTCTATTTACAACAGAACCTCATGTTATTTGTCCTTGGGTTTCTTATGAGTGTTGTTGGTATATTTTGCATCGGAATTATTGTTTGAGAAAAACATGTGGTTTCCAATGAAATTTTTAATAAAATAAGAGGAAACAGCTATATGAGTGTGGATATTTTAAGTTGTATGTGGATTGGATAGAAATGTTGGGTAATGATATTTTATAAGGGGCGTGTGGAATTGCAAATGCAACAGAATAACTCACGATGATTTGATTGTGTGAGCAGTGTTGTATTGGTCAATGCTTTGAGTCTCAGTTCGGCAATAGCTGGCTAATGTGTTTAGATGGGGAAGGGTGAATGTTGCTATATATATATATATATATATATATATATATATATATATATATATATATATATATATACATATATATTAAAGTTACAATGTTTTCTCGCCAAGATGCAAATTGTGTACAAGTTATAGATTTAATTGTCTCTATACCATAGCCTAAACAATAACTGTGTCGTCTGGTTCTTTGCTAACTAAGAAAATATCTGATTATTTTGCTTCTGTGTTTCATATGAGCTTTTCAATAAACTGTAACTCGTTTGTGAGTTCCATCCTTTCATATTTACAACAAGCAAAAGCTAATATGTGATTGATGATACAGAAACATGAATTGGTTTTATTTTTATTATAAACTTTGTTTTACTTTATATAAACATTTAAAATATGTTTTGTCTTATCATAATAAAAACAAAACTTATATGTGATTTACAAAATAACATATTTTATTTCTTTTATTTTTATTTACAGATGTTCCTGCTTCATCACATATAATCTATTTTTAACATTCTCTCAATAATTGCTCACTTGTATGAAGAAAAGCAGAAGCAGAAATATATGTTATATTCTTATGAACCAGGTTTACTTTCTGTAATCTTCATAAGAACATATAAATTAAGAATTAAATATAAAAGTAAATGCCATATTCAAAACTACGTTAATACAATCAATTTTAGTGAAACATGCAGGTGCAAAGTGATAAAAAGACACATATTTGTGAAGTGTGTGGATATTCTTGTTCTAAAAAATTAAATTTAATGATACATATGAGAACACACACTGGGGAAAAGCCACATTCATGTGAAGTGTGTGGATATTCTTGTTCTGAAAAATCAAAATTAGTGGCACACATGAGAACGCACACTGGCGAAAAGCCATATTCTTGTGAAGTGTGTGGATATTCTAGTTCTCAAAAATCAACGTTAGTTAGACATATGAGAACGCACACTGGCGAAAAACCCCATTCTTGTAAAGTTTGTGGATATTCTTATTCGGAAAAATCAAATTTAGTGAAACATATGAGAACTCACACTGGCGAAAAGCCATATTCTTGTGAAGTGTGTGGATATTCTTGTCCTGAACAATCAACGTTTGTTCGACATATGAGAATACACGCTGGCAAAAAAACACATTCTTGTGAAGTTTGTGGATATTCTTGTTCTGCAAAATCAAATTTACTGAAACATATACGGACTCACACGGGCGAAAAGCCATATTCTTGTGAAGTGTGTGGATATTGTTGTTCTCAAAAATCAAATATAGTTAGACATATGAGAACGCACACTGGCGAAAACCCACATTCTTGTGAAGAGTGTGGATATTCTTATTCTGAAAAATAAAATTTACTGAAACATATGAGAACGCACACTGGCGAAACCCCACATTCTTGTGATGTTTGTGGATATTCTTGTTTTAAAGAATCAAATATAGTGAAGCATATGCGAACTCACACTGGCGAAAAACCATATTTTTGTGGAGTGTGTGTATATTCTTGTTCTCAAAAATCAACGTTACTTAGACATATGCGAATACACTCTGGCGAAAAACCATATTCCTGTGAAGTGTGTGGATATTCTTGTTCTGAAAAATCAAATTTACTGAAGCATATGCGAACTCACACTGGCGAAAAGCCATATTCTTGTGATGTCTGTGGATATTCTTCTTCTCAAAAACCACCCTTAGTTATACATATGCGAACGCACACTGGCGAAAAGCCACACTCATGTGAAGTGTGTGGATATGCATGTTCTGCAAAATCAGACATAATAACACATATGAGAACTCACACTGGTGAAAAACCACATTATTGTAAAGTCTGTGGAAATTCTTATTCCCGAAAATCAGTCCTAGTTATACACATGAGAACTCACACTGGTGAAAAGCCACATTCATGTGAAGTTTGTGGATATTCTTGTTCTGCAAAATCATATTTAATGGAACATATGCGAACTCACACTGGCGAAAAACCATATTCTTGTGAAGTATGTGCATATTCTTGTTCTCAAAAATCATCGTTAGTTAGACATATGAGAAGGCACTCGACTGAAGTAAAATAAAAGGGAAAAATCATATTCTTGACCAGTTTTAGTGGATAAAACTGAACAGTGTCACATGTGTGGATATTATTCTTCTGTAAAATCAACGTTAGCGACACATATTAGAAATGACACTGAAGCAAAGCCCCATGCTTGTTAAGTGTGTGGATATTTTTGTTCTGTAAAAACACATTTAATCACACACATGAGAACTCTCACTGAACCGATTAAACCAACTCAGAGATCTTCACTATATGAAGTTGTTACCCGTCAGGTTTTCCACCACTATACATAAAACTTGATGAGCATGAAACTGCATAAAATCCGAGCTTCATGAGTGAGGAAGGTAGTAACTAAAACATAAATGGCGCTCGTAAAAAACATCAAATAACATATTCTGCAGGAGTCTACATTGTCAGAAAAAATTCCCTCAATTCCAAAAACAATGCCAGTCAAAAGCAAAAAATATTACATAAGCATGGTGATTAAAGAATAGCAATGTAAAAATAGAAGAGATGGAAAAAGTTGCAAAATAACTAGAGGACAAAATAGAAGGCAAGATACCAGCACATGCTTAAAGGATCCAAGCAAAGGAGAACAGAAGGCAAAATATAATAATCTCTTCAGATGTAATGCTATGCTATTCTACAGAAACCTTATAAGAGAGAAAATCACTGTGGAAAAGTTACCAAAAAAGCAAGACCTAGAAGAGTATCGGAGGCTCCTGTTTGAAGATGAGGGATCTAGTAACTTAGAGACCAATTGGATCCTAGAAAAAATGAAAAACAAGCCAGAAATTCTGATAACATCTGGAATCAAATATAACATCTGGAATGGAAAAAATGTGGATAAGTTCCGGAATAACTAATAAAAAACTAGAACACATATTGAAAGTACGAAAAAAACTACAATTGACAACTTTCCATTCTTTTATATGTTCATATCTTTTATTTCTTAATGAATTGAACACACGAAACAAAAGTGTTATCGATTTACTAAAAACAAAACAAATTTCATTTTTTATTGAATTTTTGTAACGAAAGTTAAGTTTTTTATCTTGATTTTTAGACATTTAAACAAAATCATTCTATATGTTGTAAGATAATCTTAAATATAAAAAATATTTTTATTTCTTGCAATCTAATAAAAAAAGATATATTTATAATGTTATAGATAGAGGAGAGGTGCGAATGAACTCGAAATCCGGGCCATCAAAAATGGAACCTGGAATTGCATGACCTGATCCTATGACGCAAGTCGGTTTATGGGTCAGACCGTTGAATGGAGCAAAGTTCAAATGAACTTAACCCCTGACCGACAAAAATGAAACCCGGGAATAAGATGACGTAATTCGGCCGCAAGTAAGACCAAAAGCAAACATCGAGAGGGTCAGAATGTGGGTCGATGATGTAAACTGGTTAACGGATTACGAGGTCGAAAATTCATAAAAGTCAAATGATAAACAAAAGAACGAGTCAGAGAGTGACAGCAGAGAGGGGAAGACAGACGACGCTCAACTGCCTGTCACGATCGCAACCACACCCTCTCCAACTATACTATCTCCACCACCACCTTCACCGCCATATTATGTGTATATGAATGTTTATTAAATAAACCAGGTTGTTTTATAACATAGCGTCCCGTTATTCATTGATAAATGAACAGCGGTCATTCCATTCACTAGACGACTGACAACAAACATATGCATAAATGTCAAACGAACTATCTCTATATCTATCGAGATATTCAAAAATCTCGGATAGTTAAAATACAGGCTTGATGCTAATAAAATAGACGTCACCGCCATACCACCCAGTATATAACATATACGATTTGGTGCCGTGATCAATTTTTATTCCACAAGAATAAAATAAAATAAAAAAGAGGAACCACAAGAACGGCCAATACCACTAAAAAACAACGAAAAAAGATAGTTTTATTTATTGCAATCTAATAAAAAGATATATTGATTCCACCATGTTTTATAATAAATGTGAATAAATTTATGAATTATTGATTTAAAATTTTTTTATTGCAATCTACTAAAAGAATATATTGATTCCACCATGCTTTATAATAAATGTGAATAAAATTTATGAATTTCTGATTTTAAAAAATCCTGTTAAATATTCAGTCCGATATTAGTTTTTAAGTCAAAGTAAAGTTTCATCTAATATTTGGATTTCTGTCACAATTTGTTTATTTAATTTAATTCGATTTATTTAATTTAATTGGTCGAAAACTGCTTTTTCGATATTTAATTGTTTGAACATTTTATACAATTCTTTTTCTCTCTATACGTACCTAGAGGATAATGTTTGATATTTTATCCAATCATTAAGATTTTAGAATAGGGGCTAATGGTTTTATAAAGTTTACATAAAATGAGAACCCATTTATATTTGTCATCAGCAGAAACTTAATGTTGAAAAAAGGTAAATGTTTACAATCAGCACATCAGAGTTCATCATCAATTATCAATAAAGTTTTACAATCTACACAGCATAGTTTATCATCTAAGAATTCAAAATCTACTTTCTTTATTGTTATATTTCAAAAGACTATAAAAAATCTGCACAGAAAGAATTGATAAAAATAATTAAAATTTTCGAGTATGTGATCATTTAACAATATAAATTTAATGTAAAATGAGCATCCACTTCGTGGTCAGTTAGTGATCAACAAGACATGTAATCGTTCGTAGTTTCAAAATGTTATGGCACAGGAAAGTAGGAGAGAATGCTCCTGTCAGATTTTGTTTTCTTTTTGGAAGTGGAGTAGAGCCGATACGTTTTTAAATAACTGTTAAGCAAAAATTGATAAGTTTTTAAATAACTGTTAAACAAAAACCGATATAAGTTATCCATTCACTCTAATCACACTAATTGCAAACTGTAATCTATTCAGTGTCTTCTCGGTGAATGCTAAAAGGGGTGTTCATTTTACCTTAGATTTTTAAATACAAGTTATTTACTATTTTTAATTGCTTTTATTTTTTTATAATTGTTTAAACGTAATAGTAAAAAAATTAACGGATGTAATCTACACTGAGTTAGATTGTAAAGATTTACAAAATATATTTGTTTTTATTTTGATTTTTTGTATAACGTTAACATTTCTTGTTAAACAAATAATATTTATTTCGTCTATTTTCATAACAATTTTATTTTTAGAGGGAATTACCAACCATCTTTGTTTTATTTCTAAAATTCTAAACTACTTTTCGAATAATATAATTACTTGAGACAATTTCATAACTAACGAGAATTGCAACTTTCGGTAAAAATATGTTCAGCAGTCAACGGTGAATTGTGAAAATCAGTTGCTTGTGTAATTAACACATACGAAAAACTAGGTTACTTAGTTTTTAATGCTTTTTATTGATCTAATAAATAAAGTTTTCATGAGCGGTTTACAAGAACCTATTTTCATGTTTTTTTGTTCTTTTGGGGGGATGGACAATCAATTATAGAACTTGTGTAGATTAACAGATGCTTCTGCAGTTTAATTAAGCATTTTTCCGTAAGTAATGCGCCGACAGTTAGAATACCGTTTAACATTTCACACAAATTCTGTTTACATTAGGGAGCGTCAGGTGTGGTGGTGGCCCCAACTGCACAAGTTCTATAATTGAATACCCCTCCCTCCAACAAAGAACGGAAAACATAAAAGTATGTTTTTATAAACTCATGAAACATTTTTTTAAATCAATTAAAAACATTAAAATAAAAATCACAAAAGTGAACCACTTTTAAAAAAAAACTTTGTTATTTCACATGTCCGCTCAGGATTCCTCCGACATGTGATAAGTCAGTTCACTAGACGTGTGAGCACGCGAACGCATCATGATTCAGATTTTTTTTCTCAACAATCAGTTTTATATTTCTATTCGACGCTGTAGTAATTTTCTTTTCGTCTTCTTCCCAACTGACTTCAACACCCGTGCTCGAGATTAAAATGTCACTGCTGTCTTTTTATGCTGCCGCCTCGAACTACAATAGCGCTTAAATTTGCATTTATCTTACTTATCGTACCAGCCAAGCCGTGGCGCTTATTGCTGTGGTTCTCCCTTATTACAACTTGACAAATTCCTTTTTCACAGATTGTTCATTGTTAAATTGATGTATAATAACATAATGTTTCACCACATCTTCATATAAACATGTGTGTTTGGATTATTTGATGGTTAATTCAATGGATCATAGTGTAACGCGAGTGACACAATATTATACGCATTTTGATAATCAGATTTACTTGTTTTTTTTATAGTCCTCAATAATTGTTTGATTCGCAACAACCATGAAATTAAAACCTTCACAAATAACATTATCCAATGTGCTGAAGACTACAAGTATCTAGGATCACACATCAGAAACTCTAATAGAGACTTTAACATTATTAAAAAGGCCATGGCCTAGACTGCGTGTTACAAAATGGATAAGATCTGGAAATCCAATCTTGCTCGCATATTCAAAATCGAAGTTTTCCGTGAGCCAATCTTACTCTATGGATCTGACAGTTGGACACTTTCAGCAAAACAACAGCGTCGTTTGGATGGATGTTACACACGTCTTTTGTGAAATGTACTCAATCACTCATGGCGAAATCACCCAACTCTATGAATGATATATGGAGACTTGTAAGCACTCAAGCATTTATTCAGCAACAGATTTTCGGCAGAATTAAGAATACAAGAAAGAAGCTGTCGATTTGGTAGATTCCTTTTTTCGGACGTTGATAGCAAAGATTGTTATCGTGCAATGTAAAAACATGTGCATTTTAGTAACCAATCCAAGCAATGCTTAGAATGCTCTGTCGCTTTCTATAAACTTCATTAAGGATCTTGTTAACCGACAAATGCTTCTTGAACACAACACAGTTCCTCTCACAGTCAGCAGATTCTTCTTTTGAAGGACCCTAAAGGCGAATGACTCTAGGGCTCTTCAAAATGAGAGGCAAAAGACAATGGCTCATAGATTGTGTATACAACAAGGCCATGGGAACGCATGTGTTGTATCCCTCTCTTTCTTTCTCTCGCTCTCTCTCTCTCTCTCTCTCTCTCTCTCTCTCTCTATATATATATATATATATATATATATATATATATATAACCATGTTCATATAAATGTGTCGCTTAATGTATGCATAATAGTGTATTGTCTTGTTAATATATAGTGTCGGTTGTTTTCTGTACACGGGTATATACACACATAAACACTTTCATAACCACGTACGCAAGAAAGTTATTTTACAATTTTGATTAGACAGGTTATGACATACCTAACAAAATGAGAAACATACCTTACCTCTTTGTTCCGCACTCTCTCTGTGCTTTTCACACTCCAGCCAAAATAAAACACTATAACAACAATTTATATTTTCATACAACTTTATTTTACATTCTCTTTGAGTTGCAATGTTCTTTTGCTTTACATCGTTTCAACTTGTTTCAAGATTCGCAAAGGCAAAACCTCATCCACGTCTGCATGTGTAGTATATATATATATATATATATATATATATATATATATTTCTACCGTTTAATATCGTCTATGTAACGATGTTCATATGTGTCACTTAGTGTATGCATAATAGTGTCTTGTCTTGTTAATATATAGTGTCGATCGTTTTCCGTACGCGGTATATACACACATAAACACTGTTCACAAACACGACAAATAACATACGCAAGACAGTTCTTTTACATTTTTGATCAGACAGTTTATGGCATACCTCTTTGTTCCTCATTCTCTCCGTGCTTTTCACACAACAGCGGAGACATCTTCAGCCAAAATAAAACAACAATATAACAATTTATATGTTCATATATTATTTCACATTTCTTACTTCTCTTTGAGTTGCATGCAATGTTCTTATGTTTTACATTGTTTCTAATTGCTTTCAGGATTCGCAAAGGCAAAACCTCATCCACGTCTGCTGGCCAACCCAGATTCAGCCTCTGTAAAATATGTCCGTTTTATTTGATTAAATTCCATTCAAACGTTCTTGGTTTATTTTTATGGACTAACTTTCAACTGTAATATTTTATTTTGTAACATACCTCGTCATCACATTATTAGTTACTCTTACCACAACTCGGATAAAGTTTTTTTGATTCAACTCTATTAAAATTAAATATATTTGGAATGATAATATCAGGAATATGCAGTTTTGTTCAGGCTTGTCTCATCTTACAATCTCTGACTTATTATCTATCTTCTATAATAGAACATTTAAGGGGAAGCATTTATATATGGTTAAGCACTTCCATGAATTTTCTTCCTCTTTTATGCTCTTTCCGTTTTTGTGTTATTGAGTCTATCTATTATATATCTCGGCAGTATTTTCCAGTATGACGCCCCTCAAACATTTCAGCAAGGTTTGTGATTGGGATTTGTTAGGACAAACTTTCATATGATTGGGATTTGTTAGGACAAACTTTCATATGATTGGGATTTGTTAGGACAAACTTTCATATGATTGGGATTTGTTAGGACAAACTTTCATATGATTGGGATTTGTTAGGACAAACTTTCATATGATTGGGATTTGTTAGGACAAACTTTCATATGATTGGGATTTGTTAGGACAAACTTTCATATGATTGGGATTTGTTAGGACAAACTTTCATATGATTGGGATTTGTTAGGACAAACTTTCATATGATTGGGATTTGTTAGGACAAACTTTTATATGATTGGGATTTGTTAGGACAAACTTTCATATGATTGGGATTTGTTAGGACAAACTTTCATATGATTGGGATTTGTTAGGACAAACTTTCATATGATTGGGATTTGTTAGGACAAACTTTCATATGATTGGGATTTGTTAGGACAAACTTTCATATGATTGGGATTTGTTAGGACAAACTTTCATATGATTGGGATTTGTTAGGACAAACTTTCATATGATTGGGATTTGTTAGGACAAACTTTCATATGATTGGGATTTGTTAGGACAAACTTTCATATGATTGGGATTTGTTAGGACAAACTTTCATATGATTGGGATTTGTTAGGACAAACTTTCATATGATTGGGATTTGTTAGGACAAACTTTCATATGATTGGGATTTGTTAGGACAAACTTTCATATGATTGGGATTTGTTAGGACAAACTTTCATATGATTGGGATTTGTTAGGACAAACTTTCATATGATTGGGATTTGTTAGGACAAACTTTCATATGATTGGGATTTGTTAGGACAAACTTTCATATGATTGGGATTTGTTAGGACAAACTTTCATATGATTGGGATTTGTTAGGACAAACTTTCATATGATTGGGATTTGTTAGGACAAACTTTCATATGATTGGGATTTGTTAGGACAAACTTTCATATGATTGGGATTTGTTAGGACAAACTTTCATATGATTGGGATTTGTTAGGACA
The DNA here is from genome assembly GCF_053919585.1 of Euprymna scolopes. Lineage (NCBI taxonomy): Eukaryota > Metazoa > Mollusca > Cephalopoda > Sepiida > Sepiolidae > Euprymna > Euprymna scolopes. The sequence goes on from NC_136527.1 coordinate 194,934,624, forward strand.
AACTTTCATATGATTGGGATTTGTTAGGACAAACTTTCATATGATTGGGATTTGTTAGGACAAACTTTCATATGATTGGGATTTGTTAGGACAAACTTTCATATGATTGGGATTTGTTAGGACAAACTTTCATATGATTGGGATTTGTTAGGACAAACTTTCATATGATTGGGATTTGTTAGGACAAACTTTCATATGATTGGGATTTGTTAGGACAAACTTTCATATGATTGGGATTTGTTAGGACAAACTTTCATATGATTGGGATTTGTTAGGACAAACTTTCATATGATTGGGATTTGTTAGGACAAACTTTCATATGATTGGGATTTGTTAGGACAAACTTTCATATGATTGGGATTTGTTAGGACAAACTTTCATATGATTGGGATTTGTTAGGACAAACTTTCATATGATTGGGATTTGTTAGGACAAACTTTCATATGATTGGGATTTGTTAGGACAAACTTTCATATGATTGGGATTTGTTAGGACAAACTTTCATATGATTGGGATTTGTTAGGACAAACTTTCATGGTATGCACATTCTTTACCAGATTGTTTCTTTAGAAAATTGTAAGCTTTTTTTCGCAACATTGTATTTATGAGAACATAAATATTAAAATAATGGACGATAATATAGCTTTCCAGATTTTTTATTTTACATGAAATCATGTTATTTCCTCGTAGGGATAATATCACATTTCATTACGATTAAAAAAGTATGTTTTTTTTGTATAGTCGCTTTAATAATGTGCATTTGTTTTACAACAGTTTGCTTTTCCAGAGATTGTGTTCAGGTATTTCTTCAGAGTTTTTGTTTTAGTTTATTTGCTCGTAATACAATCGTTTAGAGATTATGCCGTTTTTAAATGATTATATACTTCGTCATATTACATTATATTATTCGATTTAATCTATTAAATATCCATTAAGAATCCTGTTTGTTAGAGGAAAAAATAATGAAAAATGAATAAATAAAATAACAAAAAAAACTTGAAGGGGAAAGTGTAATATCCCTAACCCCTCATCCCTTGAATGAACTCTTCCGTTAACTATAAATGCTGCGTAATTAACGCTATTTGTGACTTGCTTTCATTTGCGAATAAAATTTTAGTGAAAAACGAAGAGCCGAACACCTTTGTAAAGGTTTTATTCACAAAAGAAAGCAAGTCACAAATAGCGTTAATTACGCAGCATTTATAGTTAACGGAAGAGTTCATTCAAGGGATGAGGGGTTAGGGATATTACACTGTTATTTAAAGCGTGTACAATGTTATATAGTCTATCCTGAAGTTTTTATATTAATACATCCGAATGAACATTCTTTGATTTTAGAGAAAAAGTATATCCACACGTCATAGAAATGACTTTTCACAATGTGTGTTCGCATATGTCTCACTAGCGTTGAACAGAATTAATCCACAATTCACAATTTCCCCTATTTTTAATTTTACTTAGGGAGCTAACAATTGATTCCGTTTCTATTAAAATGTATGTCCGAGGGCTTTTTAAGAATAGAAACTGTCTGCTTTATGACTGCTATCCGTACTTTGCTACAGCCTGGTGTCCCGGGATTGCTTCTATATATTTCTGAATATTGTTTTTTATTATCCGAGTTGCTACTGTCTCAATCGGTATAATGTTTATTTCTTTCAGAGACCCCGTCATTTTTAGATCATTTTTTACGTCCTGATATTTTGTTATATTTACCCGTTCAGTTATATTAAGACCAAAATTATTTGTGACTGTAACATCGATAATGAGTGCAGTTTTTTTGGGCTTGTTCCATATTATTATTATATCTGGCTTGATGAAATTGTCTTTTATATATCTGCTTGCCTGTATGTCTTTGTCATAGAACCCTGTCACTTTTCCATTTGATGTTATCAGTAGTGGTTCATATTCCCAGATGTTCGACGACCTGCAATTTGCATCTCTTTGCAGATCTTCCAATGTAGGTATCTACACACTTTACTGTGGCGGACAGTGTAATAGCAATCGGCTGGAAGGATATTGCATTCGGACATTAAGTGGCTTGGGTTTCAAATAGCTGAATGACAGAATCTGCATTGGCCAGCCATTTTTTAGTCAGTCTCAGAAATCAAGGGGCCCACGAGCTGAGGCTAACACTTGAAGTCTATATGAGATGCATAGATATTCGAATGTTCCATTCTCTCAAGCACTGACAAACCCCTGTACAAAGAGACCTTAGACACTCGAGGACAGTATCTAGCAGGCATTCAAGTTCTCTCCAGTTTTTCCCAGTGTGAGTTCTCATGTCTCACTAACAATGATTTGTCAGAACAGAATTATCCACACACTTCACAACAATATGCATTTCTCTATTTTATTTCTTTTCTTTTTTTATTTTACTTTTGTTAGTTTGAAGAGATCAAGGGGGTCCCTTCCTGGGGCTAACACTTGATTCTATTACAGTTTAAATTTTATATCCGAGGGCTCTTTTAAGAATAGACAATGATCCTTTATAGCTGTTATCTGTATTTCCTTACAGCTTCTATTCAGGTATTGCTTCTAAGTATTTCTGAAGGTTCTTTTTTACTAGGCCAGTTGTTCCTGTGACAACTGGTATTATGTTTATTTCTTTAAGAGACCATGTTGATTTTTAGATCAGTTTTTAGTATGCAGTGTGAGTTCTCATATGTCTAACTAACTTTGACTTTTGAGAACTTGAATATCCACATATTTCACATGAATGTGGTTTTTCCCCAGTGTGAGATTTCATATGTGTCAGTAAATGTGATTTTTGAGAACAAGAATATCCACACATTTCACAAGAATATGGCTTTTCTCCTGTGTGGGTTCTTATATGTATCATTAAATATGTTTTATTAGAACAAGAATATCCACAAACTTCACAAGAATATGGCTTTTCCCCAGTGTGCGTTTTCATATGGTTCATTAAAGAGTATTTTTCAGAACAAGAATATCCACATAATTCACAAGAATTCGGCTTTTCTCCAGTGTGAGTTCTCATATGTTTAACTAAATTTGACTTTTTAGAACAAGAATATCCACACACTTCACATGAATGTGGCTTTTCCCCAGTGTGAGTTCTCATATGTGTGACTAAAGATGATTTACGAGAACTAGAATATCCGCACACCTCACATGAATATGGCTTTTCTCCCGTGTGAATTCTCATATGTTTTTCTAAATCTGATTTTTTAAAACTAGAATATTTACACACTTCACAAGAATATGGCTTTTCCCCAGTGTTCGTTTTCATGTTTCACTACGCCTGATTTTTTAGAATAAAAACATCTACACACGTTATAGGAATGTGGCTTTTCCCCAGGGTGAGTTCTCATATGTGTCACTACTTTTCAGAACAAGTATATTTACAAGAATATTGCTTTTCTCATGTGTGATCGATATGTTTTATTAAATCTGATTTTAAGAACTAGAATATTAAAACACTTTACAAGTCAGGTGTGAGGATTTAAATTTTACAGATTCTCTTAAATAATTGTGTCCATTATATTAAATCATCCAAAAAAGTGTCGCTGTCATCTCTCAAATAAAATAATGACTCTTTAAATAATATTCCATAAAAATTCACTGATGGCAGTCACTCAGGAACATCTGAAAAAAAAAATACATGAAATTCAATATTTTTAGTATCGGCATCAACATAGTAATATTCTGTTCCTTAATTATTATGGTAAAATTACAATTTCATGATTAATTTAATCTAAAAAGTCATATGAAATACATTAGAAAAATGTTTGTTCATTATTATAGTGAAGTTAAATCATTATTAATTTACTATAAAAAGTTATAGGAAATACATTAAAAAATGTTTGTTCATTATTATAGTGAAGTTACAACATCATTATTAATTTTATCTAAAAAATCATATCAGATACATTAGTAAAATGTTTGTTCATTATTATTGTGAAATTACAACCTCCTGATAAATTAAATATAAAAAGTGATCTGAGATACATCAGAAAAATGTTTGTTCATTTTTATGGTGAAGTTATAACCTCATGCTTAATTTAATATAAAAAGTTATCTGAGGTCCATTATAAAAATGACTAAATATTTTCTAACTTCTGCTTCAGATGTAGTTTAGTTGAAATTATATCTGGCGTTTTTATGATTTACATCGTGATGAGAAGATATATATATATACATATAATATTCCACATACATATACATGTATCATGATGTATATATACATATAATATGTTTTATGATTTACATCGTGATGAGAAGATATATATATATAATATTCCACATACATATACATATATTATCTTAAAAAAAACGAAAAACAATTAGTCTACAATAAAACAGGCTCTCCTTGTAAAAGAAATACAGTATGGGTGTTGTTGCTGCCAACCTCATCAGGGTAAGAATGGTTTTGGGAACGGATACCCCCAATCTCCTCATGTTAAAAATGGCTTATGGTACAGACATTCCCAACCTCTTCTGGTCACCTGCAATATCTCCATATCAGGGAGGTCTTTCAGAATAGACATACCACCCTGTGAGTGAGGAGGGGAGTGGGGTTGTTAAGATATTTGCTCCATATTAAACCTTGATAATCGCTGTCATGATACCGAGGCGCAAATTACAAGCAACATTCAAGTTGTCATGTTAAAGGAAAGTGTGTCTATAATTTTTCTATCATCAAACACATGCATACAATATTAGGGTGTCATTCTGAATTCCAAAGCAGACAATGAAAAGTAAACAATGGTAACCATAAATAAAAATGTTATGCTTCACGGTTGTATGGTTTGCTTTTTTGCGAAGGTAATGTGTGCATAGGTGTCGAAAAAATGTAAAAAAAAAATAAGAATGAAACGTCCCATTATAAAACAAAGCAAAACAAAAACCATAATACCATAATACCATAAGCGAAAAAAAACAAAGCTATCCATCCATGTTGTGCATTTTCTTTCAGGCATTGTTTATTTGTAAGGGTAGTTGTGCATAAATGTTAGGTTTTAAGTACGTAAATTTATGATTATGAGTGTTTAATATTTTTGTATTTTGCTTAATATTCATAAAACTATTGGTTCCTGTAGAGAGAGCGGCCATATTTGTAAAGGTTTGACGTGTTCCTTTTTGTAAGGTGTGTATTCTGGAATTTTAGATTTTTATGTTTTTAGCCAAGGAGAATAGCCGGATTGCTGGTAGGGAGAAAATATTAATTTTCGAATCAGGAAGTGAAAGGATAATTTTATGTCTATGTGTATGATCTAGTTAAGAAGTGTGTCAGGGCAATATAATTATAATGTGTATATTTCTTCTCAGTCTTGACCGGAAGCGGTGGGAGAACTTTAGATTTAGAGGGTAAAATAGGAACTACTTCGTCTAAAGATGGTGTTATTGTGAAGAAGTTGCTCCTAGGATGTAATATAAAATTGTTTTATAACGACTACATGTGTGAAAAATATCGTTCTAAAGTAATATAAGATAGTGGACAATAATGTAGACATAATAAATTTGTGTGTGGTATATGTTGTTTTAAACCTATAGTATCTTAGGTCAAAGGAGAATTTTTGCAATCATTTTATTATATAGAAGATATACTTTTTAGATCCAAATGTAACTACTGATATTTCAAGAGGTTACTTTACATAGTAATTGTAAACTAAAATTTGTTAAAACTATTAAAATTAATTTGTTTGCAATCCTCATACTATCAAATTTTGTTAAATATATTTTTTCATAGATTAAAATATAAACCTTAGTGTAACAACTGTAGGCTGAAATAGGTAATTATGATAAAAGACTTCTAATTAATTTGCACCAACATAATTGAGTATTTACGTATTAAATCCCACATATTAGGTAATTATGATAAAAGACTAAATTTGCCCCAACATAATGTAGTATTACCGGTAAATCTAAAAAGCAAAATTATTTTGATAAATCTTTACTAACAAACCAGACGTAGCTTAACCCCTAAGAAAAATCCAAATTGACTTTTTCTTAGCTCGTACGTTTCAACAGCTCTTAAAAATATCATCACTAAAAGAATTTTAAAATAATATATATTTAAGATATTAGAGTAGGATGATCAAATTCTTATACATATTTAGTATAAAATGAGCACCTACTTCATGGCTAGTTACTGATCAACCAGATATGTAATTAGTTGCAGTTTTCAATGTTTGCAGCAATTGACGGGGGTGGGGAGGAGCTCATATATTCTGGTTTCTAACGTTTTTAAGGCGGGATTAGATCCCAAGTGTTGTTGACCATTCTGTAGTTTTTCCCTTAAAAATGTAATAAATCAAAGATACCGTAAACATATCGTTGTTGGCTTTCTTAAATGTTACTATGCAAATTCATATTTTATATTTAAAATAAAATGGGGGGGTCATCTTGTTTTTGAAGTTCAATTTAAAATTCAGAGTGGGGGCATTTTTTTTTACTCATACATTCTAGTTTTTGTTGTAAATAAATACCTTCTATCATTAGAAATAAGGTTATTATTCAGAAAGCTATTAACATGAGAAACGAGGTATTTACGAAATACGAAATACATTTTTGTGTTATAACTTATTTACTTTGAAAGAATTAATATCGAAGCTTATCTTAGAAGAAGAAAAATTATTTAAAACAAACCTGTCATCAAAAAAGTTCCGATAATCGCTCTAAAATCGAAACATTAACACATTACTGGAAGTAAACCACCAAATAAGTTTCAGGGTGACAGCTTTTGCAAAGTTTTGATACGTCCAACGAGTTTTACGGTATATTTATTAAATTGTTAAATGAAAGTACAGAATAGTTAACAACACATTAGATTGACATAAAAAACAAATTAAGAAATCAAAAGTTGACATGGGGTTTCTCTTCTCCGTCTTCCACAAAAATTGAAAACTACGAAAGATTACAGGAATCACTGACTACTAACTGATCATTAAATGGGGGTTCATTTCACATTAAATTTATATAAGAAAAGGATCCATACTCTAAAACCTTACATGTGTATTCTTTCTGTTTTTCATTTCTTTAGCAGATATTTCTTTAAGGCTGTTGTACCATAATAGCCTAAAATAAAGCCATTTTTTAAAATTATTTTTAAAAAGTAAAATACGCTGCGTTTAATTGTAAAGATTTACTAATATTTTTTCTACATTAAAAACTGTTAATTGGTGATGGACAATAAATATGTGTTCATTTTATGTAAACTTTATAAAAGAAATTGATCCCTATTGTAAAATTGTAAACATTGAATAAAACATAAAAATTCAAACAAAATTCTCGAGCGTAAAGAATTTTTTATTGTTTTATTTGTAATCTTAAAAACGAAATGCCGAAAAAAATAGCTTCTGTGATGAGTAGTTAACTTCGAATCAAATTATTATTTTCTCAGAAATCACAAACGTTTTTAAAAAAAATAAATAAATAAACATTTAAATAAAAAATTTTAATATCAAATTGAATATATTTTTAGTTTTTTTATTCACATTTGTTATAAAGCATTAGTGAATCACTAAATTTTATTGGATTTCAATAAAAAATAAACTTGTTTTAATTTTTAAGTTAAATTACAAATTATAAAATACATTTTTTTAACGTGAAAAAAGAAAGAAAAATCTACAAACTTACCTTTTATTCCAGGAATAATGGGATGAATTCTTTGTTCTTTTGTGTTCAAAACAGAAATTTTGTTTCTTTAAGATTTCTTAAGTAAATTGATACAACATTTGTTTTGTGTGTCCAATTCATTAAGCAATTAAATATATGAAAATATAAAAGAATAAAAATTAAAAGATAAAAAACACGATTTGAAGGTGAAATTATTAAAAGAAACAAATCAACTGCTAAAGAACAAAGAACTTAAGGTCATCGTAATAACACGGTGTCATCATTATTTCGTTCCTCGTGTAAAAATGTATGTTAATTAGTTAAATGTTCGAAATGTTTTCCTATAAAAATGTTTTACTAGCAAGTTTAGATAAAAAATTGTCAATACTTCCGACTAAATTCTTCGGAGAACTAATGAAAAACATTTTTTTGTGTGTTTCTTGTTTTTATAGGTTTACATTTTTTTCATGGTTAATAAACTTGTGTGTCAACAAATGTTTTGGTATTTTGAAATTAATTTATTTGACTGCTGAGATTTGCACACATGTTCATGAAGAGGCATTACTCTAAAATGAAAGTGTAGTACCTGTTTCTGATTTATGTACTCATAGCAACCACGTTTTACATTATCATTACCACGACAATTTAAAAACGTGCTTTGCTTGTTGAAATTTGTTAGAGTTCAGCTGAGTCTCATAAGTTGCATAATCCGGTACTTGTACAGTTTAATCAAGACATTAAAAAATGAAAATATGGATAAAAGTTTAAATTGTACGTATCTATTATGGAATAAGTTCTCCGAAAGAAATTCTCTTAATTTCAGCAAGTAGTTATTTTTATTTTTTTTTTAATTTAATTTTATTTTATTTTATTTTACAGCGAAAAAAAAAAAACAACAATTTTTATTATACCGAGCAAAAGGTTCGATATTTTGGAAGAAAAAGCTAGTATTAAAGATGGGAAAGGAGGGTCGGCCTTTTAAATTGAGTTATCTCCCCATGGCGTGTTCCGCAAATTTCAAAATGTCTATCTTATGAACTGTGAAAAAAAAAACGCGTGTTTTTTCCGCTGTAAAAAGAATGAAGAAAAAAAAACTCGATATTTTTGCTAAGATCTTCAGTACGATATAACCTTCTTTTTTTTCGATATTTTTATTTATTTATGCCTGGATTAAACTGTACAAGTGTCCATAATCCTGTAATTTTGCCACCTTAGAGGCATGACTCCCAAAAGTGTTACTTTTCCCTTAAACGATATATAAAGGGAAAATATTTTTTTAAAAGCTGACGAGTTAATTAATTATCGATTTTTGTTCTATTGTATTTTCGCATATACTCACACTGGCGACGAGGAAGAAATGCTAAGGCTTTAAAAAGCAAATGTTTCATGAACATGTGTAATACTTAAAAAAAAGATATAAATTAGTAAAAAGCCAGAATTTCACGAATCTTTATCGATTGAACACATGTAGTTTTTATTTCTTTGATAGAAAAAAGATTATAACGGATATGTATGTATATTTCTACTTTTCTCTAAGACAGGATTAAAAAAAAACGGTGTTTCGTGTAATCACATGACAAGAAGTGAAATTATGGGCAATGGTGGTTTAATAATTTTCCCCAACGGTCACTTTGCCGGCTGACCAGAATTCGTTGGAAGAAATGGGCAAACAAACTCTAAAAGCTATTGCATTAAAAATTAACAATCAACCCTCGATGTATCTGTTCAAGCTCATGTTCCATATGAACGTTATGCTTAGGAGTTCAAACATTCAGGAAACGTTTTATCAGCCATAGCTATTGGTGGTTTAAAAGGTTTCTTGTAATTATTAAAGGAAAGAAACTTAGTCTTGCCAGCATTGATTGTTACTATCCATTTTTGTCCCTCTTCCTTCTTGAGAAGACCCTCGTGCCATATCCTGTCAAAAGATTTCGATAAATCAAGGGTTACTGTCCTAAATTAATTATGTTAAGTATTCGTCCGGTGATACCATATGTTCTGGTTTTCTTGAGAAGACCCTCGTTCCATACCCTGTCAAAAGATTTCGATATATCAAGGGTTACTGCCCTACCTTTCCTGTCTTATCCAATTCATTATAAATACGTTCAGTGATTACAGTTAGGATATCAGCAGTAGAACGGTCTTGCCTTAATCTATATAATTCGTTGCACAGAAGTTTAGTAACTGTCAGGTGGTTGACTAGGGTTTGATTAATTATGGGCTCAAATATTTTGGCTAAAAGAGGGAGTTATGAATTAATGTTTGAGTTCTTTGGCAAGAATTCTTGAAAACTGGTACCACAGAAGCAGTTTCCCAGTAGTCAGAAAAAAATATTCGTTAAGGCATTTGTTGAGGAGTCTGAAGAGAACTAAATCAACCCCATCGGATCTTTAGTAGTAAAGCCGGGATGAGATCAGCTTCACATGTTTTGATTGTTGAATGTTGCTTATTATTTACTTGACTTCCTAATTTCTGTGCATCAATGCATTTTCTGATAGTTTCTCTCAGCTGTCGCTGTTTCTTTGCTGCAATTACTTATAACTTTTATAAACTTTGGTCTGCGTGCACTGGACTTGTGTCGAATAAATCTGCGGTGCACAAGTACAAGTAAACAATTGGAGAGAGTAGCGGTTTGCTAGGTGAGGTGTGTCGGAAACTTCGTGAAAATATTGAATAATTCGACCCCCTGTCTTTCCAAGCTTATAACTACTCGAAAAATGTAATTCAAGCCCTATTTTTTTTTCAATTAAAGGATCAAGGACGAACGTTTCATTAAAAAAACCAAAAAAACAAAAAACGTGATTTAAAAAAAAACAGGTTTTAAACTTCGGACTTTACAGGTAAATTTCTAAAAAACACTTCTTTTTTAGTTGTAAATTTGAATATATCATTTATTGATCTTTTATCTTTAATTTGTGGTATATCAAACTTTGGTGAGTAAATTAATTATTTACTTTTTAATAGGCATTACAAAATGGGGGCGTGAATTAATTCGACCTCCTGTCTTTCCAAGCTTATAACTACTCGAAAAATGTAATTCAAACCCTACGTTTTTTTTTTTTCAATTAAAGGAGCAAGGACTACGGTTTCATTAAAAAACAAAAACAAAAAAAAAAAACGTGATTTAACAAAAGGTTTTAAACTTCGGACTTTACATGAAAATGTCTAAAAAACACTTTTTTTTTTAAATTTGAATATATTATTTATTGATCTTTTATCTTCAATTTGTGATATATAAAACTTTGGTGAGAAGATTAACTATTTACTTTTAAATGCACATTTCAAAATGGGGGGAGGCGTGAATTAAAAAAAAAACGTTTGTCTAAAATATTATATTCGGTTTATTGGAAAGAGCATCAAATTTCACATCGTCCCTGAAAATATCGTAAGATAGAATCAATAGAAAAATTGTGATAGATTTTTAAAGTTTAAAAATTGAAAATTACTGAACTCGTAAAATTAAATTAATCTCATTACTGTTTTTTTTAAATAATAAAAAAAATCTATTACTGTTTATACAAATTTAATAGTTTATTTTGGAAGTATAATCCATAAAGAAAATAAAACCCCACTTTTTAAAGAGAAATTACGAGTTTTTTTTATATTTTATTCGCAGTTTCGTGTTAGGGGTGTCAAAAATTCCTATAAAAATTCTGATACACCTAGCGGTTTGCTATAGAACCTCTGTTTGAATCATCTGATGGCCTAATTTGCACATTGTTCTGTAGGGGGAGAAAAGATTTTTTTCCCCAGGGAGCATCTCTAATAAGCTCCCTGATGGCTTCCCAGTCAGTTTTCGTATAGTACTTTGTCGTTTAGAGTAATGGCTCCTCAGCTTGGGGTGGGAGTTTGTGGCGATTTTTACCATTATCACAGCGTGATAAGTATTCACAAATGGGCTATGGCCATTATGAAGTAAGCTGAGTTATATCGAATTCATTAATACGGACTGTAAGAATTAACTATTTTTATTTGTTATAATTTACGATAATATATAATATATAATTATAATCGACTTTCATAAAATAACAAAAATAAAATCATGCATTTCTATTTTATTACAGAAAACCATGAATTTAATAAAGGCATTTTTGCTGTAAACAAAATAATAAATTCCCTCTAAGATTTAAAAATGTGTGTGTGCGTGATTTTCCGAATGTGAGAGATTATATATAACAAATTCCACAGCAAACAACGTCGCAGCCCACAAGAGCTATGGCAGTCAACGAACCGGAAATCCATGACTCGAGTTTAACCCTCATTTGGGCTGATCAGTTAGACACATCCGGACTCAGGATTCGATATATATATATATATATATATATATATATATATATATATATATATATATATATATATATATATATATATATATATATATGTGTGTGTGTGTGTGTGTGTCTGTGTCTGTGTCTGTGTGTGCATGTGTCTGATCATTATTTGATTGATACTGCTAACTTTATTCCAAATATTTAAAGAAAAATAATCTGTTCATTATATTACGTGACAATAAGTACTGAACACTTGATTAAAATTGGTAAATTCCCTGATATTTGGGTGAATTTCTAAAGGGAGGAGTAAAAATATTTATACGTTTTTAGCATCGGCATTCATTTTGCACGTACCTATCACTATTGTTGTTATTCAAGTGGAGTTGTTTTATTTCTCAGTATGCGATAATCATGAACACATTGGATCCGTAGTTTTAGTGTAGCTAAGTAACGAATTTTTAGGATTTTGTAAAAAGGAAGCACAAAACCATTTATTAAAATTATTTATATATAAAAAAACACAAAGATCACTTGACATTTCATAGTAACGGCGCTACAGATTGGTTAGCAATCAAATTCATATCGTAGGAGGAAGTAATGCATGGGATAATCTCTCATGAGACACAGACAAACTATCCTTAAATTCAAGAATCAAAACGTGCATACATAACTTGGAATAATAATGCTAAACATGGTTGTTATGAGTACATAAACACGGCAGGTATGACAGCACAAACCAGAAACAGGTACTACACTTTCATTTTAATTTACTGTCAATTTTTTTTTTTTACAGATGAGTTATAAAGGATATAAAAAACAAACAAATGAACAGCAATTTCACGTTGATTTTAATTTATTGTCAAAACAAATTTTTTCTACACACAAGTTTATTGAACAACTAAAGTAGAAACTTAAACAATCCGTTTTATATGAGTTTATGTTTCTGCGAAGATTTAACAAATATGGAAACTACTTAATGGATGACGAATTATTACATGAAAAATGCCCGAGAACGACACATTAACATTAACTTATTTCAATGCATGGGATTACACAACTGATGACAAGTAAAGACTGCGTTTATCTCGTTAAACTAATGATAACCTGAATCATGGCACACATCAGAACTCAAAACACAAACAGATACTTCAAGTTAGTCTTTGTTCTCTGGATACTGATTGTACGTCTAACAAATAATTAGCAGGATTAAGTTTGAAATCAGAAGATTATCGTAAGTTTAACCGAATCAAGTTAGATAAGTTGCAAGTTTCGTATTTTTGTTATTTAACTGACCTTCAGCTCTTCGATGCTCAACACAAAATGCAAATGTCTGCGCCAACTTCTATGATATATAGACATCAGAGGAGATCACCACTGGTTAATTCCTATTCAGGGGAGACAATCTAGTGTTTCATCCCAATAGAACTTTGTGTTCGTTGTCCTCAATAACTCTTGGTAAGGAGCCATAACTTTCACTTGTGAGAAGCATACGTCACCTAGTTCACGAGTCCAAACAAGGATCTAACCCCGTTGATATTTGTTAAGGTAGGGAGTTCAGGATCGATTCTGTCATTCTTTTTGTGTGTTTAACTAAAAACTCAGCGCACTTTCATATAGTGACACTTCTGGATTAAACACGATCCTTTTTTTTTTGGCACAATGATTTATATAGTCAATACTGTGCCAAAACGAAGATTCTAATGAGTTATCCCATAGGAGGCCGTATATCGGGTTTTACGAGTCATATCTATAGTAATGTCATCAAACCGACGTGTGCATCCATCTCCTGATTCATGGAATCCTTGAAGGACTCGGCAGCACCTTTATCGGCCCTATTCGGTAATTAACGTCCCATGTGGCTCGAGATAGCGATAAACTGTGGTACTCATTCTACACATCACATAACGTTTTTTTTTCTGATGTGTGCAGACCTGATTGAATGGAGAGTTGTGATGTTTTTCCCTCATAGTGGCATAAAAAAACGTCTGCATTGTGGACCCATCCTTGTGTTTGCATTAGTAAACACCAAGTAGTACTGATACCGGTTCTATTATCCCCAGTGCGACGTCTCTGTATATTTCATGCTTTGCCTTTTTTTTCAGTGATCGGGATGAGAATTTCTGTTGGTGGTAATTCCGTGGGGATTTTTATTTCTAATCGCTTAGATCCATTATCTGTAGTGGTTGATGTGGACACGTGTTGAACACACTTGAGTTAAAGTGTTCCTTTAGTCATTGTTCCAATTTCGGTCTGTTGGATTTTCTTGTCGTCAATGAGATGATTTCTGATTTCTTCGGACCAGACATTCTGCATGGACATCCACATGAAGCTAATTCTCTTATATTTCTCAAATAGTCATTCCATGATAGCGACAACAGAAAATTTGTGAGGCGACCAATTTTACCTCTTACAAAGCCATTTGTGATTAATAACTCCCAGATTTGTTTTCCCACACATGCACGGCCTTTCATATCCCTTGTGTAACCGGTCGTCGGTTATATTCTATATCAATGAGTGGCTGACAGGTTTTCATCTTGATACCCCAGGAGTATCCGGATTTCTGGCCCACTCTAACGTGTCGGGGACTCTGATGACTGAACTGACTCACAAGTTTTCTCAGTACACGTCTGAATGAGTTGCATGAGTTTCAGACATCATAGTCATCTCCACTGTAACTGAGAGGGTAACTCTAAGGCACCCACTTTAAATTGCTCCCCATCCCACTAAAGGTGCGGTATGTTCGTCGGCTGTGTTTTATAAGCAGAAAATTTTCCGAGTCAGCCGTAATCAAAATGTCTTCCTACTTTTCCATACTTGTCGTTTCCGTTCTGGACCCTCAAATTTCTGGCATACCTTTTTGACATACATCACCCCATCCCCCGCAAAAATGGCACATGACTCCACCTGCTGGACAATCATTTAACTCATCAATCCTCTCAAATGTGACGCCTACCTGCAACCATTGCAACGTTTGGTATATCGTGGGGGTTAAAGAAGCCTTTGCCTCGTAGTTGTGTTGATTTTAGTTCGACCTCTGTACACCAGATAGCACGACGGTGTGTGGCATTGTTAAAGGGAGAGTTGACTTCTCTGTCGCCTGTAGACAGACCAACCGTGAGATCATCTACTCTAATGTAGTAAACAAAGCAACATTCGGTATTTTGAAGCCCAGCTATCATCTGCCCGGCAACCATATCGCATAAATATTACCCTTACAGCCAGAAAGTCTTTTCGTTTGGACATTTAATTCAGAATTCACAAAATTTGATTTGACCACACAGTCACGGTAAGGCATGAATTCCTGACTTACCCTTGTTCTGTTTCATGGAGTGGAATTTCTGTCGACAATCCTCATTAAAAGTAACCTGTTTTTTTCCAGTGTATTTCATTCTAGATTACGGCTGGGTCTTCCAATTTGCATACCACCTTTTATCGAACCTAGGTGTCTATAAATTAAGGCAACTATGAAACATCTCTTCCCTGTGGAGTTCTATTTTTGTTCCATGGTATTTTGGGGGTGAATATTTCCCCTATGCTAAATGTTGTTTTCACTTTAAAGTTCGTAGCGGCATATAATGGTGGTGTAAATGTCTGCTATCTCGCTGACACGTTATACGTTAGCGAAGATCACCACTAGTTATCTTCTGTTCAAGGGAGAAAATCCAGGTAGTCTCATGTTGTCAGGGAGAAACACATCATGACTATACAGAGTTGTTTATTTGAAATATTCAGTGTCGCATTTTTTTTAAATTGGTTAATTGTCATCTTTTCCCCAGTGAGTTCTCATGTGTCACTAATGATGGTTTTTAAGAACAGGAATATTTACACACTTTACAAGAATATGGCTTTCCCTCTTTTTTTTTCATTTTTCTTAAACTTTTTCTTCTAGGGGATGGGACATCCAACCAGATGTCTGACATTTACCCCTATTTTAGTGAGTCCAACCAAGAGATCTTTTCAGGATTCTAGCCGTCCCTTTCAGTGCAATCGTTTGTATTTCACTTGCACTTGGTTCACCGGGTATGCTTTCTATGCACTTTTTAAAGTTCTTTTTCATAAGCCCAGTTGCACCTATGATGACTGGTATAATTGAAACGTCTTTTAATTTCCAATTTCGTTTCATATCATACATAAGTCCTTGATACTGTGTAATCTTTTCCCTCTCAACTCTGTTAAGCCCCGTATCATTGGGTACACTGACCTCTATTACGGTCGCTTTTTTGTTTGCTCTGCCCCAAATCACTATATCTGGTTTTACAGCTGCATTTTCAAGATATGTAGCAGTAGGGATTATGTAGTCATAGTGAATAGTGTAGTTGTCATTCCCAACTGTTCGTTCGGGTATATGTTCCCAGGAGTTTTTACTACACTGAATGTTGAGTTTCTTACATATCTTCCAGTGGAGACCGCAGAAATCAAGGGGCACACAACCTGGGGCTAACACTTGAAATGATACATAGGTATTTGAATGTTCCATTTAAGTTCTTTAATTCTCAAACACCGAGTTAATAAGGAAGTTGAGAACATAATTTTCCTCTCTCCAATTAATCATTTTCATATATTATATATCTTTTATTTTAGTCTCTTGGTCTTACTTAATTCCAGGACAAGAATTTATCTATTCTGGTGGAGTATCCAGTTTCGGGCTGTTACCTGAGGTATCATCACTTGGAGAAGGTGCAACATTCCTCGTAAAAGCTTATGTGGGTTAGCCATAGTGAGGAGATCTTATTCGGGCAGCGAATACTATGTGATTTTGAATATTTAGTCAGGGTTTACTTCTATGGAAAAAGTACCCTCATGCCAAATTGTTCTGACAAACCCCTGTACAGAGAGACCTTAGACACTCGAGGACAGTGTCTAGTAGGCAAGTTCTCATATGTGCTACTAAATTTGGTTTTTGAGAAAAGTAATATCCACCCAGAAAAATATCACAAAAATAAGGCTTTTACCTTTGATGCCTTATTTTACTTCAGTTGAAGTTCTCAGAAATCAAGGGGCCCACAACTTGGGGCTAACACTTTAAATCTATGAGATACATAGATATCCAATGTCCTATTTATGTTCTTTATTTCTAAAACACTGTTAATAAAGAAATTGAGAACATAATTTTCCTCTCCCCAATTAACTATTTCATACATAAATTTTTCTAGTCTGGTGGAGTATCCAGCTTCTTACTGTTATTTGAGGTAACATCACTTAAAGAAGGTGCACCATTCCTCATAAAAGCTAATATAGGTTAGCCATAATGAGGAGATCTTACTTGGGCAGCGAATACAATGTGATTTTGAATATTTGGTCACGGCTTACTTCCAGGGAAAAGTATCCTCATACCAAACCCTGTACAGAGAGAGCTTAGACACTCGAGCATAGCGTTTAGTAGGCATTCAAGTTCTCACCACTTTCGCCTTTTTAAATTTTACTTTTATTTGTTTGAATAATTTGATTTTTCCCTTTTTTGTTTTATTTTACTTCAGTCGAAGATGGCAGAAATCAAGGGGCCCAAAACTTTGAGCTAACACTTGAACTCGTTATGAGATACATAAATATTCGAATGTTCTACCATTTTCATACGTTCTAGTATATCTTTTATTTTTGTCTCTTGGTCTTACTAAATTCCAGGACACGAATTTTTCTCGTCTGGTAGAGTATCCAGTTTTGTGCTATTACTTAAGGTAACATCACTTGTATAAGGTGCACCATTCCTGATAAAAACTAATGTGAATTAGCCATAGTGAAGAAATTTTATTTGGACAGTAAATACTATGTGATTTTGAATATTTAGTCAGGGTTTACTTCGCTTTATTTATTTTACTTGTTAGTTAGAAGAGATCAAGGGGCTACTTCCTGTGGCTAACACTTGCTTCTATTATTTTTTTTTGTATTTTACTTCAGTAAACTTTAAGAGATCAAGGGGCTCCTTTCTGGAGGTAACACTTGATTTCATTATGATTTAAATTTATATCCGAGGGTTCTTATTATTTTTTTTTTCATTTTTCTTAAACTTTTTATTCTAGGGGATGGGACATCCAACCAGATGTCTGACATTTACCCCTATTTTAGTGAGTCCAACCAAGAGATCTTTTCAGGATTCTAGCCGTCCCTTTCAGTGTGAGTTAACATATGTGCTACTAAATTTGATTCTGCAGAAAAGGAATATTTACACACTTACAAGATTACGGCTTTTCCCTTTTTTTTGTTTTCACTTCAGTCGAAATTTTCCTGGTGTGAGTTCTCATATGTGCTATTAAAGTGGATTTTTGAGAAAAGGAATATCCACACACTTCACAAGAATAAGGCTTTTCCCCAGTGTGAGTTCTCATATGTTTGACTAACGATGCTTGTTCAGAACAAGAATATTTGCATAGTTCGCAAGAATGTGGTTTTTCCCCAGTGTGAGTTCTCATATGTGCTACTAAAGTTGATTTTTCAGAAAAGGAATATCCACACACTTTACAAGTATATGGCTTTTCCCCAGTGTGAGTTCTCAAATGTGCTACTAAATGGGATTTTTTAGAAAAGGAATATCCACACACTTTACAAGAATGTGGCTTTTCCCCATTATGAATTCTCAAATGTTCTACTAAATTTGATTTTACAGAAAAAGAATGCCCGCAGACTTTACAAGAATGTGGCTATTCCCCAGTGTGAGTTCGCATATGCGCATCTAACGATGCTTTTTGAGAACAAGAATATTTACAAACTTTACACGAATATGGCTTTTCCCCCGTATGAGTTCTCATATGTGCTACTAAAGTGGATCTTCTAGAAAAGGAATATCCACACACTTTACAAGAATATGGCTTTTCCCCAGTGTGAGTTCTCAAATGTTCTACTAAATTGGATTTTACAGAAAAGGAATGCCCACAAACTTTACAAGAATGTGGCTTTTCTCCAGTGTGAATTCTCATATGTACAACTAAATTTGATTTTTGAGAAAAGGAATATCCACACACTTCACAAGAATGTGGATTTTCCCTAGTGTGAGTTCGCATATTCCTCATTAAGTTTGATTTTTAGAACAAGAATATCCAAACACTTTAAAAGAATGTATATTTTTCCCCCAATGACTTCTTATATGATTTTTTAGAAAGAACGAATATCCACACAAATCACAAGAATAAAGTTTTACCCAAGTTTGTTTTCTCAAATGTCTCACAAACGATAATTTTTCCCGAACAAGAATATCCACACACTTCACAAGTATGTTGCTTTTCACAGTACGAATCCTGATTGATTTTGATTTTGCAGATAAAGATTATTTATACATTTTACAGAAACGTTTTTAAACTTTTTATTTCAATTTATTTAAGCTGAGGATATGTCCCATACCAAAAATTGTTTTGCATTAATCGCTTTCCCGGTCTGTGTCCTTACGTTTTAGTAGACCCTATTTTGAAGAAAAA
The DNA here is from genome assembly GCF_053919585.1 of Euprymna scolopes. Classification (NCBI taxonomy): domain Eukaryota; kingdom Metazoa; phylum Mollusca; class Cephalopoda; order Sepiida; family Sepiolidae; genus Euprymna; species Euprymna scolopes. Next base: position 194,953,879 of record NC_136527.1, read on the forward strand.
GAAAAACATTTCTTAAGAGTGTAGCTTTATCCAGTGTTAGTTCTCCATGTGTCATTAAATGTGATGTTTAAATAAAATCATACACTTAACAAGAATGTGGCTTTTTTCCAAGTTTGATTCTCTTTTGTCCCAGTTTGTGATTTGATATCTTATCAATTTTGATTTATTTGAAAATTGAACACATTCTTAAAAATCAGTATCACCTGCAACATAGTTATTGTTTTCGAAACTATTTCATTAAACTCATTAAATATCTTGTATAATAACTCATCTCAATAATATTACTGTAACCTCAAAATAAGGTAATAATTAGAAATAAATGCTCCGTTTATATTCAATAATAAACATGTTTATAGTATAATGTTTCATGTAAATGATACTCCGTTAATACTCAACAGAAATCGTTAAATCAGGAACATCTGCAAAAATAAAAATAAAATTCAATATTCTGTTCACAGTGGCATCAAAGAGTTTACTTTGTTTGCAGGAATGTAAAATATATATAAATTACAAAAGGTCCATCAAAATCTTTCCTTTCTTTGCCTTCTTCATATATATGTGCCAACCTTCCAGAGGTTTAAACACAATTACAGGAGACGAAACTGAACATATTCTTTCTAACCACTTCCCTATACGAATTCATAATTAAAGGATACTCTAACTTAACATCTAAATCTTACCCCTAAGATCGCCATGGGCATGGAATATATGCCTACATTAAAGATGGCTTACCATGTGGTAGGGATATCTCCAGAGAAGACCCTAATTCACCTTATATGTGCTTCCGGGTTGTACTAGCTTACGCCACTGCATTTATATTTGCCCTCTATCGCCTCCAAAACAGTGGGGTTACTGTCTTTAAGTGCATATCTTCAAAAATTGACCTCATCCTGTCTGCTCATCCTTCGACGAACATTCGCATTTGCAGTGACTTCAATATCTATAATGTGGAATGGCTGACCCACTCAAATAAGACCGATGATGAGGGGAGGTTGTGTCATGATTTTGCCATTGCCTATGACCTCACTCAGATTGTTTACGAACCCACCTGTGTGCCCGATACTACCGGTCAGTATGAAAGCCTTCTACACCTTTTCCTCGCAACTTCCCCTGAGCTATGTTCATGTTCCGCTCTGTCTTCTCTGACCACTCCGTTGTAGCAGTTAAGATAAAAATGAAATGTAATAAGTCTTCAGACGTACCTCTTAACCATACTGTATATCAATACTGACTGGGATATCTTCTGTACATTAATATCTGATCTACGTCTGCATTCCGTGTTAAAAAGGATTTGTCCTCTATAGTATCAGACCTGACCGAATGGTTAACTGTAGGCATAGACCGATTCATACCATCCAAAAAATTCCAACAAAAACCTAACAGCCAGCCATGGTTCTCCCCAGAATGTGCTGCAGCCATTGCGCACAGAAATCATTTTTCCATAGCTACGTAATAGCATACGTAATAGATGTACTGAGACTAAAGCTGCTTTCCGGACTGCCAGCAACCACTGTAAAAGAGTAATAAAAAACGCAAGAGAGCTATATGCTCAGTCAGTTAAATCCAAAGTAGCTGAGCAACGGCTTGATTCCCACCAGTTTTGCCAAATAGCAAACAGGATCCTGAATAGAAGCCTACGTTCCATCCCAATCATCATCAATGGACCTGAGGTCATATCGTCAACGTTAGACAAGCCCAAAGTATTTGCCAAAAACTTTGCAGCTTATTCTACCCTATGCGACGAAGCCATCAACTCCCCATATTTCCTCCTATAACAGACAACACGATATGCAACATCCAAATATCAGTGCGTGAGCTCGCCAAGCTAATCAAGAACCTGATGAGCTGAACAGTACTGTATGTGGATGACTATATATATATATATATATATGCATATACATATATGTATATATATATATATATATATATATATATATATATATATATATATATATTCAATTTTAAATTATTTACGCATTTTATTTTCTGTCCCATTTTCAAATGAAAATGCCTCCCGTCATTAATAAAAATTTTACTATTTAGAAAGCCAGTCTTAACATAAGGAAGGTAGTCTTTGAAAAATAATTAGTACTATAATTAAACAATTTAATAAACAAAAGGGGTATTTTCTAGTTTAGACGCAAAAAAACAGTAGAAAAAATGAAACCAATATATTACAAATAAATGTTACAAATGGCGAAAACCTCTATATAACTGGATAAGTTTTTGTGTTTTATATTAATTTTGACGCGTTTATATACTTTAAAAAGTTAATTATTTTGCAAAAATTAGTGATGAAATTACGTCAGAACAAAAAAATTTGGAATTTATTTGGGTAATAAACTACGCTTAGTGAAATTATAAAGATGTACCAATAGTTTTCGGCCCTCTTGCACTTTAAGGACCAAATGTACAAGGAAGAAAAATGGGACATAAGTCGTATAACACCGATTGAAAGAATGCCATTTTTTTTACATAGGACTCACCACATTATCAAGGCCAAGAGGCCACTCAAGGATAAGGGTTAAAGAGTGTACAGTAGAAATTGGACAATACAGTAATCATTAGTAAGGAAAATTTGGTAAATTTGATAACTTATATGGAACGGCTCATCAAGAACTTATTTACGTTAGACTTGAAGACAACCATATTGTAGTCAGCCTGAAAGCAGGAAAACGGAAGACAATTCCACAGGTGTGCAGTTCTAAGAAAGAAGCTTTGTTCATGGAATCTACGTTTAGGTTTAGGCACAGATAAAGAGTGGGGGGAATTATTGAGTGTTTTCAGCTAGACGAGTGTTTCTTGTGAAAGTTTGGCGAGGGGGGACCATAGATTGAAGCTCAGTCGAACATTTTCCATGAAAATAAAGATACATCCGAGACAAACTCGCAACATCTCTTCTGTGAGATAGAGGTTGCAAGGAAGAGAAAAGGACATCTCCTATGAGGCTACGAAGTCTATTTTGAACTCTATCAAGGCAGGCCAAGTCCTTTCTAGCAGCTCCTGCCCATATGTGGCAACAGTATTCCATCCTTGGACGTACCTGGCTCTTATATAGATAGAGAATAGCATACCGGATCGATAGAAAGATCCCACCATTTTTCCAGCGGCCTTGGCAACAGATTTGATGTACGTGTTCCATTTAAGATCAGGAGTAATGGTCAGGCCAAGAAGCTTGTCAAAACTTGAGGCCTCCTGAAGACGAGAGCCATTCATTTCAATTGATGCCAGATGTTGATCACAATGTAGATGATGTAAAGAGAGAAGCTTGGTTTTAGATGCATTAAAAGTAACCAGCCACTCCTTACCCCATTGTACTACGTGCTCAAGATCAGAGGAGAGAGAATTGGAGAGAACTTGGTCGTTTACTGTCTTAAATGTGCTATCATAAATGGTAGTGTCGTCAGCATAAATGTCTACAAATGATGTAAGGATGTGATTTGGAAGATCATTAATGTAGATCAGGAAAAGAGTTGGGCCCAGGATGGACCCCTGAGGGACACCGGCATTAATACTGTGAGCTTCTGATTTTTGCCCATCAACTACTACTCTTATGAACCTATCAGAAAGAAATGATTTAATAATTGAGAAGACATTTCCAGCAATACCATAGCTAGAGATCTTATGAAGTAAACATTTATGCCATACCCTATCAAAGGCCTTAGATATGTCAAGAGCAATTGCCCTAGAAAGGTTGCCTCCGTAGAGAGATTTGCTAATCCTATGAGATATAACTGTAAGCACATCTGCTGTAGATCTAGCAGAACGGAAACCATATTGAGTGTCACTAAGAAGGTTATTTTTGTTGAGATGGTTGATTACTTCTGTATTTAACACAGATTCCAGCAACTTACTCATGACGCACAGGAGACTTATTGGCCTGTACTGAGAGGGGGATGAGCGATCACCTGAATTCTTAAATACAGGGCATACTGATGAGATTTTCCAGGGAGATTGGAAACTATTCTCCTTAAGACAACGTTTAAACAGTTTTGTAAGTATGGGCGCTATTTCAGGTTGAAGTTTTTTGAGTACTATAATTGGAATACCGTCAGGGAGTTGCTTTACTGGAATCAAGGTTTTTGATTAGCTTGGCAACACCACGTACATATATACGTATATCACATAGCCTGTTTTCTGATACAGGAGGACATATTGGGGGTTGGCGGCCTTGATCGCAAAGGGTAGAATTAGCTGCAATGTTCTTGACAAAGAGTTTGGCTTTGTCTGATGCTGACGAGATTACCTCAGGTCCATCGATAATAGTTGGGATGGAGCACACGCTTCTGTGCCATTTGATTGGATAGCGAAATATTGACGTCATTTTAGAAAGAAAATGTAATATTGAAATTTACAATGTTAGAAAACAAAATTTTTTTGATACTTCATGGAAAACATTGACTCTGTGTATATATTTTTGTTTAATGGATGCTACCTGAAAGCGCATGCACAAAAGGTTTTTATTGGTTTATAAATAAATAAATAAATACAAGCATGATTAGTAAAACAAAAAATTCTATGAGATATATATATGACGAAAGTGAAAAAAAACTTTTTGCGCATTTCAGGGAGCAATCATTAAAAGAAAACTGTTTACGCAAGGTCCATGTTTCCCGTTAAATAATTTTTTTTTACATACAAATAAACAATAATTTCAACTGTTAAATTCTATCAATATTTTATAGTAATGACGGGAGATCTAATTAACTTCTTTAATTAAAATAAAATAGGGTGCTAGTGCAGAGAGTGATCCACGTATTTCCAAGTTTAATTAAAGTTTTATGATATATTTTTTATTCAATTGTAAGGTTGAAGTAGAGAATAGGTACAAAACACCCTCCCCCCCAATGTTGAGAATGGCTTTTTAAATAGTAATGTTATTATTTACGTCCGGGTCACTCTCTGCACTAGTACCTAAAATAGTTCACTATAAATAGGCGATCAAATTGCGTTATTTAAATATGACTAACTTTTTAAAATTCTTTACAATATTATTTTATGCTAATAATTATTAAATACTTAGTAATTAAAATCATTTACAATAATTTCTATTGTTAAATTCTATCCATATTTTATCGTAATAACTGAAGAGCTAATTAACGTTTTTAATTTAAAATAAAAGTAAAATAGTTCACCATGAACAGGTGATCTAATTGTGTTACTTAAAATACTCTTTTAAAAATTATTTTACATTAATTATTTTTATACTATTATTGAATACTTATAAATTCTTTAACAATAATTTCAATTTTTAATTTCTATTTTAACTTAAACATTTTAAAAATAATTTTACAATATTATTTTCATACTATTAAATATTAAATACGTATTTATTAAATTATTTTACAATAATTTTAATTTTTATTTTCTATCTTAACTTAAACATTTTTTAATTATTTTACAATATTATTTTATACTATTATATATTAAATACTTATTTATTAAATTATTTTACAATACTTTTAATTTTTTATTTCTATCTGAACTTAAATATTTTTAAATTATTTTACAATATTATTTTTATACTATTAAATATTAAATATTTATTTATTAAATTATTTTACAATATTATTTTTTACTATTAAATATTAAATACTTATGTATAAAATTATTTTACAATAATTTCAATTTTTATTTCTATCTTAACCAAAACATTTTTTAAAATTATTTTACCATAATAGTTTTATACTATTAAATATTACATACTTATTCATTAAATTCTTTTACAATAATTTCAATTTTTAAATTCTATCAATATGTTATAGTAATGACGTAAATATTTCACTATCCAAGCAAATGGCATTTTTTCAACCGGTGTAATACGACTTATGTCCCATTTTTCGTCCTCGTACATTTGTTTCCTTAAAGTGCAAGAGGGCCTATTTTGTCTAGATTGAATTTTTATTAATTTGTGATGGCCGATAAATGTGTATTTATTTGCAATAAAGTTTATAAACAAGAAAGTGATACCCATTCTACAATTTAAAATATTGTATTAAACATTAAAAATGAAAAGAAATTTTTTTTTAAATGTCAAAACAATTAAATATCAAAAAGCAGTTTTTCTGCTTAATTGTATAACAATTCAACCAACTTCGAATTAAATTATTGTGTATTAGTATTATTTTCTCATATGTTATAAGTTTTACTTAAACGCATTTCGTACAAAATTAAAAATTTTATTTGTCAGATTGAAATATATATTTTAGATTTTACCTTTTTTATTCACGTCAGTCATAAAGTATGGCGAAAATGATGTTTTTTTTTGGGGGGGGGGGATTGCAATAAAAATAAATGGTTTTAATGTTTCAGTTTATTGAAAAGTTATAAGTTTTACTTAAACGCATTTCGTACAAAATTCCAAATTTTATTTGTCAGATTGAAATATATATTTTAGGGAATTTTACTTTTTTTTTTATTCATGGTTGATTTTTTTTTTTTTTTTTTTTTTTTTTGGATTGCAATAAAAATAAACGGTTTTAATGTTTCAGTTTATTGGTAAAGTTATTGGATGTGATTTTTTTTTCGTGTATAAAGAAAGAAAAATATAATAACTTACCTTTCCTTCCTGAAATACACCACGTAAAAAAAAAAAAACAACAACAAAAAACGGGATGGATTCATTTTTCTTTTGTGTTCAAAACAGAAAATTTCTTTTGTTTGTTTTGTTTAATAAATTGATACAACTTTTGTTTTTTGTGTCCAATTCATTAAGAAATAAAATATATGAAAATATAAAAGAATCAAAATTAAAAGATGAAAAACACGATTTAAACGTGAAATTATTTTAAGAAAAAAAAAAAAACAACTGCAAAAAACAATGAATTTAGGTCATTGCAAAACGGCGCAATTATTATTTTGTTCCTCATGTAAAAATGTCCGTTCATTAGTTAAATGTATTGAATTGTTTTCCTATTAGATTATATTGTTGGCAACTAGACAAAATACTATTTAAAAAAAACACCGAATACATGTCAACTTATGTCACGGTAACATATAATGAGCGAATTTCTAACATTATTTTGTCTAGTTTATTTTTTATAACATCTTTTCCTGAACTTACCGTGTTAAAGAGAGTGTCATGCGCCATTTTGAATTTTCCAATACATCGGTGACGGTAAACACTGTATGGTTTTCGAGCTGAATAAACATGTTACATTGAATAAAAACACGAAAAATATATCCAGTTAGGTAGAAAAGTATCTTATCTTGCCTTTGATAAAATTTATTTATATATTTGTTTTTTTTTTTAACAACTTTTTCGAATGTACAGTAATACAAACCCGGAATTCTTTATTGAAATTATCTTTTGTGTGTCCAATTAATTAACAAGCGTCAATTTCTGATGAGTCTTTTTGTAATTGTGGCTGCAGAGAGAACTGTCCCTTATAAGGTGAGCTTAGTAGGTCACTTCCACATATCCTTCGCATAAGCCTTTGTGATGTTTTTACTTTGTTTGCCATTTGCCTCATGCATCTTTTTGGATTTCGCCTGATTTTTTCCCTAACAAATTGCCGAATTGTTTTCCTATCAAGTTTAAATAATATTGGTTAATATTTAAGAGTTGTTGGCATTTCGGTGCTAGTGCACTTATTGATCCGCGCTATTATTTTAAATAGTATTTTCAAGTTTCATTAAAGTTTTACGATATCTGTTTTTATTAAATTGTTAGGCGAAGGTACAGAATGGGTACTTAAAACCTTCCCGTGCCCATGAGAATGGATTTATAAATAATAAACGTTATTATTTCAGCACGGATCAATAAGTGCTGCAATGCTGCAATGCATGCTGCAATGCTGCATGAGTACCGGGATTTCTTTTATAAATGTATATTTTGTATATACTATTCTTGGTACGCTGAACACCGACCGCTCTAATTTTGTTATTTAAAAGTAATCAAGGTCACTAACAACGAATCTATAATGAAACCCGTCGCAAATTTACCGTTTGTATGGTATTGAACCTGGACCCAGGGAATACATGGCGTATGAATCTTGTGTGGAACATTTAAAATTATATGAAGCAGAAGAAAAGCACCAGGTGTATCAGAATTTTTAGGGTAATTTTGACACCCCTAACACGAAACTGCGAATAAGATATAAAAAAAAAAAATCGTAATTTATCTTTTAAAAGTGGGTTGTTTATTTTCTTTATGGCATATACTTCCAAAATAAACGATTAAAGTCGTTTAAAAATAATAGAAATATTATTTTTTTATTAAAAAAAACCCCAAAAAAACAGTGTTTACAAAGTGCCGGCGCGCCTTCATGCAGACATTTTTTTACGTAATGAAATCAATTGAATTTTACGAGTTAATTTATTTTTCAATTTTTAAACTTTAAAAATCTATCAAAATGTTTCTATTGGTATAATTTTTACGATATTTTCAGGGGCAATGTGAAATGTTATGCTCTTTCCAATAAATCGAATATAATATTTCAGACAAACGTTTTTTTATTTTAATTCACCCGTCCCCGCAATTTGAAATGTCTATTAAAGTTTTAATAATTAATTTTTGTACCAAAGTATTATATATCACAAATTGAAGATAAAAGATCAACAAATGATATATTGTAAATTAAAACAAAAAGAAAGAAGTGTTTTTGGAAATGTACCTGTAAAGTTCAAAGTGTAAAACCTTTTTTTTTTTAAACCACGTTGATTTCTTTTTAATTGGAAGCCTATGTTCTGTGTATATTGTTCAGTAAGTAATGGACAATGACGACAACTTTTTTATTTCATTCAATGTTTTCTTTTTTAAGATTTAAAAAAAAACAATTTCACTCGATAAAAAAGAATGAAAATATAATAAATAAAAAATTTCTTTGAGAAAAGAAAAAAATCCTGGAGTCTTTTTTTATAGGCAAAATCTTTTAAGTAAAATTTGACTATTTTTAAACTATGGAAACACATATTTCTTAATGGACAAGGCTAGACGAGTAATGCGAACGTGTTGTTTTTACTTCCTTCTGTCCATCCGTACTTTAAAACAATAAAAAAAACTACTTCCAGTTTTCAATAAAAATGTAAAATACTTGCGTAATGGCAAATAGGCGTTTACAAATTCTTTTATTTAAAAAATAAATGGATTATAAATATAAATATGGATAAATTCTGAACAATAACGAATGGAACTACATGTTGATAAGTAATTTTTATAGGTAAGTGATTTTTTTAATATCTATCGATTTTTTATAATCGACGTAAGTTTAATTTCGTTTATTTTCTTCAAATCTGTTTTAAAGAAAACCGATTTAAAAAACAAATATTGCATAATTTGCTATTAAACCTGTTATTTTTTTAAAGTTTGGTTTTTACTCCTTTAATTGAAAAAAATAGGGGTTGAATTACATTTTTCAAGTAGTTATAAGCTTGGAAAAATAGGAGGTCGAATTATTCCTAATTTTTCACGCATTCGTAAGGTCGGTTACTGACACACCTAGAAAACACTCCAAGTGTGTGGGGGGAAGATAATGTCGGGAAGACAGTTTTTTTTCAGAACATAGAATTTTCAATTTTTTTTTTTTTTTCATTGGCTGACAATTTAAAATTAAAAGAAAAAGTTGTCTAAAACAAAATTAGAAAAAAAATACATTATAGTACTTGTGAGGGGAATGTTTTCTTTTCTTATGTAGTTTTTTTTTACATGGAGGTCACCACTTATCAAGGCCCGAAGCCACTCGGGAATAAGGGTTATTGTGTGTACAGTAATCAATAAGATAGTATTGTAGTAATCATTAGTATTGGGGGTTTTGATAGAGTGTCTTACTTAAGGGGGTGGTTTGTCAGGAGTTTGTTTATGTTGGACTTGAAGACGTCCAAGTTGTAGTCAGGTGTGAAACAGGCAAGCGGCAGAGAGTTCCACTGGCGTGCAGTTCTAAGAAAGAAGCTTTGCTCATGGAATCTAAGTTATGATTTAGGCACAGATAAAGAGTGGGGGAATTATTGACAGTAGTTTCAGCCAGACGGGTGTTTCTCGTGAAAGATTGGCAAGGGGGGACGAGGTATTGGAGCTCAGACTAGCACCTGCCATGGAAATAGTTTTTAATGCATATATATAGTTTTTAATGCATATATGTAGTTTTCAATGCATATAAAGAAATTTTCCACGAGCACCAAACATTTTTTATGTTTTTCGTTCTTTTTCTTGAGGGGGGGACTCTGTACTTCATGGGGAACGTGGATCCCGCATAGATGGTGTTTTTATTTAATGATTGCTCTGTCAATGCGTTTTCTTTCACTTTCTTCGTATATATCACATAGACTTTATTTTTAATCTTGCGTGTATTTATTTTATTTAAAAAAAATTTTTTCTTTGTGTGAATTTGATTCATAATTTTATTTCGTTCTTGTTTTTATTTTATTTTATTTTAATTTTTGTATTATTTTTTCTATTAAATATTTTTTTGTTTAATTATTTTTTCATATTCAAATAATGCTTTTGCCCTCATTTTTTGCCTCAGTAACACATTCAGAAAGTTTTCGTGATTAAATAAACTAAAGAAAACCTTTTGCGCATGCGCTTTGAGGGAGCAATTATTAAATAAAAACAAAGTACCGGCGATTTAATTATAGAACGTGTGGCTTAACAGGTGCTTCTGCAGTTTAATAAACCGTTTTTCCATAAGTAACGCGCCGATATTTACCGATTAGAATACTATTTAACATTTTCAGGAGATTTTACTGTTTTCTGTTTACATTGGGGATGAGCTGGGGTGGTGTCGAGGCGTCCTTATTTGGTATCAACATGTGCTTCTCGGTTAATTTTCAAGTCAGAGCTGTTCTTTCAATTAAGTAGTTATTTCCATATTAAACAGTAAATGGTTAAATATGCCTGTTTATATGAGAGCCTCAATCTATCAAGGTCCGGTAGCTACTCGAGGATAAATGTTATTGAATATAAGGTGGTAGTCTAGATATCGGTCAGGGTGTAAATTGATGGACACAGTTTAACAAGAACTTGTTTACGTTGGATTTGAAGACTATCATGTTGTATTCAACCGAGAAGCAGACCAGCAGAACAGCGTGTCACAGGTGGAGAGTTCTGTTACAGAAGCTTTGTGCATAGAATGTGAATTTAGATTTAGGCACAGATAGAGAGTAGGGGAAGCATATACAGTGGTTGTAGAAAGTTGCGTGTTTTTGTGAAAGGTTGGCAAGGGGGTACCATAGATTGAAGGTAAGCCGAGCACTTGCCATGAAAATAAAGATAAAGCGCAGATAGGCTTGCAACGTCACTTGTGTGTGAAAGAGGTGGTAGATACGCGCATATTCTACTAGGTTTTGAAACCAATTTCGACCTCTATCAACGCTTGATAGGGTGCGCCGAGAATCTCCTGTCCAAACCAGTTTACAAAAATTCTGGCGAAAGAACTAGCCCATTAAATTATCGGTTCATTTGCCTCCGGCTACTTTTCGCCAAAATATTTGAGTCCATTATTAACCAAGCTCTAGTCCATTGCCTTACAGCTGGCAAACATCTGAACGACCAACAATATGGATTTAAGCAAGCCTGTTCTACAGCAGATATCCTGAACGTATACACAATACACATGACAAAGCAGGGGAGAGTAGAGTAGTAGCCCTAGATATATCTAAGGATTTTTACAGGGTATAGCACAATGGTCTTCTCAGAAAAATCAGATCACACGGTTCACTGAACGAACACTTAACATAATTAAATGCTTGTTACGTAAGAGAAGAACCCAGGTTGTCCTCGGCGGTCATACATCTAAACAATATTATATAAATACGAGTGCACCTCCGCAGTTTATCCTTGGACATTTATTATTCCTAGTAGTCATAAATGATCTCCCTGATAAAATTGTTTCTGAGATGGTTATATTTGCTGATGACATCCCACTCTAAAACATGAACGAGGGGAAAACAAATAAACACATATCTAAGGAAATGAGAGAAACACTAGAGGAAGACACCCAATCTGTAGTGGAGTAAGGACAAAAATCGATGGTCACACATTTAATGCTGCTAACACTAAGCTTGTTTCCCCTCAATAATTACAAGAAACCTTCTCAAGCACTAATAGCTATGGCTAAAGATACATTAATGGAAACTACTTCTTTCAAACTACTGGGCTTAACGTTCACAGGGACGAGGAGTTGGAACAGATACATTGAAAGCATTGCTAAGGCCGGTGTGAAGAAGGGGAGCTCTCTCTAGCGTGCTAAAAAATTACTTACGCCAGAAAGTATCCTGTATCTCTATAAAACCACCATTCGCCCATGTATGAAGTGTTTTTGTCACATTTGGTCTGGTGCATCTGCTACTAGCCTCTCGCTCCTGAACAGGGTTCAGAAGTGAGTCGCCAACCTGATAGATCCTGAACTGACATCGAAGCTGTTCCATCGACGAAATGTTGTATCCCTCTGACGAAATGTATCCCTCTGCCTGTTTTACAAGTATTTTTATGGTGGATGCTCTGACGAATTACAAGCCCTTGTACCCCCTCGACGTACATATCCTTGACAAACTCGACAAGCAGCCAAGTCCCACTCCTACACAGTAGATATCCCTAGATGTAAGAGGGGCTTATACTCTCATATTTTCTTACCCAGAACTGCTAGATTTTGAACTCCCTTCTGAGTTCATGTTTTCCCAACAGTAGTGACATGCAGAAGTTCAACTGTAATGTGAATAGACATGTTGCTGCTCGGCTCCCTACATATTATTCCTGTCACTACTGTCCCCGATAGTAGCCCCTTACATCAAAGGTGCACAGTGCCATTGTTTGCGGTGAAAAAGGAATAAAAAATAAGATGTTGCAACATTACTCCATTTTAAGGCGTGCCTGATTATTACAAATAGAGGGTTGCATCTTAAGTGAGATACCTACTAGAGTGTTGAAGTATTTCATTTATTTTTACATGGTAGTCACCACTTATCAAGGCCCGATAGCCACTCGGGGATAAGGGTTATTGCGTATAGAGTAATCAGTTGGATAATATCGTAGTAATCGTTAGTAATGGGGATTTGATAAAGTGTCTTACTTAAGGGAGGGTTCATCAGGAATTTGTTTATGTTAGACTTGAAGATATCCAAGTTGTAGTCAGGTGGGAAACAGGCAAACAAAAGAGAGTTCGACAGGTGTGCACTTCTTGGAAATAATCTTAGTTGATGGAATCTACATTTAGGCACAGATAAAGAGTGGGGAAAATTGTTGACAGTGGTTTCAGCTAGACAGGTGTTTATCGTGAAAGATTGGCGAGGGGGGGACGAGAGATTGGAGCTCAGACGTGCACCTACCATGGAAATAACGATAAAACAAAGACAGGCTTTCAACGTCTCTTCTGTGGGAGAGAGATTGCAGGGAAGAAAAAAGGGCATCCCCCACTAAGGCACGAAGTCTTTTTTCTACTCTGTCAAGGCAGTATAGGCTGTTTTTAGCAGCTCCTGCCAAGATATGGCAGCAGTACTCCATCCTTGAACGTACTTGGCTTTTATATAGATAGAGTATTGCATCAGCAGTGAGATATCTTCTGGGGCAGTAGAAGGGGCCCACCATTTTTCCAGCGACCTTGGCAACAGACTTGATGCACGTGTTCCATTTCAGATCAGGAGTAAAAGTCAAACCCAGAAGCTTGTCAAAACATGGATCCTCCCCAAGACGACAGCCATCTATTTCAATTGATGCCAGATGGGGGGACAGAGCGTTGATGATGTAAAGATAGGAGCTTGGTTTTAAATGCTTTAAAAGTAACCAGCCCCCTCTTCCCCCACTGTACCATGCGCTCAAGATCAGAGGAAAGAGAATCAGACAGAACTTTGTCATTTACGGCCTTTCATGTTTTGCCATAGATGATCTTGTCATCAGAATAGATGTCAAGGAATAATTTAAGTATGTGTTTTGGGAGAGCATTGATACAGATCAGGAAGAATTGGGCCCAGGATGGACTCCTGAGGGACTCCAGCATTAATACTGGGTGCCCATCAACCATTAATCTTATGAGCTTATCAGATAGATCTAGCAGAACGCAAACCATATTGCATGTCACTAAGAAGGTTATTTCTGCCGAGGTGGTTGACTACTTCTTTATTTAATATGGATTCCAGCAGCTTACTCATGACACACAGGGGACTTATTGGTCTGTACTGAGAGGGGGATGACTTACGACCTGAACTCTTAAATACAGGCCATACTGGTGAGGTATTCCAGGGTGTTGGAAAGCACTTCTTCTTAAGGCAACGCTTATACAGTTTTGTAAGTATGGGGGCAAGTTCTGGTTGAAGCTTTTTCAACACTATAATTGGAATTCCGTCAGGGCCAGTGGCTTTACTGAAATCAAGGTTCTTCATTAGCTTGGTCATATCACGCACAGATATTTGTATGTTTGTAACCATTTTCCAACGATCTTGGCAACAGATTCGATGTATGTGTTCCATTTAAGATCAGGAGTTTAAGTCAGTCTCAGAAGCTTGTCAATACAGGGAGCTATCTCAAAATGGTGCATTGAAATTAACCAGCCACCTTTGTCTGCATTGCACAACGTTCTCTAGATAAGAAAATATATAATCAGAAAGATCTTGGTTATTGCTACCATTGGAAGTGTTGCCATAGATTGTGGTGCTGTCTGCATCAATGCCTACGAATGATCTAATCGAGGACCAGGAAAAGAGTTGAGAAACCCTGAGGGACGCCAGCATTAATGCTATGAGTTTCTGATTTTCGTATATTAACAATTACGCTTATAAGCCTATCAGACATAAAATATTGAATAATTAAGAAAACACTATTAGCTATTCCATAGTGGGCGATTTTCTGAAGAAGACCTTCATGTCAAACTCTATCAAAAGCTTTTTGTATGTCTAGAGCTATTGCTCTAGAAATGAGACTCCCTGTCAAGAGAGTCACTAATCCTGTGTTATACAACCGTTAATACATCAGATGTAAATCTAGCACAACGGAAACCGAATTGCATGCTAGTGAGGAAGTTATTTTGGGGAGAATATGTTTGCAGAATCATAAACTCATAAAAACCGCATTGCATGCTAACACTATTAAATAAATAAATATCAATATTAATAAATAAATAAAATAAATATCAATATTAATAAATAAATATTAATATTAATTAATAAATAACAATATTAAATGAATTTTATTAAGTTATTAATAACAATATTAAATGAATTTTAATTATTAATTCACTGATAACAATATTAAATGAATTTTAATTATTAATTCACTAATAACAATATTAAATGGATTTTAATTATTAAGTTACTGATAAGAATATTAAATGAATTTTAATTATTAAATTATTAATAACAATCTTAAATGGATTTCATTTATTAAGTTATTAATAACAATATTAAATGAATTTTTATCATTAAGTTACTGATAACAATATTAAATGAATTTCATTTATTAGGTCACTAATAGCAATATAAAATGAATTTTAATTATTAAATTATCGATAACAATATTTAATGAATTTTAATTATTAATTAATTGATTACAATATTAAGTCAGTAATGATTATTAAGTTACTGATAACAATATTCAATGAACTTTTAGTAGTAATTTACTGAACACAATATTAAAGGACTTTTAATTAAGTTACTGATAACAATATTAAATGTCACAAATATTTTATTTGTAGAAGGATCGACGAGATCAACTAGTAATTTTTGGGAGAATATTTACCTCACAATTACAATTACAATGTAATAAGAATATTTGAATTTATAAAATATGTGATATGTATATATATATGTGTGTGTGTGTGTGTGTGCGCGCGTGTGTTTAAGGGTTAGTCACGTAAGAGAAGGACACATATTTGATGGTTCATGGAAAAATGTCTGATGAAATGTTTTGTATATTTTTTAAAATCTCCAACTCCCAAATCAATCAATCAGTCATAAACTCCAAAATCCACAATACCAGTTATAATCAAAATTTAAATATTAAGTTACTGATATCAATATTAAATATTGTTACTTCATTAGATTGACTTTAATAATTTTATATTCACTTTTTTAAAGTTGATCCAGAATTCATGAAAAAATAAAGAAACAGGAAAATATAAAAGTTATCAAAAGGTGTCTCCTGTAGATCAAACAATAAAATATTTAAAAAAAACTACAATAAAAATGAATAGTGGAAATGTTTTTTATTACATCAGATACTAAATAGTAAGGGAAGGTGGTTGACGCTTTTGTTTTTGTTCCTTGGCGGCTTTCAACAACTTGAGCATTTATTCAATATCATTTGATTGACTTTAATAATTTTATGGTCACTTTTTCAGAGTTGATCCACAATTCATGAAAAAATAAAGAAAGAAGAAAATATAAAAAATTATCAAAAGATGTCTCTTGCAGATCAAACAATAAAATATTTAAAAAAAAAAACTACAATAAAGAATGAATAATCGAAATATTTTGTTATTACAGCAAATAGTAAATAGCAAGAGGTAAAGACAGGTGATTGACTTTGGTTCCTTGGCGGGTTTTTAAGGACTTGAGCATTTATTCAATATTTTTGAATAGCAGATTTATAATCTCAGATTGTAAGACCTTGATCATTTATTCAACAGTCAATTTATTTGCAGGCAACAGAATATAGGAAATAAGGTACATAATCTGGAGATTCATTTTACGATGTTGACATCAGGGATTTCTATTGTTCAATGTAAAAACATATGTTTTGTTAATTAATCAAACCAATGGTTTTCTTGTTCAATGTAAAAACGTGTTTTATTAATTAATCCAATCAATGCTTAGATTTCTGTGTCGCTTTCTACAAATCTTAATAATGATATTGTTAACCAAAAACTATACCTTTATACCAAAACACTTCTACATGCATTCTCCGTGTTCTTCTTTAAAGTACCATCCTGGAAAGAATTTTGCATAGATGCTGCTGACAATCAAGCAAGGGACGAGCGTGTATTGCAGTGTTCTGGCGTAAATATATATATATATATATATATATATATATATATATATATATATATATATATATATGATGCGTCTTGTATTTGAGAAGATCACTTATTTAATCTATTTCATCTATTATTTAATCTTTTACTTTGTTTCTTTCCAAAAGTTAATTATGGCAGATATTAATATAACTCAGGAAATGAAAAGACAGGTTGTAATAGTTGGCAATAATGGCAGAACACAGTGATTTGAAAATTGCACAATTTCTAAAAGTTGTCTGATCGTTTGTCTTTAAAGTTCGCTAAGACAAAAATGAATTCGTTCAAAGAGTTCAGAACATCATTGATGAGAGCCCTCAAAAGTCAATGAGGTCAATTGCAAAAGATCTTAATGTCTCACAAGTCGTATGTGATGAAGAGAGTCCAGTTTATCTCCGAGACCACCAAAGAAAATCGGTTGGTAAGATCCAAGAGGTTTTTAAGCAAACTAAAACATCATGTTGGGCAATACATACTTTGTTTTGTTTAAGACGAATAAGATTTTGATCAAAACCAAAGAAATGACAGATGACTACGTGTTGACCCTTCTGAAATTCCAAGAGTCATGCACACAAAATTTCCAGCAACTGTTATGGTTTTGGGGGTGGTTAGCAATGAGGGACATGTGATGCCACCACATTTCTTTTGTTGTAGCTGGGATGGTTAGCAATGAGGGACATGTGATGCCACCACATTTCTTTTGTTGTAGCTGGGATGGTTAGCAATGAGAGACATGTGATGCCACCATATTTCTTTTGTTGTAGCTGGGATGGTAAATTCAAGCGGAAAATAAGCATTAACCTGATATCTTATGCATTGAAGCTGAGAGGCATTTTGAAGATTCTAATGATCCATTTAGAGGCAATTGTTCGAATATATCTGTAACTATTGAGTACAATTGTTTATGTAGTTGTTCAATTTTTTCCTCGCTGTTAATTCTCATACATATAATACACTTGAATTCTTTGCAAAAATATTACGTTTGTCTATTGTTATTTTCGCATCAGGTTATAAACGAGAACACAAATATTGATATAGTGTGCATCACTATAGATTTTCGTTTTTATTTTGAATGAATTATAAGTAATTAATTGTTCTTTTTATAATTTCAGTTGTTTTTAACAACAGTTTGGTCTTCTATTATAAAAATATCTATTCAGGATAGTTTAATCAAACAAGAGTCGTTTCAGCATTGTTTTAAGTAATACTGTTTTACTTGAAATTCTCACATGAATAAATGCGAATTCTTAGAATAAGACCATTAGGCAAGAAAATGGCATTTTCTAATTGTGTATCTTTTTCATATGCTTCTCTAAACGTATTTTATGAGAACAAGAATATTCACATATTTTGCAAGAATATGGCTTTTCCCCAGTGTGAGTTCTCATATGTCTCACTAACTGTGATTTGTCAGAAAAAGAATACCCACACACTTCACAAGAATGTGGCTTTTCCCCAGTGTGAATTCGCATGTTTCACTAAATGTGATTTAACAGAACATGAATATTCACACACTTCACAAGAATAGGGGTTTACCCCTTTTGTCTTATTTTACTTCAGTTGAAGTTCTCAGAAATCAAGGAGCCCACAACCAGGGGCTAACACTTGAACTCTATATGAGATACATAAATATTCGAATGTTCCATTAAAGTTCTTTATATCTCAAGCACAGAGTTAGTAAAGAAATTGAAAACATAATTTTCTTCTCCCTAATTAACCATTTTTATACGTTGTAGTATATCTTTCATGCTGGTCTCTTGGTCTTACTGGATACCAGTACAAGAATTTATCTAGTCTGGTGGAGTATCCAGCTTCGTGCTATTATTTGCGGTAACATTACTTGGAGAAGGTGCACCATTCCTCAGAAAAGCTAATGTGGGGTAGCCGTACTGAGGAGATCTTATTTGGGCAGCGGATACTATGTGATTTTGAATATTTGGTTAGGGTTTACTTCTATGCAAAAGGTATCCTCATGCCAGATTGTTCTGACAAACCCCTGTACAAAGATACCTTAGACACTCGAGGATAATGTCTAGTAGGCATTCAAGTTCTCTCCCCAGTGTGGGTTTTTTTATGTTTCACTAACGATGATTTTACAGAACAAGCATATCCACAAACAGCGCAGGAATATGGTTTTTCCCCAGTGTGGACTCTCGTATGTGTAATTAACGATGATTTTCCAGAACAAGAATATCCACAAACTTCAGAAGAATATGGCTTTTCCCCCGTGTGACTTCTCATATGTTTTACTAACTTTGATTTTCCAGAAAAAGAATATTTACACATTTCACAAGAATATGGCTTTTCGCCTGTGTGTATTCTCATATGTGTCACTAAAGATGATTTTCGCGTAAAACAATATCCACAAACTTTACAGGAATGCGGCCTTTCACCAGTGTGAGTTATCATATGAGTAACTAAATGTGATTTTCGAGAAAAAGAATGTCCACACACTTCGCAAGAAAATGGCTTCTCTCCAGTGTGGGTTCTTGTATGTTTCACTAACGTCGATTTATCAGAACAAGAATATCCACAAACTTCACAAGTATATGGCTTTTCCCCAGTGTGGGTTCTTGTATGTGTCACTAAATGTGATTTTGAAGAACAAGAATATCCACAAACTTCACAAGAATAGGGCTTTTCCCCAGTGTGGGTTCTTGTATGTTTCACTAACGATGATTTTACAGAACAAGAATATCCACAAACATCACAAGAATGTGCTCTCTCTCCAGTGTGAATTCTCATATGTTTTACTAACTTTGATTTTCCAGAAAAAGAATATTCACACATTTCACAAGAATATGGCTTTTCGCCTGTGTGTATTCTCATATGTATCACTAAAGACGATTTTCGCGTAAAACAATATCCACAAACTTTACAGGAATGCGGCTTTTCTCCAGTGTGAGTTATCATATGAGTAACTAAATGTGATTTTCGAGAAAAAGAATGTCCACACACTTCGCAAGAAAATGGCTTCTCTCCAGTGTGGGTTCTTTTATGTTTCACTAACGTCGATTTATCAGAACAAGAATATCCACAAACTTCACAAGTATATGGCTTTTCCCCAGTGTGGGTTCTTGTATGTGTCACTAAATGTGAGTTTGAAGAACAAGAATATCCACAAACTTCACAAGAATAGGGCTTTTCCCCAGTGTGGGTTCTTATATGTTTCACTAACGATGATTTCACAGAACAAGAATATCCACAAACTTCGCAAAAATATGGTTTTTCTCCAGTGTGGGTTCTCGTATGTTTCAGTAAAGATGATTTCTTAAAAGAAGAATATCCACAAACTTCACAACAATGTTGTTTTACCTTAGCGTTAGTACTCATGTGTTTTACTAACAATGATTTTTCAGAACAAGAATGTCTATACATTTTACTTGAACGTTGCCTTTCTCTGTTATTCCAATTCACTTATTAGTTTGTATAGCTGAGGAGGAGTCTCCTAACAAATGCCAAACATTTACTTACTATCTAATATACTCCAAATATTTTTAATTCTGACTTCTGTATAAGTGCAATTGTTTTCCTTTAATGTGCATATGTTTTGCCAAACCATATTTTACAAAAAAAGTATTATCAGATTTCACAAAATGTGCTTTTTCCAAATGAGTTCTCATATGTGACACTAATGCTGATTTTTAAAATAAAACAACCACTTAATAAAAATATGGGTTTTCTCCAGTTCAATTTCTCATCTCAATTTAATTCTGGTTTTTATTATCTTGATTTATTGTAAAACCAAGCACATAATTCACAAAAATTAATATTATTTTCTAGACGTGTTATGTTTTCACAACTATTACATAAAATTTGTAAATAATATTGTCCAGTAATTAATAAATAATAAAGTCCAGTATAGAAATATTTCCACAGATGTCGCTGTTATCTTCTATATAAGGTAATAAATATTTATAGCATAATTGTTAAGAAAATAATATTTCATGAAAATCCAATGATAGCGTCCAATCATGTTTAAAGAAAATGATATTTCATTAAAATTCAACGATAACGTTCAAATATGTTTACAGAAATTCATATTTCATTAAAATCCAGTGATAGGATTCAATCATGTTTAAAGCAACGGATATTCCATTAAAATTCAATAGTAGAATTCGATCGTGCAAAGAAAAATTATACTCCATTAAAATTGATGAATAGGGTTCAATCAGGAACATCTGTAAAACAATAAAATTCTGTATTTTAGTATTTGCATTCACGTATTAGTATTTTGTTTATTGTTGTCAATACAGGTGTTGCTTATAATATAATCGTGTTGAAATTCTATCTGAAGTTTTTATATGATTTTCATCGTGGTAATAAAACACACACACATATATACATTAATGTTACAATGAGAGTAAATAACAAAAATCCATGAAAAAATACTTGAACAGCGAACTGATGAAAGCAGTAAAGTGACAAGTAGCCCCTTACATCCAGATTGTAATACGCAACAGCAGCTGATTACATTTGCTAACGTAAATAGGTAAGAAAACAATAGCAATAGATTCAACAAGTAAAAAAGAAAGAAGTCGCTAGAATATGATAATGTATTATAACGAGGTACATGAATTAAAATATGATAATGTATTATAACGAGGTACATGAACTAAAATATGATAATGTTTTATAACGAGGTACATGAACTAAAATATGATAATGTATTATAACGAACTACATGGACTAAAATATGATAATGTATTATAACGAACTACATGAACTACAATATGATAATATATTATAACGAACTACATTAACTAAAATATGATAATGTATTATAACGAGGTACATGAACTACAATATGATAAGGTATTATAACGAACTACATGAACTAAAATATGATAATGTATTATAACGAGGTACATGAACTAAAATATGATAGTGTGTTATCACGAGGTACATGAACTAAAATATGATAATGTATTATAGCGAGGTACATGAACTACAATATGATAATGTATTATAACGAGGTACATGAACTACAATATGATAATGTATTATAACGAGGTACATGAACTACAATATGATAATGTATTATAACGAGGTACATGAACTAAAATATGATAATGTATTATAACGAGGTACATGAACTAAAATATGATAATGTATTATAGCGAGGTACATGAACTAAAATATGATAATGTATTATAACGAGGTACATGAACTAAAATATGATAATGTATATAACGAGGTACATGAACTAAAATATGATAATGTATATAACGAGGTACATGAACTAAAATATGATAATGTATTATAACGAGGTACATGAACTACAATATGATAATGTATTATAACGAGGTACATGAACCAAAATATGATAATGTATTATAACGAGGTACATGAACTAAAATATGATAATGTATTATAACGAGATACATGAACTAAAATATGATAATGTTTTATAACGAGGTACATGAACTAAAATATGATAATGTATTATAACGAGGTACATGAACTAAAATATGATAGTGTGTTATCACGAGGTACATGAACTACAATATGATAATGTATTATAGCGAGGTACATGAACTACAATATGATAATGTATTATAACGAGGTACATGAACTACAATATGATAATGTATTATAACGAGGTACATGAACTACAATATGATAATGTATTATAACGAGGTACATGAACTAAAATATGATAATGTATTATAACGAGGTACATGAACTACAATATGATAATGTATTATAACGAGGTACATGAACTAAAATATGATAATGTATTATAACGAGGTACATGAACTAAAATATGATAATGTATATAACGAGGTACATGAACTAAAATATGATAATGTATTATAACGAGGTACATGAGCTACAATATGATAATGTATTATAACGAGGTACATGAACCAAAATATGATAATGTATTATAACGAGGTACATGAACTAAAATATGATAATGTATTATAACGAGATACATGAACTAAAATATGATAATGTATTATAATGAGGTACATGAACTAAAATATGATAATGTATTATAACGAGGTACATGAACTAAAATATGATAATGTATTATAACGAGGTACATGCACTAAAATATGATAATGTATTATAATGAGGTACATGAACTAAAATATGATAATGTATTATAATGAGGTACATGAACTACAATATGATAATGTATTATAACGAGGTACATGAACTAAAATATGATAATGTATTATAATGAGGTACATGAACTAAAATATGATAATGTATTATAACGAGGTACATGAACTAAAATATGATAATGTATTATAATGAGGTACATGAACTAAAATATGATAATGTATTATAACGAGATACATGAACTAAAATATGATAATGTATTATAATGAGGTACATGAACTAAAATATGATAATGTATTATAACGAGGTACATGCACTAAAATATGATAATGTATTATAATGAGGTACATGAACTAAAATATGATAATGTATTATAACGAGGTACATGAACTAAAATATGATAATGTATTATAACGAGGTAGATTAACTAAAATATGATAATGTATTATAACGAGGTACATGAACTAAAATATGATAATGTATTATAATGAGGTACATGAACTAAAAATGCAGTAGTGTAAATGTAATGTGAAGAAACATCTCGCTACTCCAAAATAGTAGTGCCTTACATCCAGATTGTAATCCGCAATGGCAGTCGACAGCTATTTTAAAGTAATAGTTAAGAAAACAATGGGAATAGATTCAACAATCAAAAAAAGAAAGAAGGCACTAAAATATGATAATGTATTATAACGAGGGACATGAAGAAGAACAGTAGATTAACAAGTCTACTCACAAAATAAAATAGCGACTAAATAGATTGGATTACATGATTTAACTTTTCACTGTAAATCTATTTTCGAGCAGAAAACTAGAGTGCAGACGATTATGCACATCAGTTTGAAAGTTATCACAACTAATGTTTATAAATCATGTACATGGGTATTTTATTGAGACAGTTCTGATGAGCTGCTAACAATTTTACATGTAGTTTATCAGATGCAGGCTGGGGTGATATGACGTCATAATATTATCAGTTAAATATGATTTTTCAAAGGAAAGAAAAATTATTATAGACCACTTAATGCAAAGAGTGTGTAACAACTTACATGGTAAATCGACTTGCCCTTAAAATTGGTTGGCTAGAGTCATACCGGATGATTATGATTTTTTGTCTGATTCATCAAACTTAATCTTATAGAAACAATTTTGACAACTTTTGGTGTTTTGTCTCCATTTACATTTCTTGTTGTATAAAATCTATACCCTTTTACATAATAATAACATTTACACTTGTTGTATAAAATGTATATCCCTTCACATAATAATAACATTTACACTTGTTGTTGTATAAAATGTATATCCCTTCACATGATAATAACATTTACACTTGTTGTTGTATGAAATGTATATCCCTTCTTTACATAATAATAACATTTACACTTGTTGTTGTATAAAATGTATATCCCCTTCACATAATAATAACATTTACACTTGTTGTTGTATAAAATCTATACCCCTTCACATAATAACATTTACACTTGTTGTTGTATGAAATGTATATCCCCTTCACATGATAATAAAATACTATGTTTTGTGCATTGAATTAGATAAACTTATTTAACAATTTTGTAGATGCTACTATTTTGTGTGTGGTTTATAAAACTTTGAAAGTATAAAATTATCCGCTTTGAAGTGGAGCACAAGTTGTTCAGGGTAGATACCTTTGCTTTGTAAAGAGATGTTGCCAAAGATGTATTGCATCACGGTTTCATCCACACTCTCAATATCCAACAAAAACTGACGATCCATGTTGTTATTAATTCGCCACAGCTTTTTTTGATTTGCTGTTTTTTTTTTACACAGAGATCACCACTTATCAAGGCCCGGAAGGGATAAGGGTTATTACAAGTACATTACGTTAGTGTGGAGATTTGATGAAGTGTTTAATTAAGGGGGCGGTTCATTAGAAATTTGTTAACATTGGACTAGAAGACATCCAAGTTTTAGTCCGGAGGGAAGCAGACAGACGGAACAGAGTTCCACAGGCGTGCAGTTCTAAGAAAGAAGCTTTGTTCATGGAATCTGCGTTTTGATTTAGGCACAGATATAGAGTGGGGGAAAATTTTCACAGTGGACTCAGCTAGACGGGTGTTTTTTGTGAAAGATTGGCGAGGGGGACCAGAGATTGGAGTTCAGACGAAAAATTTGCAAGACGGTTTCATCCACATGCTCAATATCCAACAAAACTGATGATTCATGTTGTTATTAGTCCGTCACAGCTTTTTTTTTTCTGTTTTGATTTTAAAAACCTACCACGTCCTAAATTATGTGATAAAAAAATGAACGAATCTTTTAGTAAACGAGAGTTGTCTCCCTCTGCACACTTAAAAATTGAAAAACGGCGCGAGTTTCTCATTTACAAACCTGGATAAGTTTTTTGTGTTTTAAAAACTTATTTTTAAGCGTTTATTTACTTAAAAAGCGAAAAATTGGTTTAAAGAAACAAATATATAACAAATGAACGTTTACAAATTTGTGTTGTAAACTTATTTTTAAGCGTTTATTTACTTAGAAAACGAAAAAGTGATCCAAAAACAAATACATAAACAAATAAACGCTTACAAAGGTATTACAAGTTACTCTTCTATCTGCCTGGATAATTTTTGTTGTTGTTGATTTTAACTTATTTTGAAGCATTTATTGTATTTGAAAATAATTACTGCTGAAGCTTACGTAAGAATAAGGGGGGAAAAGCTGGCATGAGACGGTTAACTTTGGGGTCCCGATAATAGCTATGAATCCAAAATCTAACAAAATACTTGTAGAAACCCAGATAATAACTGTCACGTTGTCACTTTATGCAAAGTGTTGTTATGTTAATGATATTTTATGGTATGTTTTGTTTATTAAATTGTTACATGAAAATACAGAATGATATTTTATGGCATGTTTTGTTTATTAAATTGTTACATGAAAATACAGAATGATATTTTATGGTATGTTTTGTTTATTAAATTGTTACATGAAAATACAGAATTATATTTTATGGTATGTTTTGTTTATTAAATTGTTACATGAAAATACAGAATGATATTTAATGGTATTTTTGTTTATTAAATTGTTACATGAAAATACAGAATGATATTTAATGGTATTTTTGTTTATTAAATTGTTTCATGAAAATACAGAATGATATTTTAAGGTATGTTTTGTTTATTAAATTGTTACAAGAAAATACAGAATGATATTTTATTGTATGTTTGGTTTATTAAATTGTTACATTAAAATACAGAATGTTATTTTATGGTATGTTTTGTTTATTAAATTGTTACATGAAAATACAGAATGATATTTTATGGTATGTTTTGTTTATTAAATTGTTACATGAAAATACAGAATGATATTTTATGGTATGTTTTGTTTATTAAATTGTTACATGAAAATACAGAATGATATTTTATGGTATGTTTTGTTTATTAAATTGTTATATGAAAATACAGAATGATATTTTATGGTATGTTTTGTTTATTAAATTGTTATATGAAAATACAGAATGATATTTTATGGTATGTTTTGTTTATTAAATTGTTACATAAAAATACAGAATGATATTTTATGATATGTTTTGTTTATTTAATTGTTACATGAAAATACAGAATGAAAAAAAAAACTTAAGAAAGCAAAAGTCAATTCTTCTCTGTCACAAAAACATGAATCTTCGAACAATTTCATGTTTTGTTGACCGTTAACTGGCCATTAAATGGGTGATCATTTTACGATAAATCACTTTGCTATATAAGCAATGTGATATCTTACTCTAAAACCTTAAATATTAGTTATATTTTTTAAAATTTTCTTTGCGGATATTTTCAAGGTCATTGAAACTTATTAGCCTATAAAATAGATTTAGAATTTTTAAGTAATGGCCAATAAATGGGTGATCATTTTATGTGAATTTATAAAAGAATATGATCACATTTTTAAATCTAAAATATTAGATAACATATTAAAAATTAAACGGAAACCTCTAGCGACATACTAAATAAGCGTATTAAGAGTTTAAGAAAAATTCAAAACAATTAAAAACAGTTTTTGTGCTAAGTTGTCTAACAATTCAACCATATTTGAAAATTAAATTATCATGTTTATGATAAACATTATTATTTTCTAAGAAATCACATAAGTTTTACTAAAAATAAACAAATTTCTGATTTAAAAAATCTTAATGTCAGATTGAATAATATTTTCTTCGGAGATTTTTTTTGATTGGAGATTCATACTTTTTTTTATTCACGTTTGTTAATTTACGTTTGTTAAAAACAGAATCCATAGTTTTATTGGATTGCAATAAATTAAACTTATTTTAATGTTTAACATTATTTTTAAAGTTATGCATTTTTTGAAATTGTAAACAAAAGAAGAAAAGAAGAAAATAACTTACCTTTCATTCCAGAAATTCAATACGAAAAAAAAAAAGTGATACAATTTTTTGTTTTGTGTGTCCAAATCATTAAGAAATAAAATATATGAAAATATAAAAAATCAAAATTAAAAGATAAAAAACACGATTTAAACGTTAAATTATTTAAAGAGAAAATCAATTGCTAAAGAACAAAGAACTTAAGGTCATCGTAATAAGACGTAAACATTATTATTTTTTAAATCACATAAATTTTACTAAAACTAAAATTTCTGATTAAAAAAAAATCTTAATGTCAGATTTTTAATGATTGGAGATCCATACTTTTTTTATTCACGTTTGTTAAAAGCAGAATCCATATTTTTTTTATTGGATTGCAATAAAAAAATAAACTTATGTTAATGTTTAACATTTTAAAAAAGTTATTGGGTGCATTTACTGAAATTGTAAACAAAAAAAAAAGAAAAGAAAAAAGCAAATAACTTACCTTTCATTCCAGAAATTCAATCAGAAAAAAAAAAGTAAGGTGAATTCGTTTTTTTTT
This sequence comes from Euprymna scolopes, assembly GCF_053919585.1. Taxonomy (NCBI): domain Eukaryota; kingdom Metazoa; phylum Mollusca; class Cephalopoda; order Sepiida; family Sepiolidae; genus Euprymna; species Euprymna scolopes. The sequence continues at coordinate 194,981,795 of NC_136527.1, forward strand.
TTCGTGTTCAAAATAGAAAATTGTGTTTTTTTTTTTTTTGTTAGGATTTCTTTAGTAAATTGATACAACTTTTGCTTTGTGTGTCCAATTCATTAAGAAATAAAAGATATGAAAATATTTTAAAAAAATTAAAATTAAAAGATAAAAAACACGATTTAAACGTAAAATTATTAAAAGAAACAAATCAACCGCTAAAGAACAAAGAACTTAAGGTCATCGTACTAAGACGGTGTCATCATTATTTTGTTCCTCGTGTAAAAATGTCTGTTAATTAGTTCCTATTTACAATGTCTCTCCACGGGACAGAGTTAGACACCAGGGTCGTTTTTTTATGTGGAGAAAAGGAACAAAAAAAAAAAAAATGTCTCAGTCGTGAAGGATTTCTCCTCGCCTGACAGAGAACAAGAAATTCAAGTGTAGCATCTGAAGAACAGATACTACACTTTGATCTTGACCCAAAGGCTTAGTTAAATGGTCGCAATATTTTCCTATAAAATGTTTTATTAACAAGTTTAGATTAAAAGTTGTCGGTATTTCAACCTTGTTGTGATTTCTTTATTAAATTTCATTTTTTTTTATTTCTTTATTAAACCTATTCTTTTATCTTTATTTTATTAAAATATACAGAATACGTGAAGATATAAAAATCAGATTTAGGCGGACGAACCCACTAGCGAATTATGCATCGGCTCCAATGCTGTACGTTGTTCGACCGAGGGATCCGTTATTATTTTTACAAGGAAAGAATTTTGGTAGTCTTGCAGTAAAGTCCCTGCAAATTTCGACAACTCTTGAAGGGTCACATTAGTATTTTACACCGTCAAATCACGAATTACGAATTATTAGTTTTAAAATAAAAATAAAGATTATTTAAGTTTTAAAATAATAAAAAATATGTAATACAAAATATATTATAAAATTAATATAAAATATATTATATAATTAATATAAAATATATGAAAATTTGTTCCATTCCCATCTAATGGAAGAGTTTTGGAGACGGCGTAAGAAAGGACACGCAATTTCACGATTAAAAGCAATACGCTTTCAGACTAATGATCACCCGAACTCTAAACAGGAACAAATACTACACGTTAGTCATTGTTCTCTTGGTTCTGATTGTACACCTAACAGGTAATAACCAGGACTAAGTTTAAAATCAGAGAACCATCGTAAGTTTAACCGAATCAATTTAGATAAGTTGCAAGTTTCATAATGTATTTTTGTCATTTAACTCACTTCCAGCTATCGGCGTGCTCCACATAAAATGTAAATGTCTGCGTTCACTTCTATGATATATATAGACATCAGGGGAAAATCAGCAATGGTTACTTCCTATTCAGGGGAGATAATCTAGTGTTTCATCACAATAGACCTTTCTGTTCTTCGTCCTCAATACTCTTGGAAGTGAGTCATAACTTCCACTGGTGAGAAGGCATACAACACCTGGTTCACGAGGCCAAACAAGGATTTAACCCCAGTGACATTTGTTGGGGTAGGTTAGGGTTCAGGAAGACTTCTGTCTTTATTTTTGTGCGTTTAACCCCGCTCGCAGTAAATAGAAATCCTGAAAACTCTACCTCCATTTCCATATTATTACGCTTCTGGATTTACAGCAATCCCTTTGATGCCGCAGTGATTTATATATTCAATCCTGTGCCAGAACGAAGATTCTATACATCGGGTTTTATGAGTCATATTCACAGTGTACCGATGAGTGTAGCCATCTCCTGATCCATGGAATCGTTGAGGGGCTCAACAGTACCTATATTGGCGCCATTCAATAATAGCATCCCGTGCGGCTGGAGATAGTGGTAGACTTGGTACCCATTCCACGCATCTAGTACTGTTTTTTTTCTGTTGTGTGCAGATATCATCGATACGTGATTGAATGGGGATGAGGTGTGATGTGTTTCTCTCATAGTGGCATCCTTTAACTTAAAACATAAAAAACATACACAAATGAACAAGAATTCACGTCGATTTTAATTTATTGTCAAAACAATTTTGTGCACACAAGTTTATTGAACAAAAAAAGTAGAAACTTAAATAAAAAGTTTTTATGAGTTTACGATTCTGCGATGATTTAACACATTTAACGTTCAATATGAAAACTACTTAATGGATGGGGAATTTTTACATGAAAAATGACCGAAAAAGCCACACTGACATTACTTATTTAAATAGAGGAGTACATGCCTGAGAGAATACAACTCATTACAAGTAAAGACTGCGTTTATCTCGCCAGACTAATGATAATCAGAATCATGGCACACATCAGAATAGTCGTTCTTCTCTGTGTTCTGAGTGTACGGCTAACAGGTAATTAGCAGGATTAAGTTTGACATCAGAAAGGCATCGTAATTTTAACTGAATGCACATTTCATAATGTATTTTTTGCATTTAACTGACTTCCAGCTGTGGTAAGTGTCAAGGTTCATACAAAACTACCTACCATAAATAAATAAAGCATTGTTCACTTCAATAGTGGGGTTACCGGCTGAGTGTTGGGGGATCAGTCTAGAGTTCCGACATTGTTTCATGAGGGTAGAATTTACGTACAGGCTCTACACATGTCCAAACTCTGTCAACCCTTACTTTCATAACTTTCACTTGTGAGAAGGCACCTGGTTCACGAGTCCAAACAAGGATTTAACGCCATTAATATTTGTTGAGGTAGGTTAGGGTTCAGAATGACTTCTGTCGCTATTGTTGTGTGTTTAACCCCATCACTGGAACTAAAATCCCCTGTACACACAAGTTTATTGAATAAAAAAAAGTAGAAACTTAAACAAGTAGTTTTTATGAGTTTACGGTTCTGCGAAGATTTAACACATTTAATGTTTAATATGAAAACTACTTAATGGATGGGGAATTTTTACATGAAAAATGACATTACTTATTTAAATAGAGGAGTATATGCATGGGAGAATACAACTCATGACAAGTAAAGACTGCAGTTCTCTCGCCAGACTAATGACAACCAGAATCATGGCACACATCAGAACAGTCGTTCTTCTCTGGGTTCTGATTGTACGCCTAACAGGTAATTAGAAGGATTAAGTTTGAAATCAGAAAATCATCGTAAGTTTAACCGAATGATGTTAGATAAGTTGCAAGTTTCATGATGTATTTTTGTCATTTAACTGACTTCCAGCTGTGGTAAGTGTTAAGGTTCACACAAAACTACCTTCCAGCATAAACATATACTAAATGTAGTACCAGTACAATATACAAATATTTATTGAAAAACACGAACACATGACAACACTGCAATACTTGCAACCTCATTCTCACAGAAGAGATGTTGCGAGTTTGTCTCTGATGTATCGTTATTTTCATGGAAAGTGTTCAACTGAGCTTCAATCTATGGTCCCCCCTCGCCAAACTTTCACAAGAAACACTCGTCTAGCTGTAAACAATTTCAATAATTCCCCCCCCACTCTGACTACAATATAGTTGTGTTCAAGTCTAAAGTAAATAAGTTCTTGATGAGCCGTTCCATATAAGTTATTAAATTTACCAAATTTTCATTACTAATGATTACTATATTGACCAATTTCTACTGTACACTCTTTAACCCTTATCCTTGAGTGGCCTCTGGGCCTTGATAATGTGGTGATGCCATGCCTTTGTAAAAAAAAAATACCGAACAACATAATAAAACATTATTCACTTCAATAGTGGATTTACCGGCTGAGTGTATGGGGATCAATCAGTCTAGAGTTCCGACATTGTTTCACGAGGGAAGAATTTACATGCAGGATGTCGAAACTCTGTCATCCCTTTCCAAGAATTCTACACCGTAACCCGATGTTGTTTCTTTTATTCCCCTACACAGCTCTTGGTGTTCTCAACACAAAATGCAAATGTCTGCACCCACTTCTATGATATATATGTAGACATCACGGGAGATTACCACGGGTAAATTCTATTCAGGAGAGATAACATAGTGTTTCGTCACAATAGAACCTTCTGTTCTTCATCCTCAATAACTCTTGGAAGGGAGCCATAACTTTCCCTTGTGAGAAGGCATACGTCACCTAGTTCATGAGTCCAAACAAGAATTTAACCCCGTTGATATTTGTTGAGGTAAGGAGTTCAGGATGGCTTGTCGTCATTTTTGTGCGTTTAACCCCGTTCACCGTAACTAAAACCCCTTCCAACTTCCATGTAGTGACACTTCTGGATTAAACACAATCCTTTTGTTAGCACAATAATTTATAAAGTCAATAGTGTGTCAGAACGAATGCAAGTTTCATAATGTAATTTTGTTATTTAACTGACTTCACTGCTTTTTACAATTCCTTTTTTCTTTTCTGAGTTTTATTGGCAGCGTAAAAAGGGAAACGTATCCTTCCAGCTCGTTGCTTAGCTAAATTCGAAATGCAAACGTCTGTTATATATCGCTGATATTGTATAATCATATATATATATATATAATACATATTTATATATATTATACATAATATATATATATATATTATGCATCATACACATTATACATCATATATATATATTAAACATCATATATATTATACATCATATATGTATACTATACCTCATATATATACTATACATCATATATATATATACTATAAATATATATATATATATATATATATATATATATATATATATATCGCTGACATTTTATACATCAGGGGAGTTCACCACTAATTACTTCCTGCTCAAAGGAGATAATATCTGGTTTCCTATACAGAATTGTTTATGTGAAATATTCAGTTTCATTTTTTTATTTGGTTAATTCGGACTATTGTTCTCATCTAAACATGATATGAAAACAATTTATTAAACAACATCTATAGAAACTATGACGTGATGCCAGTGTCTTCAATCAAAAATTTAAAAAGTTGTCTATGCATTTTGTCACATGGAAATCAATCCAATGTTAAGAAACCTTATTCTTGGTTTTCGCATTTCAACCTTGTTTTCATCACATAAAGATATTCAATATCTAATTAGTCTTTTGTTTATTTACTTTTTATTTTCTCATCATTTTTTTCGTAATGGAATGAAGCATTCAACTGGTATTTCATACATTCTTTTAGCCGAGATCAATTTTTATGATTATAATAATTCTTTCAGACGTAATTAATTGGATATAGTTGTAACTTGGTTCATCAAGTATATTTAACTTTTTTTCAGTGTGATTTCTCATACATGGAAAAAACTTGAATTCTAAAAACAGGTTTACATGCTTTGCAAAAATATCATTTTGTCAAGTGTTATTTTTTCATTTTTATAAAAGTTTATTAACGAGAAGAGAAAAATTAATTAAAAAAAAGTGTGTATAAAAAGATTTTATCTTTATTTAAAAGAAATCTTTTTGGAGCACATATTTGATTTCATTAAAATTAAAATACACACAAAATGGGTTTTATTAAGTAATAACGTTGCTTTTATAACTTTATTTCTTTTGCACAACAGCTTGGTGTTCTAATAATTGTGTTTTGGTATTTTGTTAGGTTTTGATTAGTTCACTTGTTCTGACATTAATCAATATAATATTTATATATTTAAGGTTTTGATTAGTTCACTTGATTTCTCATACATGTAAAAAAACTTGAGTTCTAAAAACAAGCTTACATGCTTTGCAAAAATATCATTTTTGTCAAGTGCTATTTTTTCATTTTTATGAAAGTTTACTAACGAGAAGACACACATTAATATAGTGTAGATAAACATAATTCACCTTTACAAGAAATCCTTTTTGGATCACATATTTGATTTAATTAAAAAGAAAATACACACAACACCGCTTTTAATAAGTAATAAGGTTGCTTTTATAACTTTATTTCTTTTGCACAACAGCTTGGTGTTCTACAAATTGTGTCTTGGTATTTCGTCAGGTTTTGATTCGTTCACCTGTTCTGACAACAGTCAATATATTTATATTTTTAAGGTTTTGATTCGTTCACTTGTTCTGACAACAACCAATATATTTGTATTTTTCAATTCTTTACTTCCTCATATTGTATTTTATTATCCGCTTTCGCTTTATTATAAAAATATTTATTAAGAATGATGAGTCGTGTTAGTTTTCATATGCGTTTAACTAACGATGAGTTTCAGGGTTGTTTTATGTAATTTTATGTCTTATGTAATACTGTAATACATCCTTGTTTTGTCTTAGTTGAATAAATGCAAACTCTAAAATTGAGACTATTTTTTGCAAATGACATTTTTAATTATTTTATTTTATATGTATCAGTAAGCTTGATTTACAAGCGCAAGAATATTCACATATTTTGCAAGAATATGGCGTTTCTTTTTTTCGCTTTGTTTTATTTTACTTCAGTCGAACTTCTCAGAAATAAAGGGGCCCACAACCTGGGGCTAACACTTGAACTCTATATGAGATACATAGATGTTCGAATGTTCCATTTAAGTTTTTTATTTATCAAACACTGAGTTATTAAAGAAGGTGAGAACATAATCTTCCTCTACCAAATTAACCATTTTCATACGTTGTAGTATATCTTTTATTTTTGTCTAGTAGGCATTTAAGTTCTCTCTCTTTTCCCCAGTGTGAGATCTAACATGAAACACTAAATTTGATTGTCAGAACAAGAATATCCACATACTTCAAAAGAATGCGGTTTCCCCAGTGTGAATTCTCATATGTTTCACTAACGATGATTTGTGAGAACAAGAATAATTACACATTTCACAAGAATATGGCTTTTCCCCAGTGTGAGTTCTCATATGTACTACTAAAGTTGATCTTTGAGAAAAGGAATAGCCACACACTTTACAAGAATGTGGCTTTTCCCCAGTGTGAGTTCTTATATGTTTCACTAGCGATGCTTTATCAGAACAAGAATATTTACACATTTTGCAAGAATGTAGCTTTTCCCCAGTGTGGGTTCTCATATGTTTCAGTAAATTTGATTTGTCAGAAGAAGAATATCCACAAACTTCACAAGAATGTGGCTTTTCCCCAGTGTGAGTTCTCATATGTGCTACTAACCTGGATTTTTGAGAAAAGGAATATCCACACACTTTACAAGAATGTGGCTTTTCCCCAGTGTGAGTAACCATATGTGCTACTAAATTTGATTTTTGAGTTAGGGAATATCCACACACTTTACAAAAATGTGGCTTTTCCCCTGTGTGAGTTCTCATGTGTTTCATTAATGATACTTTTTGAGAACAAGAATATTGACACACTTCACAAGAATATGGCTTTTCCCCAGTGTGAGTTCTCATATGTGCTACCAAACTTGATTTTTCAGAACAAGAATATCCACACACTTTACAGGAGTGTGGCTTTTCCCCAGTGTGAGTTCTCATATGTTTCATTAACGATCCTTTTTGAGAACAAGAATATTTACACACTTCGCAAGAATGTGGTTTTTCCCCAGTGTGAGTTCTCATATGTTCTACTAAATTTGTTTTTTGAGAAAAGGAATATCCACACACTTTACAAGAATGTGGCTTTTCCCCAGTGTGAGTTCTCATATGTGCTACTAAATTTGATTTTTGAGAAAAGGAATATCCACACACATTACAAGAATGGGGCTTTTCCCCTGTGTGAGTTCTCATATGTTTTGCTAACGATGCTTTTTGAGAACAAGAATATTTACACACTTTGCAAGAATGCGGTTTTTCACTGGTGTGAGTTCTCATATTTCACTAACGATGCTTTTTCAGAACAAGAATATTTACACACTTTGAAGAATGTGTGTTTTACTAGTTTGAGTTCTCATACGTGCAACTAAATTTGTTTTTTGAGTAACGGAATATTTTCAGACTCTATAAGAATGTAGCCTTTCTTCAGTATGAGTTCTCATATGTATAACGATACTTTTTGAGAAAAAGAATCTTTACACACTTTGTAATAATATGGGTTTTCCCCAGTGTTAGTTCTCATGTGTGCCACTTACAATTATTTATTAGAAGAGGAATATCCACACACTTTACAAGAATCTGGCTTTTCTTCAGTTTAATTTCGCATATTCCTCATTAAGTTTTGAGAACACAAATATCCACACACTTCGCAATGTGAGTTCTCATATGTGCTATTAAATTTGCTTTTACGGGAGAGGACTATCCACCCACTTTACAAGAATGTAGCTTTTCGCCAGTGTGTGTTTGTCATATTCTTCATTAAGTTTGCGTTTTGAGAGCAAGACTATCCAAACAAGAATGTGGCTTTTCTCATATATATAACTAGTCTATGGTCTTTGAGAAAAGGAATGTCGCAAGAATAAGGTTTTCCCACTGTTTGATTTCGTATGTCTCACAAACGATAATTTTCAAGAAGCAGAACATCCATGCATTTCACAAATATTTCTGAAAAGACATATTTGAGAAATGTGAATTATCAATTGTCTCATTAATTTTGATTTTTTCAAATAAAGAATATTTTACATTTTACAGAAACATTTTTTATTTCAAATTTTTTATGCTGAGGATAGGACTTTCTACCAGATCCAAAAGCTGTTTCGCTTTTTTTCCTTTGAAGATTGTGATGCTGACTATGTTTCGCTTTAATCTTTTTTAATTATCTTTCAGAATATCCAAACACTTCACAAGAATGTGGCTCTTATCGAGTGTGAGTTCTCATATGGATAACTAGCCTATGATTTTGAGAAAACGAATATCCACACATTTCACAGGAATAAGTTTTTCCCCAGTTTTATTTCTCATGTCTCACAAACGATAATTTTCAAGAACCAGAATATCCCTGCACTTCACAAATATGTCTTTTCCGCAATGTGAATTCTTATGTGTCTCATTAATTTTTATTTTTCAAATAAATAATATTTTACATTTTACAGAAACATTTTTATTTCAAATATTTTAAGCTGATGATAGGACTTTCTGCCAGCTTCAAAAGCTCTTTCGCTTTTATCTTTTTTAAAGTTTCTTTCATTGAAGATTGAGCATGGGGCAGCCAACCCAGCTATCAACATTCCCTGCGTTTTATTGAAACTAGCCGGAGACTCTTTTTTCGTCAGTGCTTTAGTACATGTTTTAGTAAACCCTATTTTGAAGAAAAAGAAAATTCTTCAATAGTATGGCTTTTTCCAGTGTGAGTTCTTTTTTCCAGCGTGAGTTTTACAAAATCAAATACTTAACAAGAATATGGCTTTTTTCCAGTTGGATTTCTTCTTTGCTCCAGTTTGTGATTTGTATTTCTTATTAACTTTTGAAAATTAAACACGTTTTACAAAAATATATATAATGTTTTTAGAACAAGGTAAAAACTGTTTATAGGATAATGTTTCATGAAAATGATACTGCATTAATATTCAATTATCATCGTTCAATCAGCAAAATCATCTGCAAGAAAAAATTCAATATTTTTAGTATTCTGTTCTCAGTGACATCAAAAAGTTTACTTGTTTGCATGTATGTAAAATGAATATATAAATTAAAAAAGTCCATCAAAATATTTCCTTTGCTTTCTTCATAATTATACACACACAGACACACACACACATATATATATAACCCACATGTATATACACACGCATATATATATATACATTAAAAAATTATCAAAAGTCCTCAACATCTTTTCATTATATGTTTGTTTAGCACCCAAAACTTTAATTAGTTTCCAAATCCTACAGTGCATTCTCTGTCTCATCGTCACAATGTTGAATCCCATGTTTTTCACGTAATTTAATGAAATGTGATCTGATTAATATATAGTAATGCAGTCGTTTAAATGTAATGTGTACAGACATCGAGTCTATTACTATAAACCTTTAACAAATACTTAACCTTATTAAGGTTAATCTAAAACATTTATAATAAAACTAACGCATGCAGATTGATGCTTGCAGTGTCCTTGCTTTTGGCAACATTTAGTCTAAAGTATTTCTCAATTTCTCAATTCTACTATTCCAAATAAATGTTCATTTGATGGGAAATATCCGTTTATCTCCAATTCAGCAAAAAATCATGTTATTTGTAACCACATGAATTTACATCATCGTTTTTTCTTTAAATATTAAAAAAAGATTACGAATGTTTGAATTGCTATATAAACACGTAAAAAAACTAAGCGTATTTTGTGGTTTCATTTCTTAAATTCTTCTCCAACTTTAATTTTTTTTTTCACGTTTGATGTTATTTACATCTAACGATCAGCGTATCCCATGATGCACGGAACATCCGTTCGCGAATGTAACCAAACATTTTGACATGTGATTAACAAATTCACATGTAAGAAAAACATTTTAAATGATACAAAACATTTTAAATGAAACATTTTAATTATTAACAATAGAACTTTTTTCATATATTTCTTATAAGATTGTAACAAAAGATCATATTATGCCTTTTTACAATCAGATTCAATAATTTAACTTGTTTATATGAAACTCGCTACAGACAAAATATAAGAATATTCAAAAGAACTAAAGATGATGAATGCAAAGGCCGCAGATTTATTTTAATTATTTACCATAGAATGGTTTAATATTTCCTAATACATTGTAACAATGAATTCCCTTTATTCAAAAAATCAATCGAACAGAGTAATTAAAAAGTCATTTTATATGAAAACATAACGTATCTTAAGAAAGTTTTAAAATATATAAGATTTCAATTTTAAATAAGAAATCTTAAGAAAGTTTTAAAATATGTTGGATTTCAATTTTACATAACATATTTTAATGAAGTTTGGAATTCCCTTCCTACTACCTGCTTCCCTGGCTGCACTGATCTGCAAAATTTTAAATGTAATGTAAACCAACATCTTGTTGACATCTTGATAATCTTTCCTAAGCATGGTTCCAAATAGTAGCCCGTTACGTCCAAGTAACGATATTCCTTATTAGGGTTTAATGTGATTCAAAAAAAAGATTAAAAAAATGATCCGCAATCCCATTTTTCTATTGTCATCAAAATCGGTGAAATTGACCATTTTAGAAGTAACGCACCCCGTTGCACCATGGGAAAATTTCACAAGCCTCTCCAGTGTGGCTAAGTTCACAATGCACTGTAAATTGCACTGTAAAGAACCTACTGTTGATTTCATGAAAAAATCAATTCAAGTTAAAAATGCAAATGTAAAGTATCACGGTTCAATTGTGCTCTGAACAGAAACATCGATGTCGAACTCGCACATGCCATATCAAATAGTCCACTGTTGATTTCTTATGATGTGCCTTTCTACTTGTGTAGTGAAAATAGTTTTAATTAACATTTCAAATGCAAAAATAAAGTATCATGGTTCAATTGTGCTCTAAACAGTAACGGTCATTTCGAACATACCCTTTCATGTCAAATAATCTACTGTTGATTTTAGACGCTGGGCTTTTCTGCTTGTATGTCTTTTGAATGAACTTGTGATATTAGACCGTATAATCATTAGTATAATGCGTTAAACTTAATTCAAAGCGGCTGTTCCTTCTTTCACACGAATCTTTCGATTATTGATGCTCATTGAAAACATTTCAATACAAAATTTATCTTAGAACATTATCGGCACATAAAATACCTTCATGTAAAATTAATAAAGCAACAACAACAAAAAAAGTAGCGCTGTTGTTTAGGAGTATGTGGGGAACGAACTCACACAAGTTCCTTTTATATAATAATAATAAAGATACATAAAATTTTAAAATAGATGCTAAATGTATCGGAAAACCATGAATTAAAAATATATATATTTAAGATTTTAGAATGGGATCGCATTCCTGTATTAATTTAATGTAAAATGGCAAACCACTTCACGGTCAAATATTCATTTTCTGATTTTGTGCGATATAATAAATATATTAATTATTTTTATAATTATTAAAAAAAGGTTATTTGATTTTTGTTTTTGTTATAAGTTTTGCTGTCATTGTTTTTTAACGATAAATATGGGTAAACAGTGGCTTCGCCTTGAAGCTCATTTTTATTTACTTAGAAAATCGCCCATAATTTATTAGGACGTATATATCATTTTATTTATTTTTATTATTTTTACAACAGTAATCTACGTACATGCGTGTTTCAAGGTAACTACCTCTCATCAGTGTAGCTTGACTGTTTTTAGGAATCAAACTCCAGACCATGTTTATCCCAGTCCGGTGCATTAATCGTTCAACCATGAACTCCTAGATGATTATTTTTCTGTTTATTTTTATCGCTTATAAATTTTTAGATTTGTTGTCGTTGTTTTATTATTTTATATTTATTTATTTTCAATTTTAAATTATTTAGCCATTCAATTTTGTGTCCAATTGCAAATGAAAATGCCTCTCCTCAATAATAATAATTTTACTAGTTAGAACGCCAGTCCTAACATAAGGAAGAACGTTTGATTTGTACTTTCATCTAACAATTTAATAAACAAAAGTGTCAGTTTATAGATTAAAAAAAGAAACAGTAGTAAAAAAAAAAATAATATGTTAAAAATGGTGAAAAAAAACGCTACATAATTTGATATGTTTTTTTGTGTTTTATACTAATTTTGAAGTGTTTATTTACTTCAAAAAATTATTTTCCAAAAATTAATGCGGAGATTACGTCAGGACAAGAAAACTGGTCATTTTAAATTTATTTCGATGATGAAGTATGCTTAGTGAAATTATATAGATTTATTTAATTTCAATTTTAAACGATTTAAATTTAATATGAAAAAAAAAACGGGATGGATTCGTTTTTCTTTTGTGTTAAAAAAATGTATGTATTTAATTTCAATTTTTACTGATTTGGCCATTCCATTTGTTGTCTAATTACAAATGAAAATACCTTCCCTCATTTATAATAATGTTATTATTTAGAAAGCCAGTCCCAATATAAGAAAGGACATCCTTTTAACTAATTTGTACGTTCACCTGACAAATTTATAGAAAAGTGCCATTTAAGGGTTAGACAAAAAACAAACAAACAGTATTAAAATAAAACCAATATATTACAAATAAATGTTACTAAAAGGGGAAAAACTTTACGTAACTGGATAAGTTTTTTTTTTGTATTTTATACTCATTTTGAAGCGTTTATTTACTTTGAAAAAATAGTGATGAGATAACGTTAGAACATGAAAAATAGCATATTTTGTATTTATTTCGGTGGTAAACAACGCAATAGTGAAATTATATAGATTTAACAATATTTTTGTCTATTAGTTGCTATTAATTTGTGATGGCCGATAAATGGGTACTTATTTGAAATGAAGTTTATATAAAAAAAGAGTTTCCATTTTACAATAAAAAATATTGAATAAAATATTTTTAAAAAAATCGATATGTTTTATTGGATTGCAATAAAAATAAACTTTTTTAATGTTTCAGTCTATTTGAAAATTTATTGGATGTGGGTTTATATATATATATATATATATATACACACACACACATATATATATATATATATATATATATATATATATATATATATATATATATATATATATATATATATATAATTTCAATTTTAAATGATTTAACCATTCCGTTTTCTGTCCAGTTTCAAATGAAAATGTTTTCTCTCATTAATAATAAGTTTATTATTTAGAAAACCAGTTCTAAGATAAGAAAGAATATATTTTCAAACTAATTTGTACTTTCACCTGACAATTTGAAGAAAAACATCATATTTTGTATTCATTTCGACGGTGAACTACGCAATGATGTAATTATATACATTTACCAATATTTTTCTACATTTACGTCAGAACAAGAAAACTGGTCATTTTGAATTTATTTCGATGATAAACTACGCTTAGGGAAATTATAAAGATTTATTTAATTTCAATTTTAAACGATTTACCCTTTCCATTTTCTGTCAATTTCAAATGAAAATGCCTCCATTCATTAATATTAATTTTATTAGTTAGAAAGCCAGTCTTAACACAAATAAAGATATTCTTTCAAACTAATGTGTACTTTCACCTAACAATTTAATAGAAACGAGTCATTTTATAGTTTAGACAAAAAACAAACAGTATAAAAAATAAAACCAATATATTACAAATAAATGTTACTAAAGAGGAGAAAGTCTACGTAACAGGAAAAGTCTTTGTGTTCTATACTTATTTTAAAGTGTTTATTTAGTTTGCAAAAAAAAATAGTGATGAGTTTATATCAGAACGAGAAAAACATCATATTTTGTATTCATTTCGACGGTGAACAACGCAATAGTGTAATTATATAGGTTTACCAATATTTTGTTCTACATTAAGTTGCTAATAATTTGTGATGGCCGATAAATGGGTACTTGTTTGAAATGAAGTTTATAAAAAAAGAAAGAGGTTTCCATTCTACAATAAAAAATAATATTGGATAAAACATTAAAAAAAACGAAATTTTTAGCGACATAATAAGTAAGTATAAACGGAAAAAAATATTTTTTAAATGTTAAAACAATTAAATTTCAAAAAGCAGTTTTTGTGTTCAGTTGTGTAAAAAATTAAACCAACTTTGAATCAAAATATTGTTTATGGAAAATATCATTTTTAATCACAAATCAAAAGTTTTAAATAAACACATTTTCTACAAAATTACAAAATTTTAAATTTCAGATTGAAATATATATTTTAGGGGATTTTACTTTTTTTTTTTAATTCACGTATAAAGCATGGCGAAATCGATATTTTGGATTGCAATGAAAAAAAAACTTTTTAAATGTTTCAGTTTATTGAAATTTTATTTTTAAAAGTGTATAAAGAAAAAAAATCAAAAGTTTTACTTAAATAAACACATTTTCTACAGAATTCAAAAATTTTAAATGTCAGATAGAAATATATATTTTAGGAGATTTTACTTTTTTTTTTAATTCGCGTCTGTTATAAAGCATGGCGAAATCGATATTTTGAGGGGGGAATTGCAATGAGAAAAAACTTTCATAAATGTTTCAGTTTTTTTGAAAATTTATTTTTAAAAGTGTTTAAAGAAAAAAATATAATAACTTACCTTTCATTTCTGAAATTCAATACGAAAAAGAAAAGAATTAAAAAACTGGATAGATTCATTTTTTCTTTTGTGTTGAAAACAGAACATTTCTTTTGTTTGTTATGATTTCTTTAGTAAATTGATACAACTTTTGTTTTGTGCGTCCAATTCATTAAGAAATAAAATATATGAAAATATAAAAGAATCAAATTTAAAAGATGAAAAACACGATTTAAACGTGAAATTATTTAAAGAGAAAACCAACTTCTAAAGAACTATGGATTTAGCTCATCGTTAAACGGTGTCGTCATTATTTTGTTCCTCGTGTAAAAATATCCTTTCATTAGTTATGTGAGCCGAATTGATTTCCTATCAAATGTAAATATTTGTCAATATTTAAGACTTGTCACGATTTCTTTTTTATAAATTTATATTTTGTATATAAAATTCATTAAAATAAATATATGAAAATGGCGTTTCTTTTTGTTGTTGTTTTTTTTAAAGACTGAACATTTCTTTATTTGTTTGAATTAGTCGAACTACTGTTAACATCCAAGATTGAAACAGTAGTCTGAATAATCCAAATAATCCTCATATACAAATATTTCACAATAACAACTCCAATTGTACAAATGATGAAGTCGGCCAAATGACAAAGACAGATTTGGACCAAGAAAATAGAATATAATCGTATGATAACATTATGAAACTTGCAATTTATTGTTATTAAACAAGATTCGATTAGACTTGCGACTTTACTTGTCATTAGTTGTATCCTCCCAGGCATTTACTCAGTCTTTCAAAGGGAAATAGCTAATTTCCAACGGTTCATGCGTCCTTACTTGGTAATTTTAATGTGTGATTCTTGACCCTTTTTATCAGGTCAGAGTCATTTTTTAGGTCACGGTGTCCCTTTCAATTAAGTAGTTGTTCCCATATAAAACATTTCATAATTAAATGTGTCGTTTTTATATGAGAGTCACCACTTATCAAGGCCCGAAGGCCACTCGAGGATAAAAGTTAATGAATGTACGGTGGTAGTCTTGTAATCGTTAATGGTGTAAATTGTATAGAATTTGATTATTCATGAGGACGGCTCAACAAGAATTTGTTTACATTGAATTTGAAGGCTAACGTGTTGTATTCAACTGGGAAGCAGACCAGCAGAACAGTGTTCCACGGGCAAACAGTTCTAGTAAAGAAGCTTTGTGCATAGAATTTGCGTTTAGATTAAGACACAGATAGAGAGTGGGGACCATCATATATAGTGGTTGTAGCTAGTTGAGTGTTTTTCGTGAAAGGTTGGCAAGAGTTTGAAGATTAAAGGTCAGCCGAGCAGTAGCACTTACCATGAAAATAAAGATAAAGCAGATATAGTCTTGCAACGTCCTTTTGTGAGAAAGAGGCTGAAGAAAAGAAGAAACAGACATCACCCACTAGGTTTTAAAGCCGGTTTTGAACTCTATCAAAGCTTAATAGGGCGTATCGAACATCGCCTGCCCAGATGTTGCAACAATACTCAATTTTAAGGTATACCTGACTCTTATACGGATAGAGGATTGCATCTTCAGTGAGATACCTACTAGTTGATGAGTAGTTCAACCATTTTTTACAGCGATCTTGACAACAGATTCGATGTATGTGTTCCATTTAAAATCAGGAGTTAAGGTCAGTCCCATAAGATTGTGAAGATATGGAGCTACTCAAGACGAGAACCATTCATTTCAATTGTTGCATGATGTGATGAAAGTAGAGAGGTTTGGCATTAAAATTAACCAGACACCTTTTTCCCCATTGTATCACGTTCTCTGCATCAGAAAAGGGAGAATGAGAAAGATATTGGGAATTGCTCTCCTTTAAAGTATCGCTATAGACTCTGCTGCTGTCTGCATCAATGTTTACGAATGATCTAAGAATGAGGATCAGGATGACAGTTTGGTCCAGGATGGATCCTTGAGAGACACCAGCATTAATACTATGAGTTTCTGGTTTCTGTCCATCAACAACTACTCTTATAAGCCTATCAGCAAGAAAGGATTTAATCATTAAGAAGACAGTATTAGCTAATCCATAGCTGGCGATTTTGTGAAAACGACCTTTTTGCCTCTTTTAGGGAATTTCCCTAATAAAATAAAATAAAATAACAGAATTCTATGAACAAATGACAAACAACTTCTTCAACTTAACAAGGGAAAGGTTTATTCGCAAAGCGTACTTTAGAAAGAAAGGAAGGATGAAAGTAGAGTCGGGTCTCCACTGCCTTACGAGGTAGTTACAGCCAGTGGCTGTCGTCAATACCTTTAGTAGGGGCAGCGAAGTGAACAGACGTCTAGCACCGTCGAAGGCTGGTAGCGTAAGAGCGAGAGTTTTCTTCTGGGACCGGAAGCTGTCTGATCCCTAGGGGTTAATTCGTATTTATGTGCAAGTCCTCAGATTGGACAGTTTAAGGCCGCGTCACTCACTCAGAGGAAGCGAATGCGCGAGAAGAAAAGGGGTCTATTTGTGTCTGCTACACTCTATCAAAAGCTTGTTAATCGCCCCCTCTAAATCAGATACATTGTTAAAGAGGGCCTTTGGAAATATTTCTGAAGCTGGAACAATCCTAAATAGTAAAACTTTCCACCTAAACCGACCAAATGGTGTAGTAAATGCTGTCAATCGACTGCTGGCTTTATCATTATTTTACATGGCAAATCCATCTTGTAAATCCAGGGTGGAAAATACCTTGCTGCCAGCCAGTTCTGGCAGAAAATCGTCCAGTGTAGGTAGCTGGAAATGTTCCCTTTTCAGAGCTTTATTTAGTGATCTCAGGATCTTGATAGGGTATGGCATAAAGGTTTACTTCACAAGATCTCCAGCTATGGTATAGCTGAAAATGTCTTCTCAATTATTAAATCATTTCTTTCTGGGAGGTTCAGAAGAGTAGTAGTTGATGGGGAAAAATCAGAAGCTCACAGTATTAACGCTGGAGTCCCTCAGGGGTTCATCCTTGGACTAACTCACTTCCTGATCTATATTAATGATCTTCCAAATCACAGCTTTACATCATTCGTAGACATTTATGCTGACAACACTACCATGTAAGATAGCATATCTAAGACCATAAACGACCAAATTCTCTCCAATTCTCTCTCCTCTGATCTTGAGCACGTAGTACAATGGGGAAAGGAGTGGATGGTTACTTTTAATGCATCTAAAACCAAGCTTCTATCTTTACATCATCAACGTTCTGATCCCCATCTGGCATCAATTGAAATGAATGGCTCTCGTCTTGGGGAGGACTTATGTTTTGAAGCTTCTGTGCTTGACCTTTACTCGTGATCTGAAATGGAACACGTACATCAAATCTGTTGCCAATGCCGCTGGAAAAATGGTGGGATCCTTCTAGTAGATATCTAACAGCTGATGCAATTCTATATCTATATAAGAGCCAGATACGTCCAAGGATGGAATACTGTTGCCACATCTGGGCAGGAGCTGCTAGAAAGAACGTATCCTGCCTTGATAGAGTTCAAAATAGACTTCGTAGCCTCGTAGGAGATGTCCTGTTCTCTTCCCTGCCACCTCTATCTCACAGAAGAGATGTTGCGAGTTTGTCTCTGATATATCGTTATTTTCACGGCAAGTGCTCAATCTTTGGTCCCCCATCGCCAAACTTTCACAAGAAACACTCGTCTAGCTGTAAACACTATCAATAATTTCCCCCACTCTTTATCTGTGCCTAAACCTAAACGTAGATTCCATGAAAACAACTTTTTTCTCAGAACTGCACGCCTGTGGAACTGTCTTCCATTTTCCTGCTTTCCAGCTAACTACAATAAGGTTGTCTTCAAGTCCAATGTAAACAAGTTCTTGATGAGCCGTTCCACTTAAGTTAACAAATTTACCGAATTTCCATTACTAACGATTACTATATTGTCCAACTGAATACTTTAAAGTCTTAACCTTTATCCTCGAGTCGTCTCTAGCCTTGATAATTGGTTACGCCTATGTAAAAAATACATTGTCTTGTCACCCCTTCTTTCGCTTCCAAAAGGGGCTTATCAAACTCTTCTACTCTGTTCCGAACATAACTTTACTTTGACTGAAATATCCTTTGAACCCTCTTAACTCGATATATTGTTTCTAATTTTCTTTGTGACGTCAGAAGCGTGTTCAGTTATATCAATGTTTTCTCACATGAATTTACATACGTATATGCCCAACACGTTTTCGGTAAAACAAAGACATTGCTTAATTTACATCGTCTGATATTTGACCTGACACACTGGACAGTAGGCGCTCTACATTCCTAAAATCGTATCTAAATAGTAATATATATTCTTTTCAACTTTTGAATACTGGGTTCGATTCTAGCCTTTTCCTTTAATAAATATTGTTTTCAAACCTTATTTACTTTGTTTCTCTCATTACCAGGATACGTCCCATTCCATATATGACATTTTTTCATGATTTCAGGGTCAAAAAAACAGATACAGCAGGGAATGGGTTCCCACTGAACTGACAATCAACAAGGAATAATATGTTCTGGTTTTAAAGAAGTTCGGGAAGAGATTCCGTGGAAGATGTCAGCACTCTTCAAATCCTGGCATTGGCATTTTCACCAGTCAACAATGCAGCACCCAACTGTTCCATTCTTGTTACATACGATTTAATCGAGATGTGCATCAATACAGTTTCTCATCCTCCCTTTAATCTACACCATTCTCCCTGTGATTTTAAATTATTCCTTAGGCTCAAGGAAAACCTTACATGCTGGCGTTATGACATGATTGAGGAGATGAAAGATGCTCTGACAAGGGTCACTGACACGCTCACGTAAAATAGATTTCATGGGGCCTTCCTAAAGTTGTATGAACAGTATAACAATTGGATTGCAACCAGAGGAAGTTTCATTGAAAGGAACTAATTTCATGTGTTTACTATCAATAAAAAGTGAACTCTAATAAGTTTCTAATGTCAATATTAAATGAAGTTACTTCATTTGGTTTATTATATTTAGTTAATGCCTCCTTTTACGCAGTAAATCAAAAGTTAATTAATAATAATGCAAAAAAATGAAAAAAAACACTTTTCTTAACAGTTTTTTTTAATCAAGTCATTTCATATTATTAGGACACGTTTTCATTATTTTAGTTTAGTTTGAAGTTGGTGAAGTCTTATCTTTATTTCGTTTGTCTCAAGCTGATCAAACAAAAACTAAAAATATAAAAAGACCACATATTTCATGAGAGTTCCTATCCAATACGGTATCATGAGGGTAACTAATATTTAATAATAGACACACAAAATATAGTTTAGTTTATCTTCTAAAAGTGTTGCTAGAGCTTGGTTTAGCATTCTGTCTAAGGTTAAATATTATTTTTCTTACTTGAGACAACTATCTCTACCAGAACAATATTATTTAATTTAATAATCGAAAATATTTTATATGAAAGTGTTTTTTTTATTGTTAAATTACTGATGTCATAATTAAATAAAGTTACTTCGTCTGGTTGTCTATTTATTTGATTCTTTTACTGAGTTAATCAAGAAAAATAATTAATAAAAATGAAAGAATTAAATAAAAATATATTTTTTTGTGAAAAAAACATGTTTTTATTAAGTCATTTCATATTGTGATACAAGATGTTTTCATTCTGTTTGTTTAGTTTGTTCGAATATATTAAATGTCTCTTTGTCTGGATTAACACTCGAACATAGAATAAACAATGAAATGAAAAAAATTATATTATCCGTGAACATTATCTCTTAATGTCTGACGATCAAGCTGAACTTACTCCAATAGAACAGTTGATTGTGGCTGTATAACACGATCAGCCGGTCAGTGGCATGTGAGTGGCTTCACCTGCTACACTAATAGTCTGATGATGTGACGATGGGTCAGTCATTAGGGTGTGAGTATCAATAGGAAAAACATACTTGAGATGTTGGATGTAAGTGGCTGTGTGGCTCCGTCTTCTCCCAGGAAATGTCTTGACCTTTGGTGGCATTCAGGTTGGAATATTCCTTTTCCTCAGGCCGCCTCATTCTTCAATAAAGCCATTTATGACAGACAAAGAAAACGACACGCGACACAATTGTAATATATATTGTATTAACTATTTATTTTACAAAAAATATATTGCAATACAATATACAAATTATAATTAATTTTTACAATTAAACATAGGAAATAGGCTCTTCAAAACTAACTAACCTACACTAACTAGTGTTGAAGGAAGGAGTACTCCCTCCCCCATTTACGGAGAGACAGAAATATGGGTGCTCAGCTCATGACGGTCTGGATAGAAAGACGTCGATCTAGAAAGTGAATTCTGGGAATGCATTTCTTTGTATCTCTACGGTTATGACCAAATCACCACTCGGCTGTAGAGTGTATTAGCAACCGGTGTACTGAGATATAATGCCACAGCTTTTCTCCAGCAGGAATTCTCATATATGCTATAACAGATGACTTTTAAGAACAAGCATATCCACACACTTCGCAAAAATATGGCTTTTTTGATATTAAAAACAAGAATATCCACACACCTCATAAGAATGTTGCTTTTCCCTGGTGTGAGTTTTTTATGTCTCACAAAATTTGATTTTCTACACAGACTTCACAAAAATATGATTAAGGATAATGTATGAGAACAAGAATATCCACACACTTCTTAAGAATGTGAGTTTTTATGTCTCACAAAGTTTGATTTTCTACAAAAAGAATATTCACATACTTCACAAGAATGAGGCATCTCCCTTGAGTGATGTATTATATCAGTCACTAACTTTTAATAAACTTACTCCAATAGAACAGTTGATTAACTCTGTTGACATATTTCCTCGATTGGTTTTATAACATGTTTTACCATATCTCTAGATTGTCAGATGGATAATTCGGGGAATTCTAGTGGACACGAGTGGGACACATTATTATATTCATTGTTGTTTATGTCTCACAAAGTTTGATTTTCTACAAAAAGAATATTCACATACTTCATAGAATGAGGCATTTCCCTTGGCTGATGTATCATATCAGTCACTAACGTTGCTTCCGAGAACAAGAGTATGTACACACTTCAGAAAAATATGATTAATGATAATGTGTGAGAACAAGAATATTCACACACTTCACAGAGCTGCGATTTTTTCCATTTGTATTTATTTTGCATCAGTAAATTTTAAGAGATCAACGGGCTCCTTCCTGGAGCTAATACATGATTCGGTTTTGATTTAATCGTATATCCTAGGGCTCTTTTAAGAATAGATGCTGTTCCCTTTATGAATGCTATTTGTATTTAGTTACAGCTTGGTCTTACAGAGATTGCTTTAAATTATTTCTGAAGATTATTTTTATTAAGCCAGTTTTTCCTATCACAACCGGTACAATGTTTATTTCTCTCAGTGACCATGTGGTTTTTAGATCATTTTTTAGGTCCTGATAATTTATGATCTTTTCCCGTTCAGCTCATTTACGGAGAGACAGAAATATGGGTGCTCAGCTCATGACGGTCCGGATAGAAAGACGTTGATCTAGAAAGTGAATTCTGGGAATGCATTTCTTTGTATCTCTACGGTTATGACCAAATCACCACTCGGCCATGCTGTAGAGTGTATTAGCAACCGGTGTACTGAGATATAATGCCACAGCTTTTCTCCAGCAGGAATTCTCATATATGCTATAACCGATGACTTTTAAGAACAATCATATCCACACACTTCGCAAAAATATGGCTTTTTTGATATTTAAAACAAGAATATCCACACACTTCATAAGAATGTTGCTTTTCCCTGGTGTGAGTTTTTTATGTCTCACAAAATTTGATTTTCTACAAAAAGAATATTCACGTACTTCACAAGAATGAGGCATCTCCCTTGAGTGATGTATTATATAAGTCACTAACGTAGATTCTGAGAACACACAGTTCACAAAAATATGGATAACGATAATGTATGAGAACAAGAATATTCACACATATCACAGAGCTCTGGTTTCTTTCTTTTTTATGTATTTTACTACAGTAAGTTTAAAGAGATCAAAGGGCTACTTCCTTGAGCTAATCTATGATTCAGTTTTGATTTAATCCTGGATCCGAGGGCTCTTTTAAGAATAGATACTGTTCACTTTATGACTGCTATTTGTATTTCGTTAGAGCTTGGTCTTCCAGAAATTGCTTCAAAGTATTTCTGAAAATTCTTTTTTCTAAAGCCAGTGGATCCTATTACAATCGGTAAAATGTTTATTTGTTTCAGAGACCATGTGGTTTTTAGATCATTTTTTAGGACCTGATATTTTTTTATCTTTTCCCGTTCAGCTCTATTGAGGCCAAAATCATTTAGGACAGTGACATCGATAATGATCCTTGTTTTTTGTGTCTATCTCGATTTCGGTGTATTTCTTTTTTTTTCTTGCAATCTGTGTTGCTGGTCCATCATATACATCGCCAGTATTTTCCAGTATGACACCCCCAAAGTTGTCAGCAAACTTTGCGACTGAGATTTGTGGGGGTAGGCGTTCATGGATGTCCCTCACTATTTCTATTGTCATATCTGTTGAGCTTTTAATATACTGCCCCATGCTTACTATGGTGGCACGATATGCATGGTTTATTTCAGTGAGACCGAGGCCACCCTTTTTCGTGATAGGTATATCCTGTCTATACATTGATTTCGATATATTATTTTATGTAAGGTTAGGACTTTCCTGGTCTTTGTATCTAACCTATTGATATTGCATTGAGGCCAGTCAATAATACCCATATGTGATGACAGGGATTGCAAGTTGATTTATTGCAGTTATTTTGTTTTGGGGGCTTAATTCAGATTTGAGTATCTTTTTAAGGCGTGATGTGTATTCTTGTTCCACCTTATGTCTCATTTTTTCATGCTCCACAGTTACATTTTCCTCTATACCGAGGTACTTATATGTGGCATCCTCTCCTAGGTCTTCAATGAAGCCATCATTGAACCGAATATTTTCGGATGTCGTCTTTTTTCCTTTTTTTATTGTGCATTTGGCACATTTGTCAAATCCAAACTCCATGCAGACATCCTCTGTAAAAGTCTTTACATTTTCAATCAGAGAGACAAGCTGTTTTTCTGTCTCTGCATAGAGTTTGAAATCGTCCATAAAAAGTAGATGATTTACTCTTTTACTTTTTTCTTTTTTCCTTCCCCTACTAAGACTGTACCCAGCATCACATTTTTTAAGGAGCTTGCTGAGTGGGTCAATAGTAAGAGAGAAAAGCAATGGTGATAGGTTATCATCTTGAAATATACCTCGCTGGACACTGAGATTTGAAGTTTGTATTGTCTCTTCCATGTGGTGTAGAGCCATTGATGTTTGCCACATGGTCATTTGTTTTTTAAGGAATGTCCTTATGCTCTCATCAACATTATATATTTCCAAACATCGCAGTATCCAGGAGTGAGGCACACTATCAAATGCCTCCTTATAGTCTATCCAAGCCATTGATAAGTTTCTTTGACGCTTTTTGCAGTCCTCCAGGATGGTTTTGTTGAGGAGCAGTTGGTCCTTTGTACCAAGTTTATTCCTGGTGCATCCCTTTTGTTCGTTTTCAAGGTACTCACCCTCGGTCAGGTGTTGATAGATTGCATCTGCAATCATTCCTGTAAGCCACTTGTATGTGGTTGGGAGGCAGCAGATAGGCCTGTATTTATTGGGCAAGTGAGTCTCTTGGCTCTTGGGTACCAGAGTGGTTTTACCAAGAGTTAACCATTCTGGTGGATCTTCCTCACCGCTGACAACACGAGTAAATGCCTGTGCATAATGTTCATGAAGTGCTGTCAGTTTTTTTAAGCCAGAAAATTGGGATTTTGTCAATTCCTGGGCTTTTACAGTTGCCAAAATGGGTGATTTTTTTCCTTAGAGCATCTTTCGTGATTTTTAGTGGTGGCATATTTTGTTTGCCCTTGACAGCCTCTTTAATTGTATATATCCACTCCCTCTCTTGGTGTTGTTTGGGATCCTCATACAGTGGCTTCCAGAATGACTCCACTTCTTCCTGTGACGGTGGCGAATTTACCTTGATTTCCTCTTTAATTAAATTTCTATACACCATCCTTGGGTTCTTGTCAAACAACCCATTCAATGACTTGGACTCCATTTTCTTTTATTTATTTTTTATTTGTGCAGCTAAAGCTATTATTTCAGCTCGGTTTTCTGCTACCTTAGCGCTTAGCTGCACTTGGTTATGAAGAGAATAGTCAGTTTTAAGTTTATTCATCTTCTTTTTTAATTTTTTCCCTGGGCTGTCACATAACAGAAAGGCAGATATCCGGGATGTTTCCTTTCGGAGTTTTAATATTTTCTGTTGAAGCCTACTTTTCCCCAGTGTGAGTTCTCATATGTATAACTAAATTTGATTTTCTAGTAAAAGAATATCCACACACTTTACAAGAATGTGGTTTTTCCCCAGTGTGAGTTCTCATATGTCTCACTAATGTTGATTTTTGGGAACAAGAATATCCACACACTTCACAGGAATGGTGCTTTTCCCCAGTGTGAGTTCTCATATGTCTCAATAATGTTGATTTTTGGGAACAAGCATATCCACACACTTCACAAGAATGTGGCTTTTCCCCAGTGTGAGTTCTCATATGTGTCACTAATGTTGATTTGTGAGAAAAAGAATATCCACACACTTCACAAGAATGTGGCTTTTCCCCAGTGTGAGTCCTCATATGTTTCACTAAATTTGATTTATTAGTAAAAGAATATCCACACACTTCACAAGAATGTGGCTTTTCCCCAGTGTGAGTCCTCATATGTTTCACTAAATTTGATTTATTAGTAAAAGAATATCCACACACTTCACAAGAATGTGGTTTTTCCCCAGTGTGAGTTCTCAAATGTATCACTAATGTTGATTTTTCAGTAAAAGAATATCCACACACTTCACAAGAATGTGGCTTTTCCCCAGTGTGAGTTCTCATATGTGTAACTAAATTTGATTTTTTAGTAAAAGAATATCCACACACTTCACAAGAATGTGGCTTTTCCCCAGTGTGAGTCCTCATATGTTTCACTAAATTTGATTTATTAGTAAAAGAATATCCACACACTTCACAAGAATGTGGCTTTTCCCCAGTGTGAGTCCTCATATGTTTCACTAAATTTGATTTATTAGTAAAAGAATATCCACACACTTCACAAGAATGTGGCTTTTCCCCAGTGTGAGTTCTCAAATGTATCACTAATGTTGATTTTTCAGTAAAAGAATATCCACACACTTCACAAGAATGTGGCTTTTCCCCAGTGTGAGTTCTCATATGTATAACTAAATTTGATTTTTTAGTAAAAGAATATCCACACACTTCACAAGAATGTGGCTTTTCCCGACTGTGAGTTCTAATATGTCTCACTAATGTTGATTTTTGGGAAAAAGAATATCGACACACTTCACAGGAATGGTGCTTTTCCCCAGTGTGAGTTCTCATATGTCTCAATAATGTTGATTTTTGGGAACAAGAATATCCACACACTTCACAAGAATGTGGCTTTTCCCCAGTGTGAGTTCTCATATGTGTCACTAAATGTGATTTTTTAGAACAAGAATATCCACACACTTCACAAGTATGTGGCTTTTCCCCAGTGTGAGTTCTCATATGTGTCACTAATGTTGATTTGTGAAAAAAAGAATATCCGCACACTTCACAAAAATATGGCTTTTCCCCAGTGTGAGTTCTCATATGTATTACTAACTTTGATTTTTCAGAACAAGAATGCCCGCACACTTGACAAGAATGTGGCTTTTCCCCAGTGTGTGTTCTCATATGTATTACTAACATTGATTTGTAAGGAAAAGAATATTCGCACCCTTCACAAAAATGTGGCTTTTTCCCAGTGTGAGTTCTCATGTCTCCTTAAGTGTGTTTTTGAGCACTAGAATATCCACACACTTCACAAGAATGTGGCGTTTCCCCAGTGTGAGTTCTCCTATGTTTCACTAAGTTTGATTTTTCAGTAAAAGAATGTCCACACACTTCACAAAAATGTGGCTTTTCCCCAGTGTGCGTTCTCATATGTATTACTTTGATTTTTGAAAACAAGAATATACAAACACTTTATAAGACTGTGGCTTTCCCTTTTTGTTTTATTTTACTTCAGTCGAAGTTCTCAGAAATCAAGGGGCCCACAACCAGGGGCTAACACTTGAACTCTATATGAGATACATAGATATTCGAATGTTCTGTTTAAATTCTTTATCTCTCAATCACAGTGTGAGTTCTCATATGCTTCAGTAAATATGATTTTAAAAAAAAGGATATCCACACACTTCACAATAATATGGCTTTTCCCTTATGTATATATTCATAACTAAATTAAATGTTCAGTGACCAAGATGCTCACTACCAAGTTATAAACAATATGTCATTTTATCCAGACTTTTCAGTTTTAATCTGGAGTTTTTTTTATGCAAGTCAGATTTTATGCGAAATAAATTTCAATTGTTTTAACTTTTCATTTATTTGATAAAAGATATATTGTAGTGTAAAAGTTAAAATATTCTCTTTTCTAAATTAGCAGATTTTTATGAAATGTTAAATTCGATATCTCATTATTTATAAAAACATTAAACAAAAATTCACAAATTTAAATATGATGTTCGCATCACTATTTGCTAAACAATCCAGATAAAATAACCCTTCTCACATGTATGTATAATAATGTTGTGTTCAGGGTTTTTTTGTTGTCTGCCACGTAAGGAAATAATTGCATATAGAATAATAATAATAATAATAATAATAATAATAATAATAATGTATAGAATACTGTTTCAGGATAAGGATGATCACTTAATATTCAGTAAAACCATTCTAGCAGGAACATCTGCAAATAAAAAATAAATGAAATTTGATATTTTTATATAATTTTTTATTTTAAGCGTGCCAACAAAACAAGAAACATAACTTTATAAAACATTTAAAAATCACAGAAATAAACACTTCATTCACATTCATATTGTTTTAATGTTTAATAATATTCATAGTATTTTGTAATAGATAAATGAATTATGCAATTAATAAAGTAAAATAAACAATAATAGATTAATAATTTTAGGTATAATAAGCATACAACTACCATCGTTGCTACTGAACAAAAGACGTCAAATAACAGATCTTCACATGCGGACTGTTTCCAGGAGATTTAGTGTAACACCTGGGTCGGTCCCACGCCAGCTGATCGTGTTATAATATTGTTTAAATGTTAATATATAAGGAATTATTCAATAAATCGAAATAAACAATAATATAGTAAGAATTTGTAGGAACAATAATACTATTGTTAATAATAAACTAATATATTGCTAATAATATACATGCAACTACCATAGTTGCTATTAAAATTAATAAAAATATATTGCTAACCATAGAAATATATTAAACAATAATACAATAAAAGTGAATTTAAATACTCAGTAAATTAAAATTAATAATACAAATCAATATATAATCTAGTTACTTAGCAAGGGATACTAACATGGTCTTTTCAAATAGTTTTCGTTTTAAATAAAATGTATGTAAATATAGCCACTTATTTATAAAGTGTTTGATATTAAACTGGATATTTTCCTACATGACATATTTGTTAATAGTGATAATAGCGAATTTAATACAACAGAATTTTAAGAAAGCAAAGTTTTCATTCATAACGAGGTCCCTGAACAGAGAATTAATGAAGATCAACAAGTCAAACAAGTTAATCTTTGTTTCTGAATCTTGCCGATATTTAAGGTGTTTTGTGTAGACAGAGCGGCGACCACTGCTGACTGCAGTGAATTTGTCAATACAACCAGCTTATTAACTACTTTAAAGCATTTCTCTCTTTACCGTTGAATGTTTTCAAGTCTACAGCTTTGAATAGAAAGGTACTGGAATATGATGATGTATTACAACGAGAGTATTGAATAGAACAGAGAATTGATGAAGAGTAACACTAGATCAACAAGTCAAACAAATTAATCTTTGTTTCTGTATCTTGCCGATATTTAAGGTGTTTTGTGTAGACAGAGCGGCAAGCACTGCTGATTGTAGTGGATTCGTCCTTACAACCAGCTTGTTAACGAGTTTAAAGTATTTCTCTTTAAACTATGCTAATTCAATTAACCCTGAGTATCCCTATTGCACTTAATTATACTTTACGGTTTCTATGCAAATTTTACTCAGCCATTAAATTGAGGTTATAAATAAAGGTTGTAAATAAGATGTATGTGTTTAAATTGAATCACAAATTTAAAGCCTTTTTTAAAGTTATGTTTTACAGAATAGTAAAAAAATCGTGCAAATTGCAAAGAAGTTTTAAACTGATATTTTGTTTCATATTACGGACCATACGTCGGTTGCAATAAAATTAGCTATTGTGCAGATTGGTGAAACTTTGTTTTAATTTTTCATCTACCACTATCCATTTTGTTTGTAGTTTATGATGGTCAGGCTATAAACGTCATAAAATTAGTTTTGAGCTTTTAAGAGCTCTTTTGCAGAATAATAAAAAAATCGTGCAAATTAAAAAGAAGTTATAAATTCATATAATTGTTACATGTAAAATACCAGACGTCGTTGACGATAAAGTTAGCTAATGTGCAGGTTGACAAAGTCTAGTTCTCATTTTCAGCTGCCAATATTCATTTTGCATGTGGTTTATGATGTTCAGACCATATGGTATGACGTCATAAATTTGGTAAGAGTTGTATAGAAAATACATCAACAGTATCTTGGACAAGTTGTATTATGTGTAAGGAGTGTGTAACAGCTCACCTGCCAAGTCGATTGGTCCTTAAAATATTTAGGCGTTATATCAATATATATATAGGCTTACCTAACATTTCTGAGGTCCTGGATATGACCCTAAACTATATCCGATGGTGAGGCCCCAGCTTGCAGGCCTTAGGGAGTGTGGAGCCACCCTTTAATTCCCATTGCTCCCAGGTCCACTCTGACCCGGAGTGGTAGTACCTGTTAGGGTACAAATTTGTAGGGGGTGTATCAATACAAATTCATCTTCACATAATAATCAGACAATATATATTGTGCAGCTGTACTTCATTGTTTATTGAGCATTGGATTAGATAGCCTTACCTAACATTTCTGTGCTGGCACTATACAATTTTGTGTGTGGTTTATTAAGTGCAAACTTAAGAAGTATGAAGTCATTTAATTAGAACTAGAGCAGAAGTTGTTTACAGGAGAGACTTTATAGAATTTTATGATCTCCACAGAATATGTTCTTACAAAGTGCTGAAACATGTTGGATTTAAATTTACGACCCTAGTTTTTAAGAGTTTGTAACAGTTACTATTTTTTAAGTTGTTTTTACACAATAATTAATATATTTTTTCAAGTTTAAGAAAAGTTTTAAATTATTATATGTTTTGGAGTCAATGAAAATTTTACGTTTGAAATTTTATATACCCACATTTCACTAATGTTTTTTTACACTCGAGGATAAGGGTCGATTAGCATACATGTTTATTTTGGACTTGAAAATGACGATATTATAGTAAGCTGGAAAGAAGGCAAATGGAAGAGTGTGCATTCTAAGAAAGAAACTTTGTTCATGGAATCTATGTTTATGTTTAGGCACAGATAAAGAGTGGAGGAAATTATTGATAATTTTTTTCAGCTAGACGAGTGTTTCTCATGAAAGTTTGGCGAGAGGGACTATAAACTGGAGCTCAGACGAGCACTTGCCATGAAAATAATGATAAAGCAGAGACAGGCTGTGAGAAAGAATTTGCAGGGGAGAGAAAATGGCATCACCCACTAGACTATGAAGTCTACTTTTAATTTGGTTAAGGCAGGGAACATGTGTTGGAATAGATACATCGAGATCATTGCCAAGACTGCTGCGAAGAAGGTGGGCTCTCTCTACCCTGCTAGAAAGTTACCTACACTTGAAAATATCCTATACCTATACAAAGTTAACATTCGCCCATGTATGGAGTACTGATGTGACATTTGGGTTGGTGCATCTGCTACTAGTCTATTGCTCCTGGGCAGGGTTCAAAAGAGAGTCGCCAACCTGATAGATCCTGAACTTTCATCTAAGCTTCAGCCGATGTCCCATCAACAAAATATTGTATCCCTCTGCTTGTTCTACAAGTATTTTAATGGTGGATGTTCTGACGAACGACAAGCTATTGTACCCCCTTAATGAAAATCCCCCCGACAAACCCAACAAGCAGCAAAGTCCCACCCCTACACAGTAGAGATCCTTAGATGTCTGAAAGCCTTCTAATTGTTTCTTTCCCAGAACTGATAGACTTAAAAATTATCTGACATCTTGCTGCCCAACTCCCCAAGTAGTACCCCTGTGCCTTATGTCCCTGATAGTAGCCCCCTACATCAAAGTGGCAATGTGTCTTGTTTGGGGTGAAAATGTAATCATTTTTTTTTTTAATGGTAAACGCATAGTTTTCCACTCAAAATGGCTGCCGACTGTGAAGTCCACTTGCACATTCTTTATTTTAAATCGGGTACTTATGCAGAGAGTGATCCACACACGCACAAACACACACACACACACACACACATATATATATATATATATATATACTAAATAGGTGGTGCTAGTGCACTTACTGAGCTGCGCTATTTTTTAATCGTATTGTTAAAAATGCACATATTTTACTAAAACGTGTGTTATTTCTGGGGAAAATGCTTATATCTAACATAAATACAATAATTTAATTTAAAAATTTTTTCGGTATTTAATTGTTTTAACAGGTAAATTAAAAAAAATCTTGGTGCTAGTGTACTTACTGATCCGTGCTATTTTTTAAATCGTATTTCCAAGTTTACTTAAAGTTTTATGCTATGTTTTTTTTTATTCAATTGTAAGGTTGAAGTATTGAATAGGTATAAAACCCCCTCTCCTCCCCACGTTAAGGATGGCTTTTAAAATAATAACGTTATTATTTCAGCACGGATCAATAAGTGCACTAGTACCAAATAAAACAAAAACCGAAAAAGCAGTTTTTGTGTTCAGTTGTTTAACAATTCAATCAACTTCGAATCAAATTATTGTGTTTATGATAAACATTAGGATTTTTGCAGAAATCACGTAAACTTTACTGGAATAAACACATTTTTATTCACAAAATGAATATTTTTATTGGATTGCAATAAAATTAAACCTTTTTTATGTTTTACGTTATTTTAAGAATCAATATTTTTTAGGGATGGTTAGTTGGTTGTTTTTATTTTACGGCATATCAACCCTTTTCGAGTTATTTAATGCTGAATCCAAAGATTTTGAAGAAAACATTTTTTAATAGAATATATTTGTTGTTTTCATGTCGGTTTCTATTTAACCCATAATTGGGACCCTAACAAGTACTACCACTCCAGGTCAGAGTGGACCTGGGAGCAATGGTAATTAAAGGGTGGCTCCACACTCCCCAAAGCCCACAAGTTGGGGCCTCACCACTGGATATAGTTCAAGGTCATATCCAGGACCCCCATTGAGGGACTTTTACCCTCTGCAGGGGGGCAGTCGGCGTATTCTAATGCCCCACCGACAGGGCCTATTTTTTAGGGAGATTGCAAAAAAAATGTTTTGTGGAGTCCATAGCAATACATCACTCACCAATTCATGCTTGCTCCTCAGACAATGACCGGCTGATGGTATTAGCTATGGCAGGTAGATTGCCATAAAGTTGCTGCTTTGTGGGATGATTTTGTCAAGATATATTTAATATTGTTCTTAGCATACGGGTGTATGTGCCGTCTAGTTTTCTTTCCAATCTTTCGGTGAGTGTCCAGGTTGTAGCACCATAAACAAGGACAGACTCTACCACTGCCCCGAAGAACTGCCTTTTCAGTTTGTCAGCCAGTCTCGAAATAGCCCATCCAATGCATTCCATGCTTTTGAGATGCGAATTCCGATATCTCTCTGTGTGGAAACTAGGTTGCTGCCCAGATACGTAAACTCAGCGACTTCTTTCAGTGTTGATCCATCAAAAGCCCTGATCTCTCCCTTCACATTGAAAGTCATAAACTTTGCCTTATCCCCATTTATGTGGAGACCAATGTCATTTGCATATATATATATATATATATATATATATATATATATATATATATATATATATATATATATATATTAAATACAGAAAAAAATAGTTTTTGTTCAGTTGTCTAACAATTCAACCAACTTCGAATCAAATTATTGTGTTTATGATAAACATTAGAATTTTCGCAGAAATCACGTAAATTTTACTTAAATAAATACATATTTGTGCTAATGCAGAGAGTAATCCGCGCTATTTTTTAAATCGTATTTCCAACTTTAATTAAAGTTTTATTATATGTTTGTTATTAAATTGCAACGTTAAAGTACAGAATAGACCCCCTCCATATGTTAAGAATGGCTTTTTAAATAATAACCTTATTATTTCAGCACGGATCACTCTTTGCATGAATACCCACATTTTTATTCACAGAATCAATATTTTTATTGGATTGCAATAAAAGTAAACCTTTTTTTATGTTTAATATTATTTTAAGAATCAATATTTTTGAGGGACATTGCAAAAAAACAACACTGTTTCAGATTATTTAAAAAGTTATTGAATGGGATTTTTTTAAAGCGTAAAAAAATAACTTGCCTTTCATATTGTAAACTTATTTTAATATTTAAATTTTACTTAAATAAACACATTTCGGTCAATGTCAAGTTTCTTTCCAATTCCCCAAAAAACTTTAAAATGACAACTTGAATAGGTTTTCGGTGATGCTGAAAACGAATATCACATTTAAATTTCGGGCAGATAAGTAGTTTTCATAATATGAAGAAATTACTTTTTCAATAAGTGGGGGATCACTTTCCTATATAAAAGTAACGTAAAATGAGCACCCACTTTCTGGTCACTTAGTAATTTCTTCATATCATAAAGCAATTTTTATTTGCGATATTCGTTTCCAGCACCCCCAAAAACCGGCGTTGTTTTTTACTATGAGATTCATTCATTTTTTTAGGTTTCAAATTTATTTTATATGACGAAATTATTAGGTGACCAGTAGGCAGGTGCTTTTTTTACATGAAATTTATATAAGACAGTGAGTGAGCCAATCTAACACTTTTTAAAAAGTACTTTCTTCATATCATGAAAACTACTTATCTGCCACAAATTTAATTGTGATATTCGTTTTCAGCATCATTGAAAACCTAGAAAAGTCGTCATTTTAAAGTTTTTTGAGGAGTTGGAAAGAAACTTGACATTGACCCACATGGTCACATTTCATATATATTTTATTCACGAAACCAATATTTTTATTGGATTGCAATAAAAAAATAAACTTATTTTAATATTTAAGATTATTTTAAAGTTGTTGAATAATATTATTGCAAAGTGAAAAAAATAAACTTACCTTCCATTCCAGAAAATTAATACGAAAAAAAATCGTTTTTCTTTTGTGTTCAACGCAGAAAATTTGTTTGTTTGTTAGGATTTCTTAATATAATCTTTAGTAAATTGATACAAATTTTGTTTTGTGTGTCCAATTCATTAAGCAATTAAATATATGAACAAATAAAACAATCAAAACTAAAAGACAAAAAACACGATTTAAACGTGAAATTATTACAAGAAGAAGAAATCAACTGCTTCAGAACAAAGAACTTATGTTCATCGTAAAACGGTGTAATCATTATTTTGTTCCTCGTGTAAAAGATTGAACATTTCATTATGATTTGGATTAGTCGAACTACTGTTTACATCCAAGATGAGAACAGTAATCCAAATAATCCAAATATAAAAAAATGCAAAACTGAATATTTCACATAAACAATTCAAAAAGGAAGGAATTGAACAAATAGCGAAGTCAATCAAATAACAAAAACTAGATTTGAACAAACAAGAAACAAAACAATAATCACATGATTACATTATGAAAATTGCGACTTATTTTTATCAGATTCGATTCAGTTAAATTTACGATGACCTTAACTTAGAATTCCAGACTTAAACCTGATGTTTTACATGCAATCAACATCAAACGACTAACGATGGAAGTGTAGTACCAGTTTATAGTTTGTTTGCACATTTCAGCCATGTGTCGCGTTAGAACCATTCTGGCTTTACTTGTAATGCTTTGCGTCCTCCCATGTATTACCCCCTCCTTTGATAGAGAAGTAACGCAATGTTGTAAAATGTCCCGACTCGCAGATGTGAATATGAGAAAAAATACAACAGAACAAAACTTGATATTTAACAACATTCAGATCGCCGTGTAATTTGATTGCACTCTACGGGTGTATTTAATATATATATATATATATATATATATATATATATATATATATATATATATATATATATATATATATATATATATATATATATTTATTTATTTATTTATTTATTTATTTGTGTCCCTTTATTTGTAAACATTACATTCCCAAAATTTGGGGTGGAATTAATTGTTCTACGTATGTATGCATGTATGTATGTATGTATGTATGTATGTATGTATGTATGTATGTATGTATGCATGTATGTATGTATGTATGTATATATATATATATATATATATATATATAATATATATTTTACATATATATCCATATATATATACATACACACATATATATATATATATATATATATATATATATATATATATATATATATATATATATATATATATATTAATAAATGTTAAGGGGTACAGAATTTATATACAGTTTTAAATATAATGGGCGGAAGTCTCTCGAGAGCTCTTTCAGCTATCATCTCATCAGGAGAAAATCGATAGCCTAAAATAATAATACTATGTCGAAAGTAAAGAGTTCTGATGGGGAACTGTTTAATGTGCCAAAAATACGGGGACACTAAAATAAAGTTTATTAACGTTTAAAAAACGATTAAAATATTGGCACAACGAGGGGTGGGGGAGAAAAGATTCAAAGTTCCCGAAAGAGAAACAATGCGTTAGATGTTTCTTTCTGCCGGCACAAATAAGCTTTCCGCATGGCAATAGAGACCGACTCCAAAATATTTAAATAGTTTCTGGAGTCCGCTCTATGTAGCACCTCGAACCATTCCAAAGTCTAGCCGTTTCAGGAAAGAAACTATTAGAATAGAAAGATGTCTGGCATCTTTGCACCTTAACAGTGAAAGGGTGAGATTTTATTGCTAAGCAGGTTTTTCAAGGATCTGTACGTCGAGGGGCACAATTTAATCCTAGTTTCATCACAATAGGCCGTATACACACACACACACACACACACACACACACACACACACACACACACACACACACACACACACACACATATATATATATATATATATATATATATATATATATATATATATATATATATTCCAGGTTTAAAATATTAAAACGTTAAGGTTGTGCTTATATGTTTAAAATCAAACGAGGTTAATTAATGAATACTAAAGTCAAAATATCAAAGTATGAACATTTAAAATCTTACAAAGTAAAGATTTTAACAATGTTAGTGAATAGGAAAATAAAAA
>NC_136527.1:195023152-195098152 GCF_053919585.1 Euprymna scolopes
AGCATTTTTCTTTTTGTCTTATGTAGTTTTTAATGCATTTAAATTGATCTAAAGCATTTTTATTTTTGTCTTCTGTAGTTTTTAATGCATTTAAATTGATCTAAAGCATTTTCTTTTGTCTTATGTAGTTTTTAATGCATTTAAATTGATCTAAAGCATTTTTCTTTTTGTCTTATGTAGTTTTTAATGCATTTAAATTGATCTAAAGCATTTTTCTTTTTGTCTTCTGTAGTTTTTAATGCATTTAAATTGATCTAAAGCATTTTTCTTTTTGTCTTCTGTAGTTTTTAATGCATTTAAATTGATCTAAAGCATTTTTCTTTTTGTCTTCTGTAGTTTTTAATGCATTTAAATTGATCTAAAGCATTTTTCTTTTTGTCTTATGTAGTTTTTAATGCATTTAAATTGATCTAAAGCATTTTTCTTTTTGTCTTCTGTAGTTTTTAATGCATTTAAATTGATCTAAAGCATTTTTCTTTTTGTCTTATGTAGTTTTTAATGCATTTAAATTGATCTAAAGCAAGCGGGTTACAAAAACATAAGCACTAAACATTTCTATATTCGTTCTTTTCTAGAGGGGATTCAATGATAAACTTGTGTGGCTTAACAGGTGCTTCTGCAGTTTAATTAACCATTTTCCCGTAAGTAATGCGCTAACATTTACCGATTAGAATACCAGTTAACATTTTTAGGAGATTTTACTGTTTTTTGTTTATATTGGGGTAGGAGTTGGCGTTGGGGCGGTCCAACACCCCTCCTCCTCTCCAATTTAAACAGAAAACAGTAAAATCTCCTATAAATGTTAAATGGTATTCTAATCGGTAAGACAAAATAAAGGAAAAATCCCCTCCCCCCAAAAGTGCTATAATGCATTTAAAAAAAAATTGTTTTAGACAACTTTTTCCTCTAATTTTAAATTGTGCCCCAATAAAAAAACTAAAATTGGAAAATTCTATGTTCTGAAAAAAAAAAAATGGAAAATTCTGTTTTGAAAAAAAAATCTTTTTCTTTTCTTCTTGTTTTATTTCTTTTTCACATATTTTTTAATACGTACGCTATATGAGAAGCGGTTTACTACGCGAAGGCACATTTAACAGCCGCCGTTTATGCTACCGCGCACGCGCGTAGCGTAAACGGAAGCTGTAAAATTGGCGAAAAATAGTCTCTGGGTTCAGGGGTTGATACCTTGCAAACGGTAAATTTGCGACAGGTTTAATTTACAGATTCGATGTCAGCGACATCGAATACCCTAAAAAAAACTAAGTTAGAGTAGTCGGTGTTCTGTTGTAGCGTACCTAGACACTATATATACAAATGTATGCAGATTTAAGTATAATTCAGAGGTTTGAAAATAGTTTTTTTTAACCAATTGTCATAAAAATTTTAACCACAGAATAGTATTATCAAGACCGTCTTAAAAGACAAGATGGCCGAGGGGCAAAAATAATTTAATCTGCTGACGTCATCACGGATAGTCCATACCGGTGACACCGGTAGTCACCGGTAGGCATTCGTAACGTCTTAAAGTCAGTGTAATATTTCTTTTTTTATTAAAATGCCTTCACGGTGCATCGTTCCAACTTGCTGAGGAAATTATCGTAAAGGACCAAAAAGTGACAGTATTTTCATTTCCGAAAGATAAAGAATTATAATGCAGTAAAAAAAAAAAAAAAAAAGATTTTACACCATCTCCATTCAGCAAAGTAAGTTTTAACGTAATCCCCCCCCTGTATTTAACACGATGTAACTATAATTTAATTCAATATTATCATCCTAAATGTTCTACCATTCAAAAGAAGAAGCTTCAAATAAATTGCTAATATTAAAAAAAAAATTTTTACAGCATACAAAACTAATGAAAATGCGAGACAACATCGACCCTTTAAAACACGATTTTTTAAAGCTGTTGACACACGTTTTAAAAATCTAACAATAATTTATTTTTCTGAAATTTTTCAATATTTAAAAATAAATTATGCCAGCTGATAAAATTTTTAAACTTTTTTTTAAAGCTAGAAAGATAAAATTTAAAAATACTTATATATATATATATATATATATATATATATATATATATATATATATATATATATATATATATATATATATATATATATATATATGAAACTAAACTAAAAAAATTAAAAAAACGCGCGTTCACTCGTGGTCTTAAACAGTCTTGGCCTTCGGGACCAGATCAAAGTGTAGTATCTGTTCTCCAGATGCTGCATTCTATTTCTTGTTCTCTTTCGGTGGAGGAGAAATCCTTCACGACTGAGACAATTTTAATTTTTGTACCTTTTCTCCACGTTAAAAAACGACCCTGGTGTCTAACTCTGTCCCGTGGGGAGGCATAGTAAATAAGTACAATTCATTTCATTAACGTAATTGGGTTTGTATTACTGTACACAGATTCGAAAAAGTTGTCAAAAACAAATATATAACAAATAAATGTTATCAAAGGCAAGATAAGTTACTTTTCTACCAAATATTTT
Organism: Euprymna scolopes; assembly: GCF_053919585.1. Taxonomy (NCBI): domain Eukaryota; kingdom Metazoa; phylum Mollusca; class Cephalopoda; order Sepiida; family Sepiolidae; genus Euprymna; species Euprymna scolopes. The sequence goes on from NC_136527.1 coordinate 195,025,648, forward strand.
TCGTGTTTTTATTCAATGTAACATGTTTATTCAGCTCGAAAAACAGTGTTTACCGATGTATTCGAAAATTCAAGATGGCGTCTGATTCTCTCTTTAACACGGTAAGTTTGGGATAAGGGGTTATAAATAAAAAAACTATACAACATACTATTAAAAACCCGCCGAATATATGTCAACCTATGTCACGGTAACATATATTGAGCGAGTTTTTAACAGTATTTTATCCAGTTTTGTATTTATAACACCTTATCCCAAACTTACCGTGTTAAAGAGAGAATCAGACGCCATCTGGAATTTTCGAATACATCGGTAAACACTGTTTTTCGAGCTGAATAAACATGTTACATTGAATAAAAACACGAAAAATATATCCAGTTTGGCAGAAAAGTAACTTTTTGACAACTTTTTCGAATCTATGTGTACAGTAATACACACCCACGTATTTTAACAAACTGAAAATATGGATATAAAAAAATGATTTTGCATGTTATTTTTGTTATGTGGTGAAATAATCTTAAATAAGAAACATGATTTTTTCTTTAGGTTAATTTTTTTACTGTGCAATATTTCATGAATTTATTAAAAATATTGTTTTTGATTTTGAAAAAATATTGTGGTTCATTTTGATTTAAAAATATTCATTTTGATTTTAAAAAAAAGTTTAATTTTAATATTTGTTTATTGTCTTAACTCATATCAAATGTCTTGCTTGTGTTCTGCTTCAAATATTCATAATCTTACATGCATAATTTTCATTTAATTATATTAAATAAACTTCAAGTTTATTTCAAATCAAATCGTGTTCCTTCACTTTTTTAAAATGTAATTTATAAGTAATTAAAGAACGCATTCTAATCTTTAAAATCTATAATACAACGAAATATTCAATTGCTTATAATATACTTAAACAAATAACTTGTGTTTTTTTTAATTATTTTTTTATTATTAATATTAGATGAGTTTCAGTATAAATCGTGTTCTTTCTTTATTTCTTTATTTTAAACCAATTTTGAAGTTTTGTAACGCTGTCTGTAAAAATTACTGTTCATTATTGACAGTCTACGAGTTCCACATATCTTGCTTGTTGGGACCTCGGCGATGACGTCATTTTTTCAGCTGGCCGGCCATCTTTATAACGAAGGCCACGGTATTATAATCTTCAAAAAAACCTGCAAATTGTTATGCAGCTTCGTCCCATGGAACCAGATATGAGCATTTCAATATTCAATTTGGCTACGAGTATGTATATATTATTCCACCACGAATTCCACGAATTGAAAAAAAATGTAGTGTTTGCAATTAAAGGGGCATAACTCCAAGAATAGTTACCTTCCCCTGCCAAAATATATATCGCGTAAATAAAATCGCGTTTGATCAAGTTGTACGACAAGTAGGAGTTAAATATCGATTTGTGTTTTGATCTATTTTCTCGCATATTCACACTCGGAAGCCGAAGCATTTTACCACATTCTACTACTTCCTCATCAAAGAAGGCGTTATTGCATGGTATAGTATAAGAACCGATTTGGCCTTCGGGACAAGATCAAAGTGTAGCATCTGTTCCGACAGATGCTGCAAAGCTAAGACTAGCAAAGACCAGCTATGACTAGCAAAGACCATATGTGGGGGTAACCCCACATATCTGACCTTGGTCACTGAAGGATCAATCCTTCATACCAACAGTTTCTAATCCAGCTCCCACTTCCCACCTCTCGGGAGCTGGATCCCCTCTTTCCCTCCCCCTTCCCCCTATCTCCACATTAAAAAAACGGCCTCCTGCCTAATTTGCTCAGTGGGGAAGCAAATAAATAAAAAGATCAAAGTGTAGTATCTGTTCTCCAGATGCTGCACTTCTATTTCTTGTTCTCTTTCGGTGGAGGAGAAATCCTTCACGACTGAGACAATTCTTATTTTTGTACTTTTTCTCCACGTTAAAAAACGACCCTGGTGTCTAACTCTGCCCCGTGGGGAGGCATAGTAAATCGCTACAATCATGATAACGCGAAACATGATTGAAATGAACAAACAAATAAGAAACACGTACAACACTTTCATCGTTGTTCATTTAATGATGAGTTTATGTAAAACAGGCTAATTAGCAGGTTTAAGTCTGGAAACATGAGTGCAAGTTATCGTAGGTTTAACCGAATCGAGTTTGATAACAATAACTTTCAAGTCCCATTATGTAATCATGTGGTCATAGTTTAATTTCTTGGTCAAAATCTATTTTTGTCATTTGACTGACTTCATCTTTCGTGTAATTCCTTCCTTTTATTTGAATTGTTTGTGTGAAATATTCAGTTTTACAATATTTTTATATGAGCATTATTTGGATCATTCGGAATATTGTTCTCGCCTTGGATGTTATGATTTTTAAAGCTTCGTATATTTTAGTTTTAAATGAATTGAATACGAAATAGAAATTCACAATACAAGTACCGAAAAGGCTTAAGAATTGGCAAATATAATCTAAACTTGATAGGAAAACAGTTCGGCACATTTAACTAACCCAACAGCCATTTTTACACAAGGAACAAAATAATGACTACACCGTGTTATTACGATGACCTTACGTCCTTTGTTCTTTAGCAGTTAGTTTTCTCTTTAAATAATTTCACGTTTAAATCGTGTTTTTCATCTTTTAATTTTTATTCTTTTATATTTTCATACGTTTTATTTCTTAATGAATTGGACACACAAAACAAAAGTTGTATCAATTTGCTAAAGAAATCCTTACAAACAAAACAACTTTGTTTTGAACACAAATGAAAAAAAAACCGACTTCTCTCGTATTTAATTCCCTGAATGAAAGGTAAGTTTCTTTTTTAAAACATTTTTAAAAACTGTCATTCAACAACTTAAAAATAATCTTAAATATTAAAAAAAGTTTATTTTTATTGTAATTCAATGCGAAAGGTTAGTTCTATTTACGATTTAAAAATCCAGTTGAATAAATTTTAAAATAATCTGAAACAGAAAGCCAGTTCGTTTTTCCACCCCTTCAGAAATATTATTTAAAACAATTGATAAAAAAAGGGTTATTTTTATTGCAATCCAATAAAAATATTGATTCCGCTATGCTTTATAACAAACGTGAATAAAAAATTTATGATTGAACATTTTTTTCTTAAAATATAGTATTCACTCTGACAATTAGATTTAAATGTCCAAAATTTGTTTATTTAAGTAAAACTTACGTTATTTCTGAGACAATAATAATGTTTACCATAAACAAAAGTATTTAATTCGAAGTTGGTTGAATTATTAGGCAACTGAGCACAAAAAAACTTTGTTTGTTTTTCATTTTTTTTTTCATTGTTTTTGGTATTTAATTGATTTTATTTTTAAATATTTGTAAAAACAGTTTTCCGTGCAAATTGTGATGCTTTATTCAATATTTAAGATTATAGAATGAGTAACATTTTCTTTTATTTTATCTTTAATAAAGTTTACATAAAAATGATCACCCATTTATTGGCCATCACCAATTAACAGAAACTTAATGTCGAAAAACTAATTAATAAATATTTACTATCGAAGCCAACATAGTTTTACTGATTAAAAAAACATAAAATAAAAATCCCTTTTTGTTTGCCATTACGTCTGAAAAGTCATTATAAAATCTCCCGAAAAATAGAATAAAAAACACAAATTATTAATATTTAAGACTTTGTTATATAAATTTAACTTAAATTGAGCACCTACTATAAATTTAAGTCCAAATCGCAGTCAACGAGACATATAATCGTTCAGTTTAAAGTTTTTGTGGCGAGGAAGATAGGCGGGAAGACCTAGTATCGATTTTTGTTTTGATTTGAGTGGGATACGATAATAACCCAAGTGTTGTTAACTACTCTGTACTTTCACCTAACAATTTAATAAACCAAGATACCGTCTAAACATTGTCATACTACATATGCAGATGTGTCACAATTCAATTTATTGGTTGGCTTTCTTCGAGCAGTTTTTTAAATGTTCGATTCGTCAATGATTATCGGGACTTCCAGATGACTGTCTTATGTCAGGCGTTTTTTTTTTTTACTATTCTAGTATAAAAGCCGAGTGTAAATATTTATATTGTTTTAGTATAAAACCCGAGTGTAAATATTTATATTGTTTTACTGTAAAAGCCGAGTGTAAATATTTATATTGTTTTAGTGTAAAAACCGAGTGTAAATATTATATTGTTTTAGTGAAAAGCCGAGTGTAAATATTTATATTGTTTTAATGTAAAAGCCGAATGTAAATATTATATTGTTTTAGCATAAAAGCCGAGTGTAAATATTTATATTGTTTTAGCGTAAAAGCCGAGTGTAAATATTTATATTGTTTTAGCGTAAAAGCCGAGTGTAACTATTTATATTGTTTTAGTGTAAAAGCCGAGTGTAAATATTTATATTGTTTTAGTGTAACCCGAGTGTAAATATTTGTATTGTTTTAGTGTAACCCGAGTGTAAATATTTGTATTGTTTTAGTGTAAAAGCCGAGTGTAAATATTTATATTGTTTTAGGGTAAACCCGCATGTAAATATTTATATTGTTGTAGTGTAAAAGCCGAGTGTAAATATCTATATTGTTTTAGTGTAAAAACTGAGTGTAAATATTTACATTGTTTTAGTGTAAAAGCCGAGTGTAAATATTTATATTGTTTTAGTGTGAAAGCCGAGTGTAAATATTTATATTGTTTTAATGTGAAAGCCGAGTGTAAATATTTATATTGTTTTAATGTAAAAGCCGAGTGTAAATATTTATATTGTTTTAATGTGAGAGCCGAGTGTAAATATTTATAATGTTTTAATGTGAACGCCGAGTGTAAATATTTATATTGTTTTAGTGTGAAAGCCGAGTGTAAATATTTATATTGTTTTAATGTGAAAGCCGAGTGTAAATATTTATATTGTTTTAGTGTAAAAGCCGAGTGTAAATATTTATATATTTTTAGTGTTAAACTCGAGTGTAAATATTGATATTGTTTTAATGTGAAAGCCGAGTGTAAATATTTATATTGTTTTAATGTGAAAGCCGAGTGTAAATATTTATATTGTTTTAGTGTAAAAGCCGAGTGTAAATATTTATATTGTTTTAATGTGAAAGCCGAGTGTAAATATTTATATTGTTTTAGTGTAAAAGCCGAGTGTAAATATGTATATTGTTTTAGTGTAAAAGTCGAGTGTAAATATTTATATTGTTTTAATGTGAAAGCCGAGTGTAAATATTTATATTGTTTTAATGTGAAAGCCGAGTGTAAATATTTATATTGTTTTAGTGTAAAAGCCGAGTGTAAATATTTATATATTTTTAGTGTTAAACTCGAGTGTAAATATTTATATTGTTTTAATGTGAACGCCGAGGGTAAATATTTATATTGTTTTAATGTAAAAGCCGAGTGTAAATATTTATATTTTTTTAGTGTAAAAGCCGAGTGTAAATATTTATATTTTTTTAGTGTAAAAGCCGAGTGTAAATATTTATATTGTTTTAGTGTAAAAGTCGAGTGTAAATATTTATATTGTTTTAGTGTAAAAGCCGAGTGTAAATATTTATATTGTTTTAATGTGAAAGCCGAGTGTAAATATTTATATTGTTTTAATGTGAAAGCCGAGTGTAAATATTTATATATTTTTAGTGTTAAACTCGAGTGTAAATATTTATATTGTTTTAGTGTAAAAGTCGAGTGTAAATATTGATATTGTTTTAGTGTAAAAGCCGAGTGTAAATATTTTTATTGTTTTAGTGTAAAAGCCGAGTGTAAATATTTTTATTGTTTTAGTGTAAAAGCCGAGTGTAAATATTTATATATTGTTAGTGTTAAACTCGAGTGTAAATATTGCTATTGTTTTAGTGTAAAAGCCGAGTGTAAATATTTATATTGTTTTAGTGTAAAATCCGAGTGTAAATATTTATATTGTTTTAGCGTAAAAGCCGAGTACCATAGACTGGGTTGACTAAGACAACATTTTGAACGTCATAATTGTGCCAGATCAACAAAAATCATTGTAAACTCAATTTTTAAAATATATATTAGAGTGACTGATTGTGTGCATCAACTGCATAGCTTCAATGAGTAAATTCTTTTATTTCTATGTAGCACATGCCTATTTTGGTGCAGTCTTTGTCTCTCTGGCATGGGATGACTAAGACCACACTATCAAATTCTCTTATAAATCTCATTAAAACTGCATGGTTTTAGTAACCCTTCCTCCCTATGGGCTGACAAAACCACTGAAAAGACCCTTTACATGATCAGCTTTTTATGGCCTGACAGAATTTCAGGTTCAGAAAATGGCTAAAAAACTAAACCAACATGGATACCATGACAACAAACAAAAATGTAAGCAAAGCATAAAATGATAATATAATAACTTTAATACTTTAAGTAAATAGAACATCATGACGGCATCAAAAATTGAAAGTTTCAAAAATGTTTCACCTTTCAGTCTCATTCTCAGAGTTGGTTCCCTCCCCCTCAGTCAGTCACAGTTTTGTTGGCCTCGTGAATAGCCTCTCCACTTTCTGAGGCTGCTTGAGCCACCTCCTCATCCTCCGGTGCTGCTGGAGCCTCCTCGTCATTTCTCCAGTGCTCCAATGCTTTTCCCGGGAATGACGTCTACCTGTCTTCGATTTTCCCTTATGACTGGCCACTCCTCACCATGTCACAAAAGTCTCAGGTGGTTTAGAAATACCTCTGAGACTGAAGTGTTGACTCTGTCAATCTCCTCAGATTCTGCAGTCTTGGGCAAGCGATTGAGGATTGGCTGTGGATCCATGGGGTGAAAGCCACATTTGCAAAAGCCTGCCATTAGGTGCTCCCTTTGATTTGGGAGCTCAATCATTAATTTACAGAGCAGTTTTGGAAACCTGTCTTTAGGAAGAGTGACTGCAGTTTTGCTCCCTGATTGTTTCCACACAGTGAGGATAGACCTCCACTTCCTTTTCATTGGACCAAAGAATGCCACAGCAAGGGGTTGGCACAGATGTGTGGCGTATGGGGGTATTCTCAGTACATTCATGTAAAATCTGATTACGTGGTTGATACGATCAGGGTATTTTTCACCACGTTTGTCTTGTGATTGATGAAATTCTCTGGAGGGACTCGTTCTAGTGTCCTGCTCAACTCTGCAAAATATTCGTTGATCGAGCAAACCCTAACACTAGCTCATTTTTTTTAAATGTTTTGACACATGCGGTTCTTTATATGAACTTTGTGCCGCTTCATAAATGACTGCACCCAGTTATCACCAGGGACATTGTCCTTGAATTTATTCACAATCATTCGTAGATCGATGATGTCGAATGGGAACCCCTACTTTGACACAGCCAGCATGTGCTCGACAATGGCGTTCTCCATTAGGGATGAAATGATGGTCTGTCCACCTGGTGACTGCAGTAGTCTTTCACCCTAAGTCACCTGAAAGTAGTATTGCAGCTTTGCACAACTAAGGCCCTGCAGACTTCACGTTGATACTTTCCTCCCTTGATGTCTGCTGCAGCCTTGATGAGGTTATCAGAGTCGAAAGCTTTGTTGTAAACCCTTGCGCCAGGTTTTGCCTTGTAATCTCTCGACATAGTGGATGAAGGTCGTTCGGTCGGTTCTTCAGTTCTTCTGGTTTTAATTGGAATGACGATGCTGAGGATATTAAAGAAAACAATATCCGGTATATTAGATTCCAAAAATAAACTATTCCCCCACTATCAAACAATCATGAGGTTGCTTGCACGGCAACTGACAAGGCTAATCTGCTTGCCAGTCGGTTTGCTTCAAACTCCACACTGAACTCGGTACACCACTCCCCCCCTGATTTTCCTCTGCCAACAAACGACACACTAGACGATTTGAAAATCACCCCTTCTCAGGTACATGCTATTATAAGACACCTAGACACCTCAAAAGCATGTGGAACAGATCTCATCCCGGCTGTGCTATTTAAAAAATGCTCTGCCGAGGTTGCTCCAGTTCTCTCCAAACTTTACAATAAATGCTTTAACGAATCTTGCTTTCCCGACTGCTGGAAAACTGCTTCTGTGGTACCAGTCTTCAAGAATTCTGGTGAATGAATTGACCCACTAAATTATCGCCCCATTAGCCTCCTCCCACTTTTCGCCAAAATATTTGAGTCCTTAGTTAATCAAGCCCTAGTCCAGCACCTAACAGCTGCGAAACTCCTGACTGACAAACAATATGGATTCAGGCAAGCCCGTTCAACAGCAGATATATTAACTGTAGTTTCTGAACGTATATACCATTCATTGGCAAAACAGGGGAGGGGAGAGCGGTAGCCCTTGATATATCTAAGGTTTTTGACATGGTATGGCACGATGGTCTTCTAAGGAAAATTAGATCATATGGAATCACTGGAAGAATTCATAACGTAATTAAATCCTTCTAAAGTAAGAGAAAAATCAAAGTTGTCCTCGACGGTCGTACATCTAAACAATATGACATAAATGCGGGAGTACCTCAGGGGTCTATCCTTGGACCTCTATTATTCCTGATATTCATAAATGACCTCCCTAATAAAATTGTTTCGGAGATGGGTATATTTGCCGATGACACCACTCTCTATAACAGATATGAGGGGAAAACAAATGAACACATATCGAAGGAAATGGCAGAAACACTAGAGGATGACCTCCAATCTGTAGTGGAATGGGGACAAAAATGGATGGTTACATTCAATGTTGCTAAGACTAAGCTTGTTTCCTTCAATAACTACAAGAAACTTCTCTACCACCAATAGCAATGGCCAAGAACCCATTGCCTGAAAGTACTTCTTTTAAAGTCCTCGGCCTAACGTTTACAGGGAATATGAACTGGAATAGATACATTGAGAGCATTGCCAAGGCTGCTGCTCGGAAGGTTGCCTTCCTCTACCATGCTAGAAAACTACTTACGCCTGACAGTATCCTGTGCCTCTATAAGGCCACCATTTACCCATGTATAGAGTACTGTTGTCACATCTGGGCTGGTGGATCTGCTGCTTGTCTCTCGCTCCTGGACAAGGTTCAAAAGATAGTCGCCAACCTGATCGGTCCTGAACTGTCATCTTGACTGCAGCTTCTGTCCCATCGACGAGATGTTGCATCCCTCTGCCTGTTCTACAAGTACTTTAACGGTGAATGCTCTGACGAACTGCAAACACTTGTACCTCCCCGGCGTAACTACCCCCGACAAATCCGACAAGCTACTAAGTCTCATCCCTTTACAGTAGAGATCCCTAGGTGCAAGAAAGCCTTTTACTCCAATAGTTTCTTCCCCAGAACTGCGGGTCTTTGGAACTCCCTTCCGGGATTCTGCTTTCCTAACTGCACTGATATGCAGAAGTTCAAGTGTAATGTTAACAAACATCTTTCTACTCATCTCCCTTCATAATGACCCTGCTAATTTAGTCCCGGATAGTGCTTCAATGTGGCATTGCGCCTTGTTTGGGGTGAAAATTGAATATAAAAACAAAAAAAAACCACATCTAAATGACAACATTGGTATGATATGAAGATTGAAATTACTAGGCTTTGGTAGGGATAGGACTAGGGTAAGTTTTAGGTTTAGAGTTTGGTCTAAAGTTCGGGCTTGGGTCAAGGTACCATTAAGGGTCAGAGTTACCTGGTAGTGTAAGAGTAGGGTCGTTTTTATGTCGGGACCCCCCCCCAAAAAAAAGAAGGCACTTTGACAGTATCCAAATAAATAGTAATTGTCTCAGTATGAAGGTCAAGGTCATATCGCAGAAATCCCTTGACCTTGAGATGTGTAACAGGTTCCATTCAGTTTCTTTCATAGAGATCTATAAGTAGCAAATTTGAAAAAAATCCGTGTCAGAAATGGTTTGTGCCCCCCCCCCCCAAAAAAAAAAATTTGTCGATTTGACATGGAATGAGCCTAGATTATTGTTTATTTTACTTAATTGCATAATTCGTTTATCTATTACAAAATACTATGAATAATATTAAACATTTAAACAATATGTATTAAATGTTTATTTTTGTGATTTTTAAATGTTTTAAAAAGTTATGTTTCTTATTTTGTTGGTAGGATAAAAATAAACAATCATATTAAAATATATTATTTTATTTTATTTCTTTATTTTTTACAGATGTGTGTGGAAATAATTCAGTATTGCTTATAACTAAGTAGTGATAATCTTTTTCCAGGATCAATTCTATTTAAATATGTATGCACAGAGTAAAGAAAAGCTGCATCATTGTAAAATGTGTGGATATTTTTGTTCTAAAAAATCGAATTTAATGAAACATATGAGAACTCACGCTGAGGGAAAGCCACATTTTTGTGAAGTGTGTGGCTATTCTTTTTCAAGAAAATCGAATTTAGTGAGACATATGAAAACTCACCCTGATGGAAAGCCACATTCTTGTAAAGTATGTGGCTATTCTTCTTCTACAAAATCGAGTTTAGTGAGACATATGAGAAGTCACGCGTGGGGAAAGCCACACTTTTGTGAAGTGTGTGGATATTCTACTTCTATCAAATGGAATTTAATCATACATATGAGAACTCACACTGGGGAAAAGCCACATTCTTGTGAAGTATGTGATTCTTCTTTTTCTGTAAAATCTTCATTAAAAATGCATATGAGAACTCATACTGAGAAAAAACCACATTCTTGTGACGTGTGTGGATATTCTTGTTCTAAAAAATCAAAGTTAGTGACACATGTGAGAACTCACACTGGGGAAAAGCCACATTCCTGTGAAGTGTGTGGATATTCTTGCTCTGGAAAATCCATGTTAGTGAGACATATGAGAATTCACACTGGGGAAAAGCCACATTCTTGTGAATTGTGTGAATATTCTTCTTCTGAAAAATCAAAATTAATAAGACATATGAGAACTCACACCGGGGAAAAACCACATTCTTGTAAAATGTGTGGTCAATCTTTTTCTGAAAAATCGAATTTAGCTACACATATCAGAACGCACACAGGAGAAAAGCCTTATTCGTGTGGAGTCTGTGGATCTTCTTTTCGTCAACAATCTATTTTAATGAGTCATATGAGAACTCACGCTGTCACACAGTTATAAAGTCCTGTTGGGGGGCGCGGCTATTATACAATGCGATACAATGGTGTGTGTAAATATGTCCACCATCTGCTATGACTACTAAACACCTACAGCTACATACCTAAAAAATGGGGGTTATTAGGCCTAACGTAGTGATATGGGACAAGAGAGGAAAGTGGCAACCCTAGTTGAAGTAAGCATCCCTAATGGATCTGAATTTAGAGGGAGAAAAAACAAAATACCAAGAACATATATACGACATGCAAAGAAAGTGGAATCTTAAAAAGATATCCATCATATCCGTCATTATAGCAGCAAGTGGACTAATAGAAAAAGAATTTCAAAAACTATCTGGCGAATATATCCTGTGATCCAAGTGCAAGAGATGTGCGTGTGGATATTCTTTTTCTGCAAAGTCGTATTTAGTTATTCATATGAGTAATCACCCTCAAGAAAGAAGCCATATTGTATCGCTATTGTAGTTTAATTAACCAAATAATTGTATCGCTATTGTAATCTATAAAATCTTGTTTCATTAACCAAATAATTGTATCGCTATTGTAGTCTATAAAATCTTGTTTCATTAACCAAATAAGAACTCACACAAAAGAGCCCTCGGATATAAATTTAAATCATAACAGAATCAAGTGTTGGTTCCAGGAGTTAGCCCCTTGATTTCTTAAAACTTACTGAACTATTAAATTCTGCCAAATAAGATATCCTCAATATGGCTATAAAATGTAGTTAAATTAACCATATGAGTACTCACAGGAGTACCTTCTGGTTAGCTTCTTGGTGTTCTCGGTCTGAGCTATCAGTATGAGGACATATCACAAGATATGAACCCGAACAAAACTTCCATGAAAATAATGAATATGAATCCAAATAAGGAAAAATACTGCCAGGACATCGCCCAGTATAAAAAGGTCCCCAAAACACGTTTACGCACCACGTGTGAGGAAAGCTATTGTACAACTTCTCCCGATGCTTAAAGAGGATATATTACCACCAGCAGCAATCTGGCTAATGCATCAGCGTAGGAGCCAAGAGCCAAATGGTGGCTACCCATGAAATATCCATAATGGGACCTACAACAGATGTAATTCCAAACATCCAGATATTTACTGAACCACCTGACTCTTCATCATCAAACTCTGATGAGAGTTAAGATAGCACAGCTGACACAGAAGATGCCACGGATGACACCAAACCTAGTCTACTTAACAGAAGACGAACCCAACCAAGACTTAATAGAGGACCATCACCTCCATGATCTTTGAATCAAAAGCTAATTATTAACCAATCAACTGAACAAGAAATAGAAAAGCTTGCAAATAAAATCGAACTGACCAAAACAATGGAGATTGAAGAGTGACTCAAATTAATCCAAATCAAAACTGGGAAGACATTCAAAGTTACTGGAAAAAGTCAAGCTGTGACTGGCTAAAATAATAACATTGCTACATTCAACCTTAACTGACATAAAAGATGCTAATTTCGGTGCTGCAGATTATATGCAAAGTAAGCGAGCCCCAGAATACAGATTCAAAGACCAAAAGAGGAAATGAGGAGGAAGAGAGTCAAAATTGTAACACCCAAGTGAAATATCAAGCTTCAAAGAAAAATAGATACTTTCAGAAAAGAAGCTCCCAAATAATTTCCTATACTGTGAACCAAACGAGATCCCCACATTTCCTAAAACAATAAATAGAATGAAGATCATCAGCTTTTTGAAAAGAAAGCAGAATATGAAACTTTAATTAATGGATTAGCTGAACAGGCCAGGGGTAAAGACAATAAAATTAAAGCTAAACAAATCAATGGTCAGTTTGATCAAAACCCCTGATTAGTGTACCGAAATCTAACGAGAATCACAGTTTACCAGAGTTCAAACAGCACCAAGCAAAGAAGACGAAGAATGATTCTGGAGACATACACTCTATGGAGACCCAAAGCAACATCAAAAAACACAGTCGATTGAAAATGTGAAAGAAATCAACCAGAAAAATTGTCAGAAATTATTTTTACTTTAGAAAAAATAAATTTCTGCAATTTCCCATCCCCTGGCATTGATAAATTACCAAATATCTGCTTAAAGCAAGTAATATCGCTATATCCACATTATCTACTAACTTCAAAAAAAAAAGAAGAGGAGACACTAGAATGGTTAACTACCGGCATCACAAATCTCCTTCCCAAGACCGAAGAAACCCATCGTCATAGAATATAACCTAATGTTAAATATATTGTTGGAGCGATTCTTATTCACAAATTCCTGCATAGATAACCAATCAAATACCACTTAAAATATATAAAGCCTCTTAATCAAATTCTGACATCGGAAATATCACTTAAAATATATAAATCGCCTTAATCAAATTCTCGCATTGGATATATCACTTAAACTATATACAGTGCCTTAATGCAATTCTCACATTGGAAATATCACTTGTGGAGAAATATACTTGTTGTGGTAGGGTAATTGTCCGTATGAAAAAATATTTGAAATTATGCAGAATCATTGCGACTGTATCAAAACTATTTTAGATAGACTATATTATATGTAGTGTATTTTTGCCTTATCAACTAATGAAAAAATATTTGAGATCATGCAGAATCTTTGCACGTGTATCAAAACTATTTTAGATAAACTATATTATATGTAGTGTGTTTTTGTATTCAACTAATAAATATTTGTTAATGAAGCCGTTTGTCTTGTTTATATTTTTAGTTATTATTTTATCTTCAGGACACAACCTTTATTATATTTTTAGTTATTATTTTATCTGCAGCACACAACCTTGTTAGAAACAAGTGTTCAGCAATTTATTAATATTTACCTGTCTTTACTTCTTTATTTTTCATGAGCTTTGAATAAATAAACCGTATGAACGTCATTTAATATTGGCATCAGTGTTGTGTTGTTATCTCTAATAAGGGATTAGAAGAGATGACGTATATTATATATTTGTTGTATCATAAAGAGCATCGTGTGTGATCGTCTAATCAGCCTTAATGTTGTGTGTGATCGTCTAGTGGTCCAGTCTATTAAATGATATGTTCATATGCCGTTGTGTGTGTGATACATGTATTTTTCAGACATACCTTCTGCGTCCTGGATATTGGTCCATCTGGAAAATCTCTCGTCTTGGGGGGACACTGGTACTTGTTTTAGACGAATATTCATTCACTCCAACACGATCAATTGGTTTTGTAGTTTTTATTTCACTTTCCAAATGTCTCGCAGAATGATGGAAAGTGAATCTTTGTCTCATTTCTACACACGTCAGCGTCACCGTATGAACCTCATTTAATATTGACATCAGTAATGTAACAATAAAAATACTTCAATACTGATAATCTTAATAATAAAAACATTAAAAAAACAGCTTATCCTGCCTTGACAGAGTACAAAATAGACTTCGTGGCTTAGTGGGGGATGCCCTTTTCTCTTCCCTGCAACCTCTCTCTCACAGAAGAGACGTTACGAGCCTATCTTTGTTTTATCGTTATTTGCATGGCAGGTGCTCGTCTGAACTCAACTCTCTGGTCCCCCTCGCCAATCTCTTACGAAAAACACCCGTCTAGCTGAATCCACTGTCAAAAATTTCCCCCACTCTTTATCTGTGCCTAAATCAAAACATAGATTCCATGAACAAAGCTTCTTTCTTAGAACTGCACGCCTGTGGAATTCTGTTCCGTCTGGCTGCTTCCCACCTGGATGTCTTCAAGTCCAACGTAAACAAATTCCTGATGAACCGCCCTCTTAAGTAAACACTTCATTAACTATTCACACTAACATACTGTACTTGCAATAACACTTGCCCCTGAGTGGCTTCCGGGCTTTGATAAGTGGTGACCACCGTGTCACAAAAAATACTGTTTAAAGCAATTATTTTAATAAATATTAAAAAAGTGACTTTCATTTACGTAATTAAACCATGAATACATATATTGCACATATTTTGAAAATTACACATTCTTGTTATAAATTTATTCATTGTAAAAGCATTGAAATATTATCTGATTTGATATTTCTCTCGACAAATATCGCACATATATTAAAGATTCTGGTGAGTTTAATCGATATTTGTACATTTCTAATAGTAACTATTTCAAACGTTTTGTATTTTTTGTGTGAGTCCAGTGTTTATATAAACTAATAATAACAATTCTTTGGAGTCTGTGATAGTATGAACAGTTACCTCCCCTTAGCGAACTCTTTATGGAACAGTTTTAAATATAGAACCACTTCTGTTTAGGCAGGTTTTTCAGAAGAATAAAAATGGAAATCATATGACTCCTTTAACTGTATCTCATGCGTTGTTGTCCTTCCATAAAAATGAGCTTATTTCATGGTAGCAACGATAGTTATATTTGCGATATCATACTGAACAGATGAATATGTTACAAACATACGAGCGACATAAAAAAAAAGCAGAAAACAAATGAAATGAAACGGCACGCGAGAGAACCATGGTGAAAAGAAAAGAAAATACAAATATGCTATGAACTGTGAGTAAACTTTATTTTCGTCTTTCAAATGTAAAACTTTTGTGAGAGGATAAAAACAAAAAAAGTAAATCAATATATATATATATATATATATATATATATATATATATATATATATATATATATATATACATATATATATATATATATACATATATATATATATATATACATATATATATATATATATATATATATATATACATATATATACATATATATATACATATATATATATATATATATATACATATATATATATATATATACATATATATACATATATATATACATATATATATACATATATATATACATATATATATACATATATATATATACATATATATATATATATACATATATATATATACATATATATATACATATATATATATACATATATATATATATACATATATATATACATATATATATATATACATATATATATATACATATATATATATACATATATATATATACATATATATGTATATATATATGTATATATATATATATGTATATATATATATATATATATATACATATATATATATATACACACATATATATATATATATATATATATATATATATATATACATATATATATATATACATATATATATATACATATATATGTATATACATATATATGTATATATATATATATATATATATACATATATATATATACATATATATGTATATATATATATATATATATATATATATATATATATATATATATATATATATAACAGTAAGTTATAAAATATATATGGCGATTAAGCTATCCTGAATATTCTGCGTTTCCTCCACTCTAGGACTCTTTAGGCTTGTGCGCATAAGCCTAAAGAGTCTTAGAGTGCATAGCCCGCAAAAAAAAAAGAAAAAATTGGATTTAGTATCGTCGGGATAAAAACAGTAAAGCAGTGACCGTCTATGTATTGGACATCCGTGGACCTAACTTAAATATTTATATTATTTTAACAGCGTTGTAACCTATTTTTCGGTCCAAAATATCCCGTTGGAAAAACAGGTTGACCACATTTTATTACTGTCGGGAAAGGAAGGCCTTTAAAAATACAAAACTTGCTCATTCGAAAACGAGGTCGACAGAAATCTAGGAATAATTTGGCAAAAATTCGAAGAAAGACTGCAGCCACAATTAAATTTTCGTTTTTATCTGCGTCAGTATAAACAATGGGAGTCAGAGAGTTTCGATGACTTTCTAGCTCGATGCAAATTGCAGTCATTAAAGTGAAAATTCCGGGATCTCCAGAAACAGAGGAACGACTCATCGAGCAAGTTACACATGGAACGAAACACGCAGAACTTGAAAAACAATTTCTAGCGAAGGGTGAATATCTAACACTGCAGGAAGCTATAAACTGTGGCAGGACACATGAAGCTTCCATAGACAATATGAGACAGCTTGCTGAACAAGACGAACGGAAAAAGCACAAAATAGATGCAGCGCGATGCCAGCATTGTAAACTATGCAGGGGCTCCCACCCAAGCGGAAAATCTCCGGCATGGGGTACCATATGTTTAGCTTGTGGACGAAAAAATCATTGGTCCAAAGTCTGCAAGAACAAAAATGAAAAGGCAGGTATTTGCCGACACGCACAACATGGAAAAAATAATGCAGCCTCACAACTGTTGACTACTTCAAACCCCTTTTGAAAGATTTTGTTTCCAACGCCTTTTGGTTTGGTGATGTCTCAGGATGGTTTATTCAGAAGATGAACATGATCCTGGAAAAGTGTCCTGGAACTCTAGGGATGATCGATGATTTCATTGACTTTTGAGAAACCCAAGCAGACCATGACAAAAAACCTTAATAAGAATTGAATAGAAGGAAGGACTTTGTTTCAACCGTAGAAGGTGTGCCATCAATGAGAAACAAATTAATTTTTAGTGTAATCTACGACCAGAATGATGTGCACCCTGATCCCAGCAAAGTAAAATAAATAAAATGGTTATTTAGTCCATTGAACACCACTTACCTGCAGAGGGTGCTGGGAATCATCATATATATGGCACCTTTCACGCCACACCTGTCAGATCTCACACCACATTTAAGAGATTTTCTAAAAAGAAAGTGGAGTAACAGTGGACAGAAAATCCCCAGAGATCAATCATACTTTGAGTAAAGAATCTCATTTGCAAAGATATGCTTCTGTCATACTTTGACCCTTCAAAGCAAACGGTTATCCGGTTCGATGCATCGAGTAGAGGGCTTGGTGCTGCTCTTCTTCAAGAACGTAAGCCCATAGCATTTGCATCCAAATATTTAACAGAAACTGAGCAACGATATCCCAACATAAATCGAGAGCTCACTACAGTTGGTTTTGGCCGTGGACGATTCCGGACTTATATCTATGGAAGTGCGTTCCAGGTGCAAAGTGATCATAAGCCTCTGGAAATGATCAACGTAAAAAAATTGGTTGCAGCTCAACTCTCAACGCATGCTGTTCCGTTTGCAGGGATATTACATGAAAATCGTATATCGCCCTGGGAAAGACATGGCACTGGTGGATGGATTCTCAAGGTTACCAAACGAAAAAGCTAAAGAAGCTATTGACTTGGACATGAGGGTAGATTTTGTACAATTTTCAACCCGAAAACTGGACCAGTTAAATCAAGCAACAAATGAGGATCCACACCATGGGAATTGAGGGAGATTATTTTTAGAGAATCGCCCGACACACTCAGAGAAGTTGACAAAAATATAAGACCTTATTGGCCATATCGAAAAAGGCATATTATTAAAATCAAACCGAATAATAATACATAAATCAATGCAACAAGAAGTATTACAGAAAATACATTACGGACACCAGGGGATGGATAAATGTAAACTCCGAGCAAAAAGTTGTGTTTTTTTTTGGGCACAAGATTAACAAAGACAACATGGTACAACAATGTACCATTTGTCAGCAGCACCAAAAACGCAGAGTGCTGAACGCCTGATTCCGGTGAGGCCATAGCAGATAATGCCCATTGACTTATTTCAAATTGACGGTCTCAACTTTATGCTCATTGTAGACTGTTATTCCAAGTTCCCATTTGTAGGATATCTAAAGGAGTTCTCTAGTCATGACGTCATCAAACATACAAAGCAGATATTTGGAGAACAAGGAATTTCAGAGATTGATAAGTGACAATTGTCCACACTTCAGCTCTATTATTTCAAGCAATTCGCAAAAGAATGGGTCTTTGAACATTACACGTCTTCACCCAGGTTCCCGCAGTAAAATACAACCACCAGATCTTGGCGTATTATCAGCCCCCCAAAAAGATTTAGAGATGAAACAATTACTGATTGACTTTTCTTATTTATCTTTGATTTTGGCTCATCGGTTTATACCGATTTTCCCTTTTTCATCTTTTTATCGAATTATTTAAAGAAGGGGGTGTGATAGCATGAACAGTTATCTCCCCTTAGCGAACTCTCTAACGAACAGAGTTTTAAATATAAACCCACTTCCGTTTAGGCGGTTTTTTGAGAATAAAAAAATCGAACTCATATCATGACTCGTGTAACTGCATCTCATGCGTTGCTTTGTAGGGGACTAGGATATATAAATACCCCAATCCCGTTACAAAAGAATAATGAAACGAATGGGATTTGAAGGCAACAAAGACTCAAGTAATGGATAAGATAAACGTCGTTTATTTGCTGTTGAAGAGGAGGAGACAACGGTTGTCTTCTGAGTCCAAATCAAATCTCAACGATTCAGCTAATCTGATCACATGACTCACACGCAATCAATCAGCTGATCTTTTACTTCCGGTCAACGTGTCTACACTATAATTCACCTCTCTCCCTCTCTCTCTCTCTCTCTCTCTTTCTCTCTCTCTCCATTCTTTAACAGTAACTACCACCGACAAACCTGACTAGCAACAAAGTCCCACCCCTTTACAGTAGAGATCCCTAGGTGTAAGAAAGCCTTTTACTCCAATAGTTTTTTTCGCAGAACTGCAAGTCTTTGAAACTCCCTTCCGGGATTCTGCTTTCCAACTGTACTGATATGCAGAAGTTCAAGCGCAATGTGAACAAGCATCTGACTGCTTATCTCCCTTCATAGTGCCCCTGCAAACTATGTGCCGGATAGTAGCCCCCTAGTACAGGCCGGGTTTTGAATGGCAAAATAGAGGAAGGTCCACCATTGTTAATTTATTGTAGCATGCAGGTTTTCAAATGATGCGTCCTGTTGTTTATTCATGAATACGGTATTCAGTTAACTCATCTTCCATGCCAATCCTTTCTCTTTGTGGCATAGTTTTGTGGCTGTATTTGGGACTTTGGGTGAGCATCACGTGCGTGTGTTGGTTGATGGTGTCCTTTTGACTCAGACTTTTTTGTTTCGTTGGTGCAATTGTCCTCTCTTGCATATATTTCATAGGACCGCCGATCAATCGTTTTAGGAATGTTGCTTTCCCACACGCCCTCGTACTGGGGTTGAATAGCGGGACTCGAACATTGTCACCAGCGTCGAGGACCTTCAATTCTTTTTTCATATCATGGTGTCTGAGTCCTTTCTCCTGTTTTTTTTCCATGATTCATCAGTTGAGTGTTGGTTGAGGGGTTTAAGTTTTAATTCGAGAACCGACACTGCCCGTTCACTGTGTCCTTCTAGCAGAGAGGCTATGTGGGCGCTGGTGCCTTTTCCTTCGGTCGCCACGCTTCATAGATTAAACAACCATGAGAATGATCTTCCGACCTTCATGTGGATAAAGCATTTCCTGACACATAAACTATCGAATACCAATCTGATCAAATTGATCTAGCAGATTTTCGTGCAGTTGACTTGTATATTTATATAACAACTGATTCACATACTGCATGATTGGCTGAGGCACACTAAGTGATCTGGATGGAGAATGCATGTTTCAAACTTTAGAGGAAAAGGAATCCTGGTACACGTAAAAAGTCCCAGTTGGGTCACTACATCGAACTTAATAGACGCATTGAATAAGTACGAATCTCTGTTGTTGTGTAACGCATCCGATGTAAGCCAGAAGCACTGCAGTGTCTTTTTGCATCATGCTGAAATGTGCGCAAGCAAAATGCCTTTCATTCAGTAGTATCCCATTGTAGTCGATCCGATGTAAACCATAAGAACTGCAGTTTCTTTACGCAACGAACTGAGATGTGGTTGACCATTTTGATCTACACATTTCGAGAACATTTGCTGAAATGTGAAAAATTTCATTTCTTTTGGCATTTGTGTCAACCTTAATTTTCACATCCTTTTTTCTGATTGTAGCATTAAATGTGATGAATGTCTCTGCGTTTTCTTTTTAACTGAATAAACGGACATATTCCCAAAGTCATCATTTATCTAGTCCTGAATGTTAGTTCTATCGGGTTTTATAAGAGTACTAGGTCAGTATAAAGGCTGTTTTAATAGACCTGTTAGTCTGTGTCAGGGCTCCTTTTTACCTTTTTACGGACATATTCTCAAAATCATTAGTTATCTAGTCCTGAACATTAGTTCTATCGGGTTTTAGTATAAAGTCTATGTTCTTAATAGACCTGTTAGTCTGAGTTAGGGTTGCTTTTTACAGGATTAACACGAGCCTCTACCAGGTTTGTTTCCATTTTTAGGGCAGCACCCACATTTGCCGCATTGTTCATCGGTCTGTGCTTTATTGTGTTTTCTTGAATTTATTTGTCAGGTTTTTGTTGGAGTTCACCCATCTTTCATATAATTCACCGACGCCTTGAAACTCTTATATAAATTGAAAACTGGGTAAGTATGGTTTGTGGTACTGGGATATTTAAAACTAGTAGAGTAAATAAATACCTCCACAGCTTTTAAATATGTGTTATGGTATTTATTAAGAGAACAAGCAAATCGCATAATATTACAATGAGTAAAATCTGATAGAAATAATTAAGATTAAGTGAGAAAGAAAATTCAAATCACGTAAAACAACATTATAAAGTAAATAGAATAATTTTATTACGCTTATTCAAATGAAAATAACTGGCAAATTAATTGGGAAGTTAAAAAAAAACAAATAAGATCTAGAATGACACAGTGAACAGGTTTGCCGGTTTTCGAATTAAAAACTTAAGAAACTAAAAATTTACAAACATTGAATGAGGTTGTCACTGGTAAATATGGAGCATTACAAATATCGATGAGATCAGAAACTTAAATAAATGTAACGTATTTGTTGAAATTCAAATTCTTTAACATTTTATCAAATAGAAATAAAAAATTTAATTTCAAAAGTGTGTGTACCATTGGTTCAATTACTTAAACGTCGCATATTTTAAAGCTTGTAAAAAATGTTTGATAAAAAGTGTTGAATATAGTTTAGAAAAAAATACTTCAACTCTGAACTTAATATATATACTAACAGTCCTAAAAAATTTATTACCGTAAAGTTACTGATCTCAATATTAATATCGTTACTTCATTTGGTTGACTGTATTCATTTAATGTTCTTTTTTATAAGTTAATTCAGAGTTGATGAAAAAATAAAACTAAAGAAGAAAAAATATGTAAAAAATCAATGAATACCTGTCTCCGGCAGATCAAACAATAATTAAAATTAATATATTTATTTATTTCGTTATATTCATTTAATGTTCTCTTTTCATGAGTTGATCCAGAATTCATGAAAAAAAGTAAAAATCACTTAACACTTATCTCTACCAAGGTTAAGTTCACGAAAAATTAAAGAAGAAAAAATATGTAAAAATCAACGAATATTTGTTCCCGACAGATCAAACCATAATTAAAATATTTATAAAAAACAGATTTAATTGATATCTAATGTGTCATTATGTCTGCAACTAATTTTTATTTAATTTTAAGGCAAAGGCACTACATACAGTGTGGAACGATAAAACTGTCGTCCTAAAAAAGACGACATGATTCCATTTCCGCTTGATGAAAATTGGTTTCTTTTTTGTTGCAGACCATCTACTCGTTGATCAGTTCTGTACAAATCCCAAGAGCGATAGGAGGCTTCTATCATGTCTGGATGGGACAGAAGAACATTAGTAACATGAACGCCCATACCACTAAGCCAGCCTGATCGTTTGTGGAAAAAAAGCATGCTCTTAGTTCTAGACACATAGTATCCATGCGGTGATTGAGGCTGAAGGCAGATACATTGAATACATGTAAGCTCTACACTATAATCAGGTTACCTGAATTGATTTTTTCAATAAAAGTTGTTTGTTTTAATAAACTGTAGTTTTGTTCTCCTGAGGCACATGTTTATCGTTTACCCCTGATTTAATTGTTTTCTTTCAAAAAGTCTTGTTTGTCTAATGTTGGAATTTTTTGTTAACACGGTTGCCAGATGCAATAATTATATTACTTTCTTGCAAGTTTACTTTGTTTTCAAACTATAAAAGGACAAAGATTCCATAAGAGAGATTCTATCCAACACTTAATATCATGAGTGCAACTAATAGTTATTAACAGACAAAGAAACACATGATATAGTATAATATATCCAATACTTAATATCATGAGTGCAACTAATAGTTATTAACAGACAAAGAAACACATGATAAAAAGTATAGTTTTTCATCTTCAAAAAGTTTTGCTACAGCTTGGTTTTGCAAGGATTTTGCCTTATTTTAATATTCTTTTTAAAATAAGGACAATTGTATCTACCACAACAATTATATTACTTTCTTGCAAGTTTACTTTGTTTTCAAGTCATTCAAAGATATTATGAGTTCATCTGTGACTTTCTATGAGAAAAAATATAATCAGACGATCATTTCAAGGCCATAACTACTTTCCCCTCATTAAAACTAAGGAATGGCATTACATTGCATATAAGAAAAAGACAGGAAAGGGAAACACACATTTTCTCTTTGTCCCTCACTCACCTGGTGGTTCATGATGAAATACTATAACACATTTCGGACATTATTCTTGGCTTTGCTATTTCATGTTTGTTTTCGTTATTTAGAGTTATATCTGAGATTAACTAATATTCATGATTATTTGTACTTAATGTAAATTGTCATTGCTAATCAATTCAAGCCAATAAAATAATTATCTGCTATTTTCATAAATCCTGATTGATGATCATGCTAATCTGTAAGTGCTTGTTCGTGTGGAAACACTTCCTCTTGTTATTTAAACTGCATTATAATAATAAGTTTTCATACACGTGTATGTAACTACGTGAGTAAAAAACTTATTTAACCTGCACTAAATACAAGAATTTTTCATGGATCATGTATGCAATTAGGCGAGTAAAAAAACTCTTTTTAAACTACACTACAGACCATAATCGTCCCCATATCGTGTATGTAACTAGCTGAGTAAAAACATAATTATTTTTTCTGCATCTGTTAGAGTGTAGTATCTAATTGTAATTAGGTGATTAAAAAACTTTTTTATTTATTTTTTTTCTGCATTTGTTAGAGTGTAGTACCTAATTGTAATTAGGTAAATTAAAAACTTTTTAATTATTTTTTCTGCATTTGTTAGAGTGTAGTATCTAATTGTAATTAGGTGAATAATAAGCTTTTTAATTATATTTTCTGCATCTGTTAGAGTGTAGTATCTAATTGTAATTAGGTGAATAATAAACTTTTTAATTATATTTTCTGCATCTGTTAGAGTGTAGTATCTAATTGTAATTAGGTGAATAATACACTTTTTAATTATATTTTCTGCATCTGTTAGAGTGTAGTATCTAATTGTAATTAGGTGAATAAAAAACTTTTTAATTATATTTTCTGCATCTGTTAGAGTGTAGTATCTAATTGTAATTAGGTGAATAATAAACTTTTTAATTATATTTTCTGCATCTGTTAGAGTGTAGTATCTAATTGTAATTAGGTGAATAAAAAACTTTTTAGTTATTTTTCTGCATCTGTTAGAGTGTAGTATCTAATTGTAATTAGGTGAATAAAACACTTTTTAATTATTTTTCTGCATCTGTTCGAGTGTAGTATCTAATCGTAATTAGGTGAATAAAACACTTTTTAATTATTTTTCTGCATCTGTTAGCGTGTAGTATCTAATTGTAATTAGGTGAATAAAACACTTTTTAATTATTTTTCTGCATTTGTTAGAGTGTAGTATCTAATTGTAATTAGGTGAATAAAAAACTTTTTTAATTATTTTTCTGCATTTGTTAGAGTGTAGTATCTAATTGTAATTAGGTGAATAAAACACTTTTTAATTATTTTTCTGCATCTGTTCGAGTGTAGTATCTAATTGTAATTAGTTGAATAATAAACTTTTTAATTATTTTTTCTGCATTTGTTAAAGTGTAGTATCTAATTGTAATTAGTTGAATAATGAACTTTTTAATTATTTTTCTGCATCTGTTAGAGTGTAGTATCTAATTGTAATTAGGTAAATTAAAAGCTTTTTAATTATTTTTTCTGCATTTGTTAGAGTGTAGTATCTAATTGTAATTAGGTGAATTAAAAACGTCGATAATGAGTGCAGTCTTTTCAGGCTTGTTCTATATTACAATAGCTGATTTGATGGCCTTGTATTTTATGTATCTGCCCGCCTGTATGTCTTTGTCATAGAACACTGTCACTTTTCTGTTTGATGTTATCGGTGGTGGTTCATGTTCACAGATGTTTGACGACCTGTCTAGTTGCAAATCTTCACAGATCTTCCATTGTAATTATCTACATAGTTTATTGTGGTGGGCAGTGTAATGACCTCGGTTTGAAGGATCTTCATCCAGACATTAGGTGGCTTGGGCTGTCAACAGTTGAGTGACAGAATCTGCATTGGTCTGTTTTTTGTAGACCAGCTATTTTTTAAAATCCATTTTAAGTAAGCCTTCGTCTTGTGCAGTTATAATTAATCATACTTTATCAAATCCAAATTTGTCACTTTTAAGCCATTGTAGTGAAGCCTCCTTGTCAATGTAGTTCTGAATCAGTTCTTGTGAGTTCCTATATGTTTAACTAAATTTGATTTACGAGAAAAAGAACATTTACACACTTCACAAACATATGGCTTTTCTCCAGTGTGTGTTCTCATATGTTTTACTAAATTTGATTTTTCAGAAAAAGAATATCCACACACTTCACAAGAATGCGGCTTTTCGCCAGTATGAGTTCTCATATGTCTCATTAAATCTGATTTTTGCAAACAAGCATATTTACACGTTTCACAAGAATGTCGCTTTTCCCCAGTGTGAGTTCTCATGTCTTACTAAATTAGATTTTTCAGAAGAAGAATATCCACACACTTCACAGGAATGTGGCTTTTCCCCAGTGTGAATACGCATATGTGTGACTAACGATGATTTTTTAGAACACGAATAACCACACACTTTACAAGAATATGGTTTTTCTCCAGTGTGAGTTCTCATATGTGCCACTAACGTTGATTTTTCAGAACAAGAATATCCACACACTTCACAACAATGTGGTCTTTCCCCAGTGTGAATCCTCATATGTCTCACTAACGATGATTTTAAAGAAAAAGAATATCCACACACTTTACAAGAATGTGGCTTTTCCCCAGTGTGAGTTCTCATATGTTTCACTAAAGATGATTTTTGCAAACAAGCATATTTACACGTTTCACAAGAATGTAGCTTTTCCCCAGTGTGAGTTCTCATATGTCTTACTAATTTAGATTTTTCAGAAGAAGAATATCCACAAATTTTACAAGAATGTGGCTTTTCCCCAGTGTGAATACTCATATGTGTCACTAACGATGATTTTTTAGAACACGAATATCCACACACTTTACAGGCATACGGTTTTTCCCCAGTGTGAGTTCTCATATGTGTCACTAACGTTGATTTTTCAGAACAAGAATATCCACACACTTCGCAACAATGTGGTTTTTCGCCAGTGTGTGTTCGCATATGCTTCACTAAAGATGATTTTACAGAACAAGAATATCCACAAACTTCACAAAAATGTGGCTTTTCCCCAGTGTGAATTCTCACATGTGTCACCAACGATGAGTTTTTAGAAAAAGAATCTCCACAAACTTCACAGAAATGTGGTGTTAACCCAGGTAGAGTTCTCATATTTTTAACTAAGGGTTTTTTCGGAAGAATTCTACAGTTTATTTGGAAGTTCTTAAGCTTGGGGTGGAGCATTCATATATTCTTTATAAGAGATCTTTTTAAACATACTGACATTTTTTTAACTGCAGTTTTTTTCCGTTAAGGTCTTTTTGTTTTTTCATTTTTTTGGCAGTTTTTTAAGCGTGAGATCAATCATGCAACTATTCGATCTTTTTTTTTTTAAATAAACACACAATTTCACACAAAAAATTACCTTAAAGATGTTGTCACACAGATGTCGTTCAAATAAATAATTGTTTATATCATCATGTTTAAAGAAAATTATATTCCATTAAAATTCAATAATCACGAACATCTCGCATGTGTCACTAAATGTGATACTTTATAATCATTCTTCCATTAAAATTCAATAATCACGAACATCTGAAAATATAAAATTCAATGTTTAGTATTTGCATTTACGTATTAGTATTCTGTTTATTGTTGTCAATATTATTGCATTGAACACATAAATTAATTTCATCCAAAACATCATAAGTGTCACATAAAATATATTCATTTTCTAACTTTACACAGAACTAGACTATACAGGTGTTGTGCACTTCTATATATTTAATGTTTCAGTTATTAATACTGTTTTGTTATTTTCTATATTTTCCAAATGTTCATCTATATTTGTCAATCATATTATTACATCTATGATAAGGGTGTAAATGTTTCACCTATCTTTTAAATTGGTACTAACAATTTTTTAGTTTACTAAGCATCATATACATTTGCAAATAATTTGAGAACATTACAAAAACTTCTTTAAAAAGTGGAGTTTTCTCAACCCTGCTATAAAATTAATTTAAACTGAAACTTAGATATTTTTACAGAATTAGAATTTTTAGAATATGCCTTGGGTGTTATTGCCAGATATATGCAATAACCATAACGGTTTTTTTAGATGAGTTTCAAAAAGTCTCTTGCCCCTCTTCATAATTTTGATCTCTATACCCGTTTTCAAGTAATCCAGCAAGCAGCAAAATCCCGAATCTTCCCTTTTTATATACCAGAAAGCGTTTTATTCTCATAGTTGTCTCCTTTGGTCTGCTAAACTTTAGAATTCCCTCCCTGTTTTCTGCTTCACTTACTGTAGATGAGCACCAAGTGCCAAGGGTCATCTAGCAAACTCCTCTAGGTATGGGCTAAATACCCTCGCCAACACAGGAAACATCATTGAGTGGAGATGGTCTATGAAGATGTTGATAAACTCCTTTTTACCAGCAACGCCAATCACGCCATGCTAAAAGGGGATTTCAATGATAAGTTTGGAATAGGAAATACATTTGTATCAGTTACTGGTCCAAACGATTATGGAAAAACGAACAGCAGCCTTTGGTAACTTTTCAGAACACCACCAGTTAAAGATCATGAACATGTTCCTCAAGAAAAAAAAATAGACGCTGGACTTGGATATTCCCTAATGGCACAACAAAGAATGAAATTGGCTTCCTCCTTACCAACAGCCAACAGACTGTGACTGATGTTTCTGCCATCAACAGCTTAAACAAAGGGAATGACCATCACATGATCAGAATGTCTCTTAACATAGACACCAAACTAGAGAGGACAAAGCATATCAAATGATACAAAAAATCAAACACTAGATGACAGATTTGAGGTGCTAGCAACATCAGAAGATCCAAACACTGACTACAAAAAAGTGATATCAGAGATCAGCCGAGCCATACTGGAAACAACTGGTCAATACAAACCACAGAAACCAGACAAATTGTCAACAATTACAAAACAGGTGAGAGAGAAGCGTCAACAGATGAGAAGATGTGGTACAAATGTGCAGCACATCGATTACATTGAGATATGCAAGACTGAGACAAAAGAAATTTCAAACTTCAATGAACAACAAATACTACAAACCCTTAAAGTAAACAAAGGCATTAAGTCCATCAGAAAAGACAGCACCTAAGCAAAAACAAAATCAGTTATTACTAAGAAATAGCCGGGACTCTCATCCATGACCTAGACAGAATTTCAAGGCCCAAGGAGTTCTATGCTAACCTCTATGCCAACAGACAACCAGGACATACTCAACCCTTCGTACACTGTGCACATCTGAGGAACATCCTCCACCTATCTGCTCCTAGGAAGTGAGAGCAGCTATTAAGAGAGTGAAGTAAGGAAAGGCTGCAGATGAGGATGGTGTTACTGCAGAAGTACTACAGATCAGTGATGAACCCATTGTTGAGCTGTCTACAAGACTGTTTAATAAATGTCTTTCAAGTGGTAAAGTTCCAGGTAAATGGAGGAATGGATCAGTGGTTATCATTCATAAAAATTTCACAGCAAATATTAAGAACTGTCGACCCATCAGTCTTCTGCCAGTGACATAAAAGGTATGCTCTCAGGTCTTGCTAAGACGTATGCTAGGGATACTAATAATAAACTACGAGAACAAGTAGATTTCAGAGCAGGTTACTCCACCACTGACAATATCCAGGCTGTCAGTCAACTGCAAGAGAAAGTCAATGAATACAAGATTCCACTATGCTTTGCTTTTGCCGATTATGAAAAGGCTTTCGAGACTATAGAGTTTGATCCACTGTTCTTGAGAAGCAAGGAGTAGACTCTACATACATCACCTTGATGAAAGACCTGTACAGTGGGGCTATCTCTACTTTAAAAGCTACTTTATAGTTCCATCATGACACAAGAAGATCAAGATGGAGAGGGGAGGAAAACAAGGTGACAACATTTTGCCCAAACTCTTCACAACTTGTTCCCAGGATACAATAATGAGTCGGCTTAAATAAGAGGGTAGGGGAGTCAACATCGATGGCAAACACCTGTCACATGTCATCTTCGTTGATGATATAGTACTGACGGCACACTCTGATAACTTGCTAGAAATCTGGACAGTAGCACAAAAGAAGTTGGAGAGTATAATGTTAGGCATCACTCAAAAAGATAGAAATACAAACATCTGGATATGCCAACAAACAAGAGATATTGATATCTATACTGACATCAAAACATTGAAACACAGATGGACAACGCATGTAGCCAGACAACATGACAACAGATGGTCGATCAGGACAAAGGAATAGACACCTCAGAACGAGATGTAGGGACGACCTGATAAAAAGATGGGTCCCACATGGCAGTGGATAGCTCGGGACAGAGATAGACGGCTAAAGTCGAGGGAGGGGTTCCTCATTGAATGATAAAATCCTTGTTGATATTGATTGATTTGAAGGGGTGAACTACCAATACTTTTCCTCATTAAGTTTCTGCTAATTGCCAATGGCAATAAATGGGTGCTCTATTTATGTAAAATTTATAAACTAAAGTGTTTCCAATTCAAATAGCAAATGAAAATCTCTAGCAGCATAATAGTTAAGTACACGCGAAAAAAAAATGTAAAAACATTTAAATATTGAAAACACAAAACAGTTTTCGTGCTCAGTTGTCAAAAATTAAACCAACATCGAATTAAATTATTGCTAATGGTAAACATTCTTATTTAATCATGAATAATATTTTTTTTTACTAAAATATAATTTTAACAAAAATCTGTCAGATTGAATAATATATTTTAAGGGGATTTTTTTTTCTGTTTAATCGGATATTCATACTTTAGCATGGTTTTATAACTTTTCATACTTTAGCATGGTTTTATAACTTGTCATTGTGCAGATGTAGACAACTCTCGTTTACGAAGTGATTCATTTTATTCATCTCGTAATTTAAGATGCTTTAACGATATTTTTTTTTATTAAATCCAAACATTAAAAACAGAACGCTGCAACAATGTTTTTGGCATAACAAAGTTGATAACATTAATAATTCAAAATGCAGTCATATGTAAAAGAATCGTTTCTGTTTTCATATCAGAATTTACGACACTAGAACCAACAATATTTTCATTAGATGAAACCATTTTAAAAAAGAAACTGCGACAACTTTTTTCTACATTATTTTACGACTTTTTTATTAATAAAAAAGTAAATATTATTGTAAGGTTTTTAAACGTTAGTCTTTAACCTTAAAAATATAAATAATGAAACTCTTTAATAAAACAAGGATGAAACTTTAAAGTTTGCTGCAACGTTTTTTTATTGTAACAAAAGTTATAATATTAATAACATCATCAATTTAGGTGTATCAGAAATTTGGAGGAAATTTTGACACCTCTAACACGAAACTGCATATAAAATATAAAAAAACTCGTAATTTTTCTTTTAAAGTGGGTTGTTTATTTTCTGTATGGAATATACTTCCAAAATAAACTATTAAAATCGTTTAAAAAATAATAGAAATATTATTTTTTTATTTTTGTATTTTATTCGCAGTTTTCTGTTAGGGGTATCAAAATTTCCTCCAAATTTCTGATACACCTACATCATCATGTAGTTTTTAATATTTACAAAACATGAAAATGCAACGATAGTTTTAGAGGAATTAATTTTTATTTAAAAAAAAACTACGATTTGTTAAAAACTTGATGTGGATGTTATTACAAGTTTTGTAGAAAATGTTGCTAAATCTTCTTATTTAAATGTGTTCATCTAATATCGTTGGTTCGTTGGTTTTAGTGTCGTAAATTATGATATCAAAACAGATACGGTTGTCTTAATAGTCGCGTAAAGACTAAATTTTGTATTATGTTATCACCTTTGTTTACATTTCCTCTACAATTATCGTCGCATTGGCCTTTTGGTCAAGGTCAAGGTGTTGTGCACTTCCATTTCTTGTTCTCTTTCGGTGAAGGAGCAGTCCTTCACGACCGAGACATTTTTTTTTATTTTTGTACCTTTTCTCCACGTTAAAAAACAACCCTGGTGTCTAACTTTGTCCCGTGGGGAGGCATTGTAAATAGGTACAATTATCGTCGCATTTCTATTTTTTCTAATGTTAAAACTACATGTTGTTGTTATTAATAGTACAAGCTTTGTTACAGTAAAAAAGTTTTTAACTGTCATCGTTGAGGTTAATTCTTTTTATTTTTTAAGATTAAAGACTAATCTTTTAAAAACCTTCCCATAACATTTACTTTTTAATTAAACAAATTAGTCGTAAAAAATGTAAAAAAAAAGAAAGAAAAGGTTGCCGCGGATTCTTTTTTAAATGTTTTCATCTAATGAAAATATCGTTTGTTCGTTGGTTTTCTCTTAATAGTCGCGTACAAACTACTTTTTTATAATTAATGATATCAACCTTGTTATATTAAAAAAAAATCGTCGCAGCTTTCTTGATTTAATGTTTTGATTAGATAAAAAAAAATATTCTAGAATTTAGTGTCCTGAATTATGAGATGAAAAGATGAACGAATCTCTTTCTGCACAATGACAAATTGTACAACAATGTCCATACTTTTTATTCATGTCTTGTTATAAAGAATGTCTGAAACAATATTTTTTATACATTTTTTAGATTGCAATAAAAATAAACTCAATTTATTATTGAAGATTTTTTTAAGTTATCGAATGACATTTTTAAAGCGAAATAAAACAAACAAACAAACAAACAAACTTACCTTACATTAAAGGAATTCAATAAAAAAAGAAGCTCGAATTCGTTTTTGTTTTTTTTCCTTTGTGTTCACAACAGAAAATTTGTTTCGTTTGTTAGGATTTCTTTAGTAAATTGATACAATTTTTGTTTTGTGTTTCCAAATCATTAAGAAATAAAATATATGAAAATATAAAAAAAATCAAAATTAAAAAAAAACGAAATACACGATTTAAACGTGAAATATGGTCAAGAAGAAATCAACTGTTAATGAACAATGAATTTAGGTCATCGTAACACTTAAAATATTAACACGGTGTAAACATTATTTTTGTTCTTCGTGTAAAAATGCCCGTTGTGTGCCGAATTGTTTTCCTGTCACGTTTACAATATTTTTGTGTACGTTTGGACTTCTTTAGTGATTTTCTCTTTTTGTATTAAGCTATTATTAAATAAAATATATGAAGATAAAAAACGGCTTTATTTTTTTAAACTGAACATTTCCTTATTTTGATGATTAGTCGAACAACAATGTTCTTATTATACGAACAATCAAAGGGACATAATTCTCAAAAGAGTTACCAGCCCCTTAAACGATATGCTTTTCTGTTTCTGGGCATTTAAAACGTTACAAACTAGCCTGAATAATTAAAACAATGTTCTTATAAAATTTCTTTTACAATTTGCAAAACTGAATATCTTATAAAAACAACTTAGAGAACGAAGTTAGTCAAATAAGAAAAAATATATTTGAACCAAGAAAGTAAATTATATTTTTGAAGCTTTTCAAATGAGCTTTATTATTTGCGCATTTATTTGGTGTCTCTTTACAATATAGCCTGTTGTCTAGGTGTATCAGAATTTTTGTAGGAATTTTTGACACCCCTAACACGAAACTGCAAATAAAATATAAAAAAAATCGTAATTTCTCTTTTAAAGGTGGGTTGTTTATTTTCTTTATGGATTATACTTCCAAAATAAACTATTAAAGGTGTATAAAAAGTAATAGAAATATTTTTTTTTTAAAAATAGTAATGAAATTAATTGAATGTTGCGAGTTCAGTATTTTTCAATTTTTAAACTTTAAAAATATATCGAAATTTTTCTATTGATTCTATTTTTACGCTATTTTCAGGGTCAATGTGAAATTTTATGCTCTTTCCAATAAACCGAATATAATATTTTAGACAAACGTTTTTTTTTTAATTCACGCGCCCCCTCCTCCATTTT
The DNA here is from genome assembly GCF_053919585.1 of Euprymna scolopes. Lineage (NCBI taxonomy): Eukaryota > Metazoa > Mollusca > Cephalopoda > Sepiida > Sepiolidae > Euprymna > Euprymna scolopes. The sequence continues at coordinate 195,058,939 of NC_136527.1, forward strand.
CAAATGTCTATTAAAAAGTAAATAAATAATTTATGTACCAAAGTTTTATATATCACAAATTGAAGATAAAAGATCAATAAATAATATATTCAAATTTAAAACAAAAAAAGTAGTGTTTTTTAGAAATTTACCTGAAAAGTCCGAAGTTTAAAACTTTTTTTTAAAACACGTTGTTTATTTGTTTTTTTTTTTGTTTTTTTTATGAAACCTTGTTCCTTGCTCCTTTAATTAAAAAAAAATTAGGGCTTGAATGGCATTTTTCGAGGAGTTATAAGCTTCGAAAGATAGCAGGTGGAATTATTCAATAGTTTTCACGAAATTTCTGACACTGTTTGTTACCTGTTGTTCCCAGGGTTCAGACCAATAAGAAAAATATGTTTGAACCAAGAAAGTAAATTATATTTTTGAAGCCTTTCAAATGAGGCTTTATAATTTGTGCATTTATTTGGTGTCTCTTTACAATATAGCCTGTTCTGTTGTCCCCAGGGTTATCAGACCATAAAATATTTTAAGCCAAATCTTGCAGAAAAAAAGGCCAAATTAATAATTGTAGCCAAATAAGTCAAACAGAACATTTTAAAATATGAAGATAAAAATGGAATAGAAGTCGTTTGGCACTAGTTTAAAGAATGCAATTTGATTGGATAGCGTAATATTGACGTCATTACTATCTACGATAGCGTGTGTGTTCTTTTGTGTTGTGCATCACTGCATCAGAGTCGTTTTACAAAGAAAAAAAATTGGTGTCGCTGTTGAGGCAAAGCTAACAAAAATGATTTGTTCTCCCTGGCTTTTTGGCCAAGATCAAAGTGTAGTATCTGTCCTTCAGATACTAGATTTAATTTTTTTCTCTCTCAGTGGAGAATACATCCTTTTACGACTAAGACATTTTTTTTTCCTTTTCTCCACATTAAAAAACGACCCTGGTGTCTAAATTTGTTCCGAGGTACTATTAAAAATTGGGGGCGGGGGGCAACCAGCCCCCCAAAAGGGGCACTCTGGTCAGTAACAAAAATAATTGTATCAGTTATGAAGGATTTCCCTCCAGTAACCATGACCAAAAAGGGGGGGTTAAGTCACTGGAATGCTGAGACTGGTACTACACTCAGAAATTCATGTTGAAGCAATGGTTGCCTAATCCCTAATGATGTTAATGTTTTTATGTATTCATTTCGAAAACCTGCTGAAACAGTTTATGATTAAGCATTACTTTATTTGAAGTATATTTTAAACAGTGAGGTCAGGGATATGAAGTCAGTCCCGGAAATGACTTAAACCGTTTATGATTTAAACATTACTTTATTTCATGTATATTTTTCACAGTAGGTTGGGGATATAAAGTCAGTCCCAGAAATGGCTGAAATAGTTTATGATTTAAACGTTACTTCATTTCATGTATATTTTTAATAGTGGGGTGGCGGACATGAAGTCAGTCCCGGGTTTGACTGAGATGTGCAAATATATACTAGCAGAAAGCGTCGCCAAGTGTTGAAAGAGATAGGTGGAAAACATATAGTAGCAAAATACCCAGTGTCGCCCGGGATCGAATGAGATAGGTGAAAGATATATACTAGCAGAATATGCGGTGTCACCCGGGATTGGATAAGATAGGTGGAACATATATACTATGAAAATACCCGGAATTTATTGATATGTTTGTAATGAAATAATCAGCCCAGGCAATATATCAAAGTTATTATTTAAGTAAGGAGAAGCTACATAGTGGGTTAAAATTATAAAAATTATTGTTGAAATTAGTAACATATCTAAGAAGTATGAAAAATGATGAAATGTGAGTTACTTGATTGGTGTGTTTGTAATGAAATAATAAGCATAGACAATATATCCAAGTTCTTATATTAGTAGGTGGGTTTTTGATTATAAACATGATTGTCGAAATTCGTAACATATCCAAGAATTATGAAAAATGATGAAATGTGATTGGTGTGTTTGTAATGAAATAATCAGTTCAGGCAATATATCAAAGGTATTATTTTAATAAGGGGAAGGCTGTAACGTGTGTTAAACTTATGAAAAATTATTATCGAAATTAGTAACATATCCAAGAATTATGAAAAATGATGAAATGTGGAGGAATTCAGAAAACTTCTTTCATAATCTTTTAGATGCAAATAATTACCCGTCACGTGAGAGAGTCGGCATTATTTTTCACGATAATGACCAGAAAGCGGGTGTTGAACATTTTTGAAAATTGAAAATTAAATTTGTAATCGATGAGATTAATTAGAAACAAACTTTTTAAAAAGTGAGAATTGTGGAGTTTAGAGGTCGGCATAATCTCGAAGACGTCAACCTATGTTTCTCTGATTCGAAAAACAAGTAATTTTGAGCGTTACCAGAGACAAGAAAAATGGCCGTGATTCCTTATTGCATATTTGAAGTCCTGATAATTACTTCAAAATAAGAAATAAATCAAAATGGTGGTAGAAACCCTCCCAATAAATGTCACGGTTGCGTTTTTTTCTTTTTTTTTGATTTCGTAAAATGAAATGACTGAAAAACGAACAATAAATTTACGACACCATAACACGGTGTAATCATCATTTTGTTTCTCATGTCAAAATGTCCGCTCAGTAGTTGAAGTGTGCAGAATTGTTTTCCTATCAAGTTCTGCTTATTTGTTCATGTGCAGAAATTAACACAAAATACTATTACGAATTAAAAATGAAAAAAAATACAGTTTTAAATGAAATTTAAATTTCGGTAATTTTTAACATAATCATTTCTATTAATAATAAGAACGCACACAAAGGCAACGTCATATATATAAACAAAAAAAGTAAACTAAAATCTTCAAAAATTAAAAACTAAAAAACACTGTGTTTATTTAAAATGTTTACAATATTTTGCATGCATGATAAATTATTGCATGTATCACGTGACACACATTTAAAACCATGGAAGATAATTTCGTGGTTTGTTTATAATGACAATTGTTTTTTTTTATTCCAGACTAAAACTTTTTAATTACTCAGCTTGTTAAATCAACACACCGACCAGCAATAACACTGTGGACCTGGTCCTGGTCTGTGTGTTCGTACCACCTGTGTCTTGCATTATCATCATTTTTGTATGTTTAGATGCAGACTCTTCTAGTCGTAATGAGTATAGTTTGACTTTGTCTTAAGAGTTACATTCTTCCAAATTTATTTTAAAAAAAAGACATTTTTAATATATTCTTTTCATTACATTTCCAACTAAACCTTGAAGACGAGATTTTCTGGTTTAGAGGCAGACTCTTCTCGTCATAATAAGTATAGCTCGACTTTGTTTTAAGAGCTGCATCCTTCTAGGTATTACCTTTTGCTATGGGATGAAGTTTGCATTCATCTCATCATCCTGAAATGCAAACTAATCTAAGGTAAATAACCTGAAAGAAAATTCAGAGTGAAGTCATGTAGTTACTTTGACTTAACTCTAGCACGGTTCTAATAACGTCTACACTTGGAACAATCTCTAATCTTTTTGACTATATCTTGCCATTGGATCGAAATTTGTTTTTACCACGAGAGAGATAGTGTAGACAACGCTGCACAAGTTCTCTTCACTTAGACTAATTCACACGCAATCGTCATATTGCAGAAGTTGTGGTTGTCAACTACAGAAAACTTTGGGAAGCAAGCAGCAGGAAGAGAATTCCAAAGTCTAGTTATTCTAGGAAACTATTTGACTAGAAAACTTTCTGACATTTAGGGATCTCAGCAGTGAAGAGGGATAATTTTCTTGCTAAGCAGATTTGTTGGAGATATTTACGTCGAGCAGGCACAAGTATAATGAGGTCATCATAGCACATGGGCGAATGGTGGTCTTATACAGGTATAGGATATTCTCAGGTGTGAGCAGTTTTCTAGCATGATAGAGGGATCTTACTTTGCTGTTAGCAGTCTCACAATGGCTTCAATGTATTTATTCCAGTTCATATTTCATGTGAATATTAAGCCGAGGAGTTTGAAGGAAGAATTCTCAGGTAGTGTGTTATTTGTCATGTATGTCGGTGGTTTGAAAGGTTTCTTGTAATTGTTAAAGGGGAGCAGCTTAGTCTTACTAGCATTAAATTGCTTAGTCTAACATTAAATGTCACCATTCATTTACGTCTGCATTAAACTACAGGCCTGGAGGTCATTTTATACTGAATCAGCCATTGTCTTGCCTTTGTGTACATCAGTTCTTCCCTCCTGCATGTTATAGAGCATTGTGTGATCAGAAAATATACCCATCTCGGACTCAACATTATCAGGTAAGCCATTGATGAATATCAGGAATAATAATAGTACAAGGATCAACTCCTGAGGAACACTCCCAATAATGCTATGCTGCTTGGATGAACACCCATCAATGACAACCTTGATGGTCCTTTTTTTCTAAGAAGGATCTAATAATATTTAGTATTCGTCCAGTTATACCTATGATTTGATTTTCATTAGCAGTCAAAGGCATTGGATATCCCGAGAACTAAAGCCATGGTTTCACTCACCTTATCCAGTGTATGGTAGATGCGTTAAGAGGTGATTGTTAAAATGTCTGCAGTAGAACAACATTTCCTAAATCTGTACTGTTTACTAGAAGGGAAATTAGTTTTTGGAAGATGGTGGTCTAGTGCTTGATTGATTAGCGTCTCAAAGACTTTAGCGAAAAGGGTGAGAAGACTGATAGGGTAATAATTGAGAAGGTTGCCTTTCGTCAGAATTCCTGTAAACTGGTATTACAGAGACCATTCACCAGCTATTAAGGAAGCAGGATTAAGCAAGACATTTGTTGTAGAGTTTGGAAAGTACAGGGGCTACCTCAGCTGAGCATTTCTTAATTAGTATAGCGGGGATGAGATCATGCCCACACACAGTTGTTTTTATAACATCGTGGAAGGGGTGATTTTCAGATCATCAATTGTGGCTTCCCTCCAGATTTGGGATGGATTTGTTGGTTGGCTCTAGAGTGGAGTTGGAAGCGAATCGCCGAGCAAGCAGTTCGGCTTTTTCATTTGCTGTACATGCAACCTTTTATTTGTTAGATATTAAGGAAATTACTGATTGTCTTTTATTCACTACACTATTATAAATTTCCCAGAAATAGCGAGTTCATATCTTCTATAATTCTATGTTCCCTGGCTACTTCAACGTGTATTCTTTTGGCTGTGGTTATTGCTCTTTTACAATGATTTCCAGCATCTATACATTTTTTGCCTATTTGCATTTGAATTGTGACTTACGAACTGGCGAAGCGGATGCTGTCTTTGTTCAATGGCAGCTGCGTAATCTGTAGTGAACCATGCTGGTGAGTTGGGTTGGCTATAATCTGGAGGAATGTGATTCAATGACCGTTTTGCATAGTTTAGTTGTTTCATCTGTCTCTTTCTTTCTCCTTCAACAGGCCTGGCCTATATCTAATTGTCGGATATTTAATCTTCGTCTCCACACAACGAACTCTTCATGACTACTAAGAGAACGTGTGTGCGTACGAACACCGAACTCTCTTACTAATATGTTTCTCTCTTCTACTAAAGCTACTAACAACAATTATAAATACAGTTGTTCATTGAATGTTTAAATGAGACTTCCTTTCGTTATCTTCATTATTAACTGAAGGTTTTTATGACTATAGTAGCTTTATTGTACTATGCAGTATTACTCTTGACTGGCAACATTTACCACAATACCACATCCACTCTGTGGAATCTAATCTAACTACTAAATCCCAAACGTTTTGAAAAACATATTCAGCAGGGATTGCGAATGTTTTATGGAGAGGAGCCAAAGATTGAAACCCAGCCGAGGAACTATCATAAACACGAGAGCAGAGAAAGAGTCGACTGTAGTAACAAAAACGTTTCGATGTAGGACATGCAACCTGCATATAGTCGTCTTCCTTCTGATCGAACAGCCAAGGAACCTGGTAGACGCTTGAGTAACTGAGCAGCCCTCTAAAGGAATGCACTGTTTACCCCCATAGATGGAAAAGCGGCTGGAGGTTTACAATTAAGGAAGCTTACTTCAACTTGAGATGCTATTTTCTCCCTCTTATCCCATATGAATATGTTCAGCTTAATATCCTCGTTTTCAAGGTATGTAGCTGTAAAATGTCGAAGTCATAGTGGATGATATATAACTTATTTCAAACCGTTCTTCCTAGTACATGTTCCGCAGACTTGCAACTACATTTGATATTCAAGTGTTTACAGATTTTCCAGTGGAGTTATGTACACACTCCATTGTGTCGCATTGTATAGTAGTCGTTCCCCAACAGGACTTTACAAATGGATGTCAGGTGATGCACACTCTTTACTTCTGCGTGGCAGAACCAGCAATTGTTGCTATTGCTGAGTGAGTTCTCATGTGTCTCATTAAATTTGATTTGTCAGAACTAGAATAATTACAAACTTCACAACAATGTGGCTTTTCCCCAGTGTGAGTTCTCATGTGTTTCATTAAATTTGATTTGTCAGAACTAGAATAATTACACACTTCACAACAATGTGGCTTTTCACCAGTGTGAGTTCTCATATGTATTACTAACTTTGATTTTTGAGAACAAGAATATTCACACACTTCACAAGTATATGGCTTTTCGCCAGTGTGAGTTCTCATGTGTATTACTAACTTCGATTTAAGAGAACAACAATGTCCACACACTTCACAAATATGTGGCTTTTCGCCAGTGTGAGTTCTCATATGGTTGACTAAGCCTGATTTTTGATAACTTGAATATCCACATATTTCACAAGAATGTTGCTTTTCCCCCGTGTGAGTTCTCATATGTCTAACTAAATATGCTTTGTCCGAACAAGAAAATTTACACACTTCACAAGAATATGGTTTCTCCCCAGTGTGAGTTCTTACATGTATTACTAACTTTGATTTTTGAGAACAAGAATATCCACACACTTCACACGTATGTGGCCTTTCTCCAGTGTGAGTTCTCATATGTATGACTAAGCCTGATTTTTTAGAACAAGAATAGCCACACACTTCACAAGTATGTGGCTTTTCTCGAGTGTGATTTCTCATATGTACAACTAACCCTGATTATTTAGAAAAAGAATGTCCACATACTTCACAAGTATATGGCTTTTCACCAGTGATAGTTCTGATATGCTTCACTAAATTTGATTTTTCAGAAAAAGAATATGTGCATACTTCACAAGTATGTGGCTTTTCACCAGTGTGAGTGCGCACATGTTTCATTAACGTTGATTTTCTATCACAAGAATAATCGCACAGTTCACAATAATGTGGATTTTCCATTGTGCGAGTTCTAATTTTTGTCACTAACGTTTAATTATTGAAATAAAAATATTACCACACTTGAATTTAACTTTTCTCAAGTGTGAATTATAATATGTTTAACTAAATCTGATACTTGATAACACACTTTATTTTTCTCTTGGGTGTTTATTTTAGTGTTATCATATTATTTCTACATAAATGTGGCATTTCCCTAGTGTGACTGATGATTTTTTGCAATGTTCTTCCTTTTAAGATTGTAACGCTGGGTTTGGGGCAGCCAAACCAGCTGCTCTTTTAGGTATCCTCGTTGTTCCTTTAAGTGCAATTGTCGTGATCTATTTTGCACTTGGTTCACCAGAAATATTAGTTAGGTAGAAGTTCAGGTTCTTCTTCATAAACCCTGTGCCACCTATAATAACTGGTATGATTTATATCGTTCTAAGATTCCCGTTTCTTTTCATATAATGACTCATCATATGTCTCAATAAATAGTTTTTCAGACCAGGAATATTCAACACACATTGGTTATATCTTTTTTGTCCAATTTTCTTATTTATTTGTTAAAACTGAAGATAAAGCAGCCTAATAGATGCGAAAAATTTGCCCACAGTTTTATATATTTCAACGGAGCGATCTTTTCAAATTGATACATCCAAGGAGTTAGCATTTCTACGAAATTTTTCTTAGTTTTTCTATAGTTTCCGGTATTGTAGAAAATATTGTCTTCTTAAAGCCATATACTTTTCATTCAAATTTTTTTTTTACTTTTTGATCTATTATGGTATTTTTGTTTATTTGAACATGAATATCTATTCAACAAAAGTTTATTACCTTTAAGATGTCTTATGTTTTCAAATGTTTTTACAATTGAATACTAGGGTCCACTCAGGAACATCTGTAACAAAGTGAAATTCAATATTTTTAGTATTTACATTCAAATATTAGTATTGTGTCGCTTTATTGTCAATATCATTGGTTTGAACTCACCATATCTAGATTAATTTAATATTATTTATATTATTGGATCTTGCTTATAGATTTAATATTTTAATATTAGTACTTGTCTGTTTATTGTTAATATTATTGGATTTTTCTTATAAATTCAATACATAATCCATTTGTTTATTGTTGTAAATATTTTGGAGTGAACTCGCAATATCTAGATTAATTTGATCCAAAAAAGTTAATTGAGAAATTTTTCAAAAATAAGAGCACTCAATACATGTGTTTTTGAAGATATAGTTTTGTTTAAAATATTTCTTGCGTTTTTTTATGATTAAATGCTTGTAAAAGAGAAACATATATATTTATATTGCATTCAAATATTTATATTATGTCTGTTTATTGTTATTTATATTATTGGATTGAACACAATATCTAGATTGATTCTATCTACAAAAAATCATACGAGACATGTTACAAAAATAGTTGAAAATATTTATTGCGTGTTTTATGATGTATATCCTAATAAAACAGAAATATGTATATATATATATATATATATATATTGCATTGATACCAGATGATTATCATTTTTTGTCTTACTCATCAACGTTAACCTGATAGAGACAATTTTGACAACTCAGTTTTTTGTCTCCATTAACACTTGTTGTATAAAAATAATATTTACATAATAATAAAATACTATGTTGTGTGCATTGGATTAGACAAACTCACCTAACAATTTTGTATATGCTACTATTTTGCATTCAAATATTTATATTATGTCTGTTAATTGTTATTAATATTATTGGATTGAACACAATATCTAGATTGATTTTATCTAAAAAAGATTCATACGAGACACGTTACAAAAATAGTTGAAAATATTTCTTGCGTGTTTTATGATGTATATCCTAATAAAAAAAATGCATTGATACCAGATGATTATGATTTTCTGTCTTATTCATCAATCTTAACCTGATAGAAACAGTTTTTGACAACTCAGTTTTTTGTCTCCATTAACACTCGTTGTATAATAATAATAATAATAATAATAATAATACTCATAATAATAATAAATAATAATTATAATAATAATAATACACTATTTTGTGTGCACTGGATTAGACAAACTTACCTAACAATTTTGTATATGCTAATATTTCGTGTGTGGTTTATAAAACTTCGAAAGTATAAAGTTATTCGATTTGAAGTGGAGCGCAAGTTCTTCAGTGCTTTGTATAGAAGTGTTCCCAGAGATGTTGCATCGAGATTGCAAGACGGTTTCATCCACACTTTTAATATTCAACAAAATCTAATGACCCATGTTGTCATTAATTATCATCTTTGCAATTTTAAATAACACTTTATTCAACCATTAAATTGATGTTATGCCAATGAGAATTGTATGCGTTTCACATATCATGTCTTTAGAAAATGTTGAAATATGTTTGAATTAAATTCATGACAACAATTTTAAGGATATTTTATTTTAGTTTTAAGGATATGTTAATAGTTATTTTTTTAAAGAAAAGTCAAAATCTTTTTAACAAGTTTAAAACAATTGTAGAATTGATATATTTTTGCGAGTGTTAATAATTTCATGTTTGAAATTTTACAAATCAATGTTTGACCTATGTTATTTCCTTTCATATATTCATTCATATATGTTCCTTTTTACAATATGTTTTACTGTGTAACGTCTATTAAACTATGTTATTTCCTTTTATATATCCATTCATATCTGTTCCTTTTTACAATATGTTTTATTGTGTTACATCAATTAAACGCTAATCTAAACTAAAAAAAATTAAAGTTATGCTCTTATTCTTATTCTATAAAACATACTTTAAATCCGCCAAATTTTTAAAACATTCTTTTCAACCTTTTTATCACTGCATAAAAACGTTGATAAGGTATTACTTTTGAAATGGCTGAATGAATAGAACGTACAGTTCTTAGTTGAACACAAAAATTACCTTTTAAGTCAATTGATATTTCAAAAGAGAGAGAGAGAGAGAGAGAAGAAGATAATGAATGATAGACAACATTGTTAAAAATTGTTTCCAACCTTTTTATCACTGCCTAAAAACATTGATAAGATGTTACTTTTGAAATGCTCGAATAAATAAAACTTGTATTTCTTAGTTGAACACAAGAAATCATGATTCCAGTTTCTAGTACATGTAATTCTTCGATATTTAAAAAGAGAGAGAGAGGAAGAGAATGATGGACGACATTGTAAGACATAGCTCATTGATGAGTTTATTGCAAACTAAAGTTAATTAAAAGAATTAAAATGGACTTTTGTGCAACATGACTCAATCCCTATGCAATTTATTTTATATTATATATATTTTTAGATAAAGATGTAACTATTGACATTTTCATAGATAAGTTACTTGATAAAGTGCAAATTAAAATTAAAATTTATTAGAATTGAAACTGATTTTTGTCAAGTGCAACATGATCCTTGTATTGTTATATTTTGTTAAATATGTTTTTAGATTAAAAAAACCTTTGTGTAACAACTGTTGGGTAATTATTATTAAGGTCATTCTAATAAATTTACACCCACATTCATCAATATTTACGCATTAAATTCAGTATGATCAGCTGTTAACAATTTTATATATGGTTTATCAGATGCAGACTGGGGTGGTATGACGTCATAATATTATCAGTTAAATATGATTTTTCAAAGGAAAGAAACATTTTTATAGACGAATTAATGCAGAGAGTGTGTAACAAATCACATGGTGAATCGAGTTGCGCTTAAAATTGGGTGAAATATGAGTCATATAGGATGATTATCATTTTCTGTGTGACTCATCAACCTTAATCTGATAGAAACAATAATTTCGACAACTCATTTTTTTTTGTTTTATTAGCACTTGTTGTATAAAGACTATATCCACTTCACATAATAAAAAAAACATGTTGTATAAAGACTATATCCACTTCACATAATAAAAAAACATGTTGTGTGCATTGGATTAGGAAATTGGGTGAAATATGAGTCATATAGGATGATTATCATTTTCTGTGTGACTCATCAACCTTAATCTGATAGAAACAATAATTTCGACAACTCATTTTTTTGTTTTATTAGCACTTGTTGTATAAAGACTATATCCACTTCACATAATAAAAAAACATGTTGTTTCATTAGCACTTGTTGTATAAAGACTATATCCACTTCACATAATAAAAAAACATGTTGTTTCATAAGCACTTGTTGTATAAAGACTATATCCACTTCACATAATAAAAAAACATGTTGTTTCATAAGCACTTGTTGTATAAAGACTATATCCACTTCACATAATAAAAAAACATGTTGTTTCATTAGCACTTGTTGTATAAAGACTATATCCACTTCACATAATAAAAAAACATGTTGTTTCATTAGCACTTGTTGTATAAAGACTATATCCACTTCACATAATAAAAAAAACATGTTGTTTCATTAGCACTTGTTGTATAAAGACTATATCCACTTCACATAATAAAAAAACATGTTGTGTGCATTGGATTAGGAAAACTTTTTTGTTTCATTAACACTTGTTGCATAAAGACTATATCCACTTCACATAATAAAAAAACATGTTGTGTGCATTGGATTAGGCAAACTTAACAATTTTGTATATGCTACTATTTTCTGTGTGGTTTTTAAAACTTTGAAGAAAATTATTCGATTCAAAGTGAAGCACAAGTTGTTCAGCGTAGATACCAGTGTTTGCAAAGAGGTGTTTCCAGAGATGTCACATTGATATTGCAAGATGGTTTCATTGACACTCTTACTATTCGACAAACACTGATGACCATGTTGTCATTAATTATCATCTTTGCTATTTTAAAGAACACTTTATTCAGCCATTAAATTGAGGTTATGCCACTGAGAAGTGTATGCGTTTCACATATAATGTATTTAGAAAATGTTGAAATACGAGGGGCGTGCAATAAGTAATGCCTCTTACCCACTTCCAGTTGTCTGATCTAGCTGAAATTTTGCATGTGCAATGATTTCTATCTCTACGGGTGATGTGGCAAATTACAGCTCTGAACTAATTGTGGTTTCTGTTTTACACGGGTTTTAACTGAGTCAGGTGTGAAATGGAGCCTGTTGAATGCTGAGCAGTGATCCGGTTTTTGTATTTGAAAAGACGCACACCACCGGAGACTTTTGATGAAATGAAAGAAACTTATGGTTATAATGCACCATCATATGACCTTGTAAAACGCTGGCATCGTGAATTCAAACATGGCCGGAAGTCTGTGGAAACAGCTCCCAGACCTGGTCGCCCCCACTTCTGCCATTAATGAGGCATCTGTCCGTCGAGTTGAGACTGCCATTTTGGAAGATCAGCGCATTACTATTCGCCAAATAGCCCAAGATGTGAAGATTAGTACAGGGTCTGTGGAAACTACGATTCATGACCATTTGCATATGCATAAGGTTTCAGCCAGATGGATTCCCAGGTTGCTCACATCATTCCAGAAGCAAGAACGTGTCAATTGCTCGAGGTTGAATGTGAAGATGTGCCAAGAAGATGAGTCAAAGTTTTTTAAAAGACTGATTACACCGGATAACACTTGGGTCCATCACCATGATCCAGAGACCAAAGCCCAGTCAATGCAGTGGAAACACTTGGACTCAGCACCTCCAAAGAAGACAAAGGTGCAACCCTCCACTGGCAAGGTCAAGCTCAGTCTTCTAGAAACAGGACGGAGTAGATGACAGATTTCCTGGCAAAGGATACTACAATTACAGGAGCCTATTATGCTTCACTTTTGAGGAAATTAAGGGAAGCTATCAAAATCAAGAGGTAGGGCAACATCAGCAAAGGTACCCTCCTCCTGTAGGACAATGCTCCGGTCCACAACTCGCATGTCGCCAGATCAGAAGCACGGGCGTGTGGTTATGAAATCCTTCCCCATCCTCCCTACTTTCCTAACCTTGCGCCCTCTGACTTTCACCTCTTCACAGCCATGAAGTTGTTTTTGAAAGGAAAGCGTTTCCCAGATGATTTCTGAAGTCACGTCATGGTTGGAGGAACAACCTGGAGTGTTCTACAAAAACGGTCTCAAGAGCTGCATCAAACGATAGGAGAAATGCATAAGTCTGGGTGGTTCCTATGTAGAGAAAGACTAATAACTGCGCCAAGTTTCGTTGCTCTACTGCTATGGTAAGTGGGTCAGGGGGATTACTTATTGCACGCCCCTCGTATGTTTGAATTTAATTTATGACAACAATTTTAAGGATATTTTTATAGTTAATTTTTAAAGAACAGGCAAATTTTAGACACTTGTAAACTTGATATTTTTATGCGAGAGTAATAATTTTATGTTTAGAATTCTACAAATCTATATTAGATGTTTTTCTTCATGCATTCATATCTCAATATATATCTCAAAATATATATATATATATATCAATATATATATATATATATATATGAGATTTTAAGAGACAAGTTACTTGATAAAGTAATTGCAAATTGAAATTTATTAGAACAATTAAAATTGATTTTTGTCAAATGTAACGCGATCCTCATACTGTTATATTTTGTTAAATATATATTTTCTTTGATTAAAATATAAATAAATTGTGTGAAACTGTTGATTAACATAGGTAAGTATTGTTAAGGTCATTCTAATAAATTGACACCCACGTTATTCAATATTTACGTATTACATCCAGTATATCCCCGACTAATTGAGTTTCAGTCACAGAAATGACAGAAACATTGTAGAAAGATTTAAATGTCTGCTTTTCTTTTATCATTTTCATGAAAATCTAGTTGCAATGGTTTTGCAATTTTTATTAAACGAAAACTGCGATTTACTAGATGTTTATATTATTAATATGTTGTTCTTGTTCACTGTTCAGTAAAATAAAGAAGTTGTCACGGCCTTCTTTTTCATATTTTAATCTTTGTTTTATTAAAAAGTTTTTTTCTTAAAAAAAAAAGACAATAATTTTGTATCGTCGCATTCAATCTCTTCTTAAGTCATAAAAAATTTAGAAACAACTATCATCGCCTTTTCATGTTTTGTAATGTTAAAAACTAAATGTTGGTGTTATTAATATTATAAGATTTGTTACAGTAAAAAAGTCGCCTCAGCTTTAAAAGTTTCATCCTTGTTTTATAAGTTTCATTCTTGTTAGCTTTTAAAGGTTAAAGGCTAATTTTTATAATAATCTTGCCATAACATTTACATTTTAATTAAGAAAAAACAAGTTTGCGAACGTCTTTTTAAAAATATTTTCATCTAATGAAAACATCGTGGGGTTTCTCTTAATAGTTGTGTAAAGACTACATACACGTTTTTTTTTTATTATTACTGTATCGTTCTGTTAAGTTACATTATTGTTTCAGCTACCCGGCCGTTTTTTTTTTGGCCGGTAATAAAAAATAAAATGCATATTTGCTCTACAACAGTATTGAGCACTTTCCTCGGGTTTTTATTAATTACCATTTCTATATATATATATATATATATATATATATATATATATATATATATATATATATATATATATATATTTAAGAGAAAAGTTACTTTATAAAGTAATTGCAAATTGAAATTTATTAGAACAATTTAAATTGATTTTGTAAAATATAATGCGATCCTCATACTGTTAGATTTTGTTAAATATATATTTTCTTTGATTAAAATATACATAAATTGTGTGAAACTGTTCATTAAATTAGGTAATTGATAATTAAGGTCATTGTAATAAATTGACACCCACGTTATTCAATATTTACGTATTCCATCCAGTATATCACCGACTAATTGAGTTTCAGTCACAGTCAGTTATTATTTTCATGAAAATCTAGTTGCAATGGTTTTGCAATTTTTATTAAACGAAAACTGCGATTTACTAGATGTTGGTATTATTAAGATGTTGTTCAGTAAAATAAAGAAGTTGCCACGGCCTTCTTTTTCATATTTTAATCTTTGTTTTATTAAAAAGTTTTTTTCTTAAAAAAAAAAAAAAACAATAATTTTGTATCGTCGCATTCAATCTTTTATTAAGTCATAAAAATGTAGAAACAACTATCATCGCCTTTTCATGTTTTGTAATGTTAAAAACTACATGTTGGTGTTATTAATATTATAAGATTTGTTACAGTAAAAAAAGTCGCCTCAGCTTTAAAAGTTTCCTCCTTGTTTTATAAGTTTCATTCTTGGTAGCTTTTAAAGGTTGAAGGCTAATTTTTTTAAATAATCTTGCCATAACATTTACATTTTAATTAAGAAAAAACAAGTTGGCGAACGTCTTTTTTAAAATATTTTCATCTAATGAAAACATCGTTGGTTTTCTCTTAATAGTTGTGTAAAGACTACATTTTTTTATTATTAAATTGTAAAAAAAAAAAAAAATGAAGAAGAAAATAACTTACCTTTCATTCCAAAAATCCAATACGAAAAAAAAAAAGCTTGTTTTTTTTTTCTTTTGTGTTCAAAACAGAAAATTTTTTTTTTTTTTTTTTTTTAGGATGAATTTGTTTTGTTTTTTTTTGTTTTGTTTTTTTGTTCAAAACAGAAAATTTGTTTTGTTTTTCTTAGGATTTCTTTAGTAAATTGAAACAACTTTTGTTTTGTGTGTTGAATTCATTAAGAAATAAAATATATGAAAATGTAAACGAATCAAAATTTAAAGATAAAAAACACGATTTAAACGTGAAATTATTAAAAGAAACAAATCAACTGCTAAAGAACAAAGAACTTAAGGTCATCGTAATAACACGGTGTCATCATTATTTTGTTCCTCGTGTAAAAATGTCTGTTAATTAGTTAAATGTTCGAAATGTTTTCCTATAAAATGTTTTACTAACAAGTTTAGATTAAAACTTGTCAATATTCCATGCTTGTTGTGATGTCTTTATTAAATTTATCTTTTCTTTTTATTTCTTACGTAGACGTATTCTTTTTATCTTTATTATCTTTATTAAAAATTAAAATATACAATATATAAAAGCCAGATTTATTTTAAGACTGAATATTTTATTATTATTTTCATTATTATTTGGATTAGTCAACATCCAAGATGAGAACAGTAGTCCAAATAATTTAAATAATCCTCACATAAAAAATCGTGAAATTATTTAAAAAGAAAATCAACTGCTAAAGAACAATGAATTTAGGTCATCGTAAAACGGTGTAATTATTATTTCGTTCCTCGTGTAAAATTATCCGTTCATTAGTTTCCATATCAAGTTTGGATTATATTTGTAAATGGTTAAAGCTTGTTAGTATTTCTAATTAAATTTATCTATTCTGTGCCTTATTCATTAAAAATAAAATATATGAAAATATAAGAATCAGGTTTTGTAAGACTAAACATTTCATTATTATTTGGGTTAGTCGAGCTACTGTTAACATCAAAGATGAGAACAGTAGTCCGAATAATCCAAATAATTCTCATATAAATAATTGCAAAACTGAATATTTTTTTTTTTTTTTTTTTTTTTTTATTCAATTTTCACCCCAAACAAGGCACAGTGCCACTTTGAAGCAGGGGGCTACTATTAGGGAATTAATTAGCGGGGTCATTATGAAGGGAGAAGAGTAGAAAGATGTTTGTTAACATTACACTTGAACTTCTGCATATCATTGCAGTTGGGAAAGCAGAATCCCGGAAGGGAGTTCCAAAGACCCGCAGTTCTGGGGAAGAAACTATTGGAGTAAAAGGCTTTCTTGCACCTAGGGATCTCCACTGTAAAGGGATGAGACTTAGTAGCTTGTCGGGTTTGTCGGGGGTAGTTACGTCGGGGAGGTACAAGTGTTTGCAGTTCGTCAGAGCATTCACCATTAAAGTATTTGTAGAACAGGCAGAGGGATGCAACATCTCGTCGATGGGACAGAGGTTGAAGCCCAGATGACAGTTCAGGACCTATCAGGTTTGCGACTCTTTTTTGAACCCTGTCCAGGAGCGAGAGACAAGCAGCAGATGCACCAGCCCAGATGTGACAACAGTACTCCATACATGGGCGAATGGTTGCCTTATAGAGGTATAGGATACTGGCAGGCGTAAGTAGTTTTCTAGCACGGTAGAGGGAGCCAACCTTCCTTGCAGCAGCCTTGGCAATGCTCTCAATGTATCTATTCCAGTTCATATTCCCTGTAAACGTTAGGCCGAGGAGTTTAAAAGAAGTACTTTCAGGCAATGTGTTCTTGGCCATTGCTATTGGTGGAAGAGAAGGTTTCTTGTAGTTATTGAAGGAAACAAGCTTAGTCTTAGCAGCATTGAATGAGACCAACCATTTTTGTCCCCATTCCACTACGGATTGGAGGTCATCCTCTAGTGTTTCTGCCATTTTCTTGGATATGTGTTCATTTGTTTTCCCCTCATATCTGTTATAGAGAGTGGTGTCATCGGCAAATATACCCATCTCCGAAACAATATTATCAGGGAGGTCGTTTATGAATATCAGGAACAATAGAGGTCCAAGGATAGACCCCTGAGGCACTCCCGCATTTATGTCATATTGTTTGGATGTACGTCCGTCGAGGACAACTTTGATTTTTCTATTACTTAAGAAGGATTTAATTACGTTATGAATTCTTCCAGTGATTCCATATGATCTAATTTTCCTTAGAAGACCATCGTGCCATACCCTGTCAAAAGCCTTAGATATATCAAGGGCCACCGCTCTACCCTCCCCTGTTTTATCCAATGAACGGTATATACGTTCAGAAACTACAGTTAAGATATCTGCTGTTGAACGGGCTTGCCTGAATCCATATTGTTTGTCAGTCAAGAGTTTAGCAGCTGTTAGGTGCTGGACTAGGGCTTTATTAACTAAGGACTCAAATATTTTGGCGAAAAGCGGGAGGAGGCTAATGGGGCGATAATTTAGTGGGTCAGTTCTTTCACCAGAATTCTTGAAGACTGGTACCACAGAGGCGGTTTTCCAGCAGTCGGAAAAACAAGATTCGTTAAGGCATTTATTGTAAAGTTTGGACAGAACTGGAGCAACCTCGGCAGAGCATTTTTTTAATAGCACAGCCGGGATGAGATCTGGTCCACATGCTTTAGAGGTGTCTAGGTTTTTTATAATAGCATGTACCTGAGAAGGGGTGATTTTCAAGTCGTCAAGTGTGGCGTCTGTTCGCAGAGGAAAATCAGGGAGTGAGTGGTGTACCGAGTTCAGTGTGGAGTTTGAGGCAAACCGACTGGCAAGCAGATTAGCCTTGTCAGTTGCCGTGCAAGCAACCTCATGATTGTTTGTTAGTGGGGGAATAATTGACTGTCCATTATTAACTACGCTGTTGTAGATTTTCCAAAAATCCCGGGTTCCTAATTTCTGTGCTTCGATGCGCTTTCTGGTGGTTTCAGAGTAATCTGACTTAGCTGTGTCTATCACTCTCTTACAATTATTTCTAGCTTCTATAAACTTCTGTTTATTTGAGCTGGACTTATGTCGGTTGAATCTGCGGAACGCATGCTGCCTTTGACAAATGGCAGCTGCACAAGCAGAAGTAAACCATTGGGGGGAGTGGGGCTTGCTATAGTATTTCCGTGCGGGAACATGTGCTTCAATAGCAGTTATGAACCATTCAGTTGTCTCATTTGCACACTGTTCCGCTGGAAGAGTAAAGATATTTTGCCATGGGGCATCTCTGATGAGCTCCCTGATGGCTTCCCAATCAGCCTTTTTGTAATACCTCGTTGTTTTGAGTAGTGGGTCTTCAGTTTTAGGGCGAGAATTTAGGCTGATTTCTACCATTATCACAGCGTGATCAGCATTCCCGAGTGGGCTATGGGCATTTGTTGTACAGTCATTGGGAACTGTTGTCAGAAAGAGATCTAGAAGTGAGGCATGTTGATCGTGCTGGTCTGGGAAACGTGTCGGAAATGTAACCATCTGAGATAGGGAATGAGATATAGAGAAGCTATATGTGGCGCTACCAGCTACGTCTGTGTGATTTGAGAATCCTAGCCAGTTACTGTGGTGGACATTGAAGTCACCAAATACATGTATTTGTGCGCTAGTATCGAGGGAGAGTGCTATATCTATGCTGTCTGAGACTTTGTTTATTAGGGTACAGTCTTGGTTTGAGGGAGAGCGGTAGAGAAAATATAAGTAGCTAATATTGTGTTGCATATTTAGTCTGAAGCACATAAAGGCCTGGCCCTCTGATTCTAGTTTTATTTCTCTAGTTAGGGGGAGGGTGTTTCGAATATAGACTCCAAGTCCATGCATATGTCTGTCCGAGTCCTTACGGTAGAGTGGGAGATAACCAGGCATGTTAAAGTGGTTAGAGGGTATGGAGGAGTGAAGGTTAGTTTCACTTAATGCTAAGATATCCGGGGTGTTTACAAGGAGAAATGACTCAACATCATCTAAGTTAGTTCTAAGCCCGCGGATATTAGTAAATGCAAGCCTCAAGGGAGGAGGCAGGTTGGTTTTCTTTGAGTTTGGTCCTGGTTTAAACGTAACTTTTGCTTGAGCTGTCATTTCATTTTATTTTATTTAAAAGTTTCAGTTAGGGTGGATGAGTGAGGGGGTGCTGGACAAGTAGTTGTGCAGAATACCAGACATGCAATACAAGTAGACCATCAGCTGTCCTCACCCACAGGATTGTGGCCTCGGGAAAGCCCACCGGGGATGAGTGCAGGGTCCCTTTCCATGCGCGACATGGCACTACAAACATCCCGATATTTTACAACTGTTGATGGAGCAGCCGCTCTAAGCGCTACCAAAGAGTTAGGGCTCCTGTACTATCAGTCGGAAACAGCAGCCAGGAACTGTCAATCCGGTACCCTCAATCCATTAGGCAAAGCCAGCCCAGTCCAACTGCACTGACATATATGGCACTGAAGCACCCCACTGTGTCCAGTTTAGGGGGATGGGATGTGGCAGGAGTGGGGAAAAGCGGCGTTCATTACCCTAGTCAGGAAACAAGGTCAACCACTGGGTGATTCAAGCGAGTCCCTGTGATAGTACCTCTACGCCTGGCCAATAGGCAAAGAAGGAGTATGAAAGCCGAACGATAGACAGAGTCTATCTCCTCCTTAAGCAGTTTAGGTTTGCCAACCGGTGATTTGTTTGAGTCACCAGCTCTAGGAAGGTTGTCGTCCAGGACTGAAGAGGCCTCCCTCCCCTAGGTTTAGTTTCAGAGTTTTCCTTCTCCTAGACGGATGGCCTGGGAAGACCTACGGGTCCATCAGCTCCGAGGGGGTTCGCCCCGCGCCTGGGTCCTAATCCAGGTATTTCTGCGACCCCGCATGTGTAGTTAATATTTATTGGTTATTTAGGTTAATATCTCCTGGAAAATCGGGCATTTAGGTTAGCTTCTACAGAAGATTTTCACTCCTCAAGTGTGGTTTAAAAAGGGCATTATTATGCTGTCCATTTTCATTTATACTGAGAGAGGGCATACGTAAAAATTCATGCAGTGGAAGCAGTTAAATTTGCTACAGTATTGGATCGAGAGAGTCGAGTTGATGTATGGTTAGATATAGTTTTGTAAGTTTAGCAATGTATGGTTAGATATGGTTTAGTAGGTTTAGGAATGTATGGTTAGATATGGTTTAGTAGGTTTAGGAATTAGGATAAAGTGCTAGAGTATGATCTACTTTCTATTAGAAATTCTGATTTGGTGCCCAAACCGGACATTTAGTAAGACTGAAAGATTAGATATGTTCAGTATAGAGACAAGAGAACATTTGATATGGAGTACAGTTATACCTGATAGATATAGGTTATTGCATATTCTGTAAGTATAGTAAAAGTATAGATGGATGGATAAGTAGTATTGTATACGAATGCATGGAATTTTAGACAATTTGAGTAAGTTGCCTTTAGACTACAACTAAGGAGAATGACTTCGCCTTTCTCTTAATATCCGGAAGTTTTTATTTCAATGAGTACCGGTTTAGTTTGTGTAATAATTATTGCAATACTATCTCTTAATAAAGAGATATTAACGGTTACTGTTCATTATAGATTACTTTAAGTCAATGTATTGGACTAAGGCTAGTAAGTATTTACTTAGAAGCTTGGTTATGGGTTGGGAGTTATAATCGGGAGCATGCCTAGGAAATTTTAGGTGTTAATGGGTATCGATTTGCGAGTTTGTTAAGGTCAAGGGCGGAGAGCAAGGACCCATCTAAGTTACGTGAGACGGATTTGTTTAGTGTCAACTTAGGAAGTAGAGCAGATTTGATTTGTTAGTGATCAGGAGAAAGAGAATTTAAGTAAAAAATAATAAGGTTTGTCATGCAAAACAGACAAGGCAGTCATCTTGGAGGTAAAGTATCTATAGGAGGTACTTGCTTAGTATACAAGCAGCAGTATTTTGTAGTTTGGAGAGGAATTTTAGGTACAATAGTTTCATGACTTATTGCAAAAGTCCGTAGTCAAGGTGAGGGACGATGTACTTCTAATATTGAAACTGGGTTTTTCTAATTTTAAAAGTAGTTGACTAGAGTGTTATTTGGTGTTCTACTTTGCTTAGGGATAGAATAAAGATTTAAGGTAATATTCAGGGTGATATAAGCAGTTTCATGAGGATTGGATATATGATCACT
This sequence comes from Euprymna scolopes, assembly GCF_053919585.1. Lineage (NCBI taxonomy): Eukaryota > Metazoa > Mollusca > Cephalopoda > Sepiida > Sepiolidae > Euprymna > Euprymna scolopes. The sequence goes on from NC_136527.1 coordinate 195,080,674, forward strand.
GGATGTTGAACTGCTCAGGAGGATTCTTGTATCAATTAAGAAGGATGTCTTGGTGATATAAGATTTGAGAAATTAAGAGTCTGGGGATACAGAGAGCTTTGAGCCGATGAGGATTCAGTATAGGCGATTGTATATAGGTAACAAAGGTGGTTTAGTTTAGTACGCACGTATTGTACATATTAAGTATACTGCTTCAGTTCAATCCTCTAACGCAAAGGAAAATCCGTTTGCATTCCGGTTTGCAATTTTGTCAAGAGGGGAAATTTAAAAACAGCTTATCTAATTGTTGATGATATCAGTTTATAGACAATAGTATAGACTGATAAATTGTTGTGTAAGGCATAAGAGCCCCTCATCTTCAGATGAGATGATGGATCACGAGCATAAGTTCGGAGCAGGGATCCGGAAAGGAAATGGACGTGTACAAGCAAGGGGGGGTCACTGATGTTTATAACTTTTTATTTTTTTTCTTAAAAAAAAAAAAAAAAAAAAAAAAAAAAAAAAAAATTTTTAATTTTTTTTTTCGATGGCTGATTATATTAAGTATCGTACTTAAATAAAGTTTTCATGTCCTCTAAATAACTTAGCATAATTTCTTTTTTTACCGAGTTTGTCTTTACTATAGCATTGACTTATTAATTAAGTGACATGGCATTGTAAGCGGCGAAATAGTCTATTTAAGTGAAGAAAAGTTATCGGTTACAATATGCCTGAAAATGGAAAGAATATTAGCTTTAAATTATATGCGAACAGTTAGGAATTTTTACTTAGCTTTGGTTTTTTTTTCTTGGATACTCGAGGCTAAAAAGCATGGTGGTCGTTTGATTCACTTGGCCTCATACGGTCAAATGGCACTTGTGGTACCAAGATGCTATCTAATTAGGGAGACGGTGTGGGCTGATTTAGAGGGAGGGGGGTCACTTAGTGAAAAGTGTTCCAGTTGGCGGCGCGACATATTTCTTTACATGTGTATCGTTTTTAGGGGTATTAATGTTAACAATTGAATACGCGTTTCAAACAAATATGATGGAAATAAAATATTAATAGATATAACGTAAAAGTAATGGCATAAGTAACGTACAAGGTGAAAAGCGGAAAAAACTGAAAAGGAAATGTGCAGTTGAAAAGTACAGCTTTAGGAAATAATTTAAATAATAAACTTACGGTGCGTAAGGATTCGTTGAAATAAGTTTTAACCGTCGTGAAGGAAAACCAACAATAAATTGAGAATCATAGAGTTTTAGGTTTAATTCAATAAATCTAATTATTTATAGGTTTTTTTTAAATATATGCAATAATTGAACATGCAATAAGTCTAGATTTATAACACGGTGGAAATGATATTTAAATAAGGTTTTCATGTCCTCTAAATAACTTAGCATAATTTCTTTTTTTACCGAGTTTGTCTTTACTATAGCATTGACTTATTAATTAAGTGACATGGCATTGTAAGCGGCGAAATAGTCTATTTAAGTGAAGAAAAGTTATCGGTTACAATATGCCTGAAAATGGAAAGAATATTAGCTTTAAATTATATGCGAACAGTTAGGAATTTTTACTTAGCTTTGGTTTTTTTTTCTTGGATACTCGAGGCTAAAAAGCATGGTGGTCGTTTGATTCACTTGGCCTCATACGGTCAAAAATGTTAACAACTAAAAAAAAAAGGAAGGAATTGCAGACAATTAAAAAATTGATTTGAACCAAGAAAATACACTATAACCACGTGACTACATTATGAAACTTGCAACTTATTCTTCACAATTCTGTTATGGCCATGATGTGGAGCAACTGGAGCATATGATAAGATAGTTAACGCTTTGAAACGCTATTACGGGAAACTAAATAGAAATTAAGGGCAATAACTCTTCTCTAAATCCGAGTTATACAAGGGAAATAGTTACATCTTTCGTATTCAAATGGAGAGTTAACTCATCTAATTATTTAAAAAAAAATTTTTTTATTTATCTTATAATATTTTTATTTATTTTGTTTTTTGTTAATGTAGAGGTAATTTGCCTAAGGGTTTTCAGAGTTTTATAGATTTAATCTCTGGGGCGCTTTAATAGATCTTAGTGTTATATCGCAAAATCCCCACACAGTTACATAAACGAAGCATGGGACGAGGAAGAACTATGGAACAACAATGGCGGCGTGGAGACAAATGTTGTTTGTCGGCAAAATGTTCAGAGCCGTATTAAACACACATCGAGGTGTCAAAACACATCCACTCCCACACCCACATCAACAGCATAACCCGCAAATCATCCGGGCGGGAAACTCATTAACGGCATCAACTAAATTAGGAGTGGAAATATTAATAATACACCTGACAACCCCTCTCACATACACTTCAAACATAAATAGTTAGGTCACGGAGTATGGTTGCGACGTAATTCCTACATAAGCTGATTCGCAATGTTTACAGCTTTGATTGGATATATACAACTGAATATACCTCCAAATAAGCGAATCCCTGATGTGTGGGTAATTACTGAAAACTAACACAAATAAAAAATACGACGGGCATTTTGACTCCGGAGCCGATATGCTCCCTACTACGTCCGCACTTGCTGTATAAATAAGCCGACCGTCAGAGAAAACAGTCAGTTACCGGCAGATTGCCAACCAGAGCGGATCGCCTTGCTGACGGTATCAGCAACAGCAGCAGCCATGCTAGTTCTCTTCAGCTCTTTCCAGCAGCAGTAGCTACAGCCGTTCCCCTCAGCTTCTTCCAGCAGCAGCAGCCACAGCTGATCCTCTCAACTCTTTGCAGCAGCAGCAGCCACAGCCGTTTCCCTCAGCTCTTTCCAGCAGCAGCAGCCACAGCCGTTCCCCTCAGCTCCTTTCAGCAGCAGCGGCAGCTCCCCTCTCGGCGACAGCAGTTGATTCAAAAGTGCTTAGTCACCTATCACTGTTTGTTCCCTGAGGCCTACCACCAGAGGACTCCACCTCTCTTCAGCAGCTTCCCTCTCGGCGACAGCAGTTGATTCAAAAGTGCCTAGTCACCTATCACTGCTTATTCCCTTGAGGAATACCACCAGCGAACCCCAACTCGTCCCAGCGACTCCTTAGTGGCAACAGTGGTAGTGATACTCCGCCTATTCCAGTCTGGGTCGTCATCACCAGACCGTACCACTATCTAGGCCCCTGTACCTGTCAGATTCTGATCAGGCCAGGACTCTAACCTACCATAACACCTGGATCCCTATTCCAGCCCTCCTAACGCCTAGCTGACCGTGTATACCAATTCACCTTGACCCTCAATAAAGATTTGAACTGAATTACTTCGTTTGTTCTCCATGCTTCCATACGCTCGTGTTATTATATCACATTAGCTTATATCTACAGGATCAATTAGTGTGTGATTCACTGGTCAGTTGTTTTATCCGTGCAGATGATGTTTGCTCCTCAGACCTCCTCCTCTGGCTTAGGTCTGCTAATGACCTCTTGTGACGTGTTGGAACTTGCTGTATCGAGTTTCTTCTAACTGGTTTGATGGAATATCAATTCCGTCTACAAATGTCACCAACTTCAGAATAAACTATGTATGATGACGCTGCAGAATGCGAAATAATTCCGGCCACCCGTAGCTTCCCCTTCGGGGGCTGGGCAACAAGTGTCAAGCAACGACCATATGTGGGGGCGACCCCACATACAAGTTTATTGGTCAATGTAGGAGAAACCCTTCACACCAATTGTCACTATCCAGCTCCCTTACTCCCCAGGGAGTTGGTCCCGATTTCCCCTTCACTCCTCACATTAAAATCAGCCTTGTGCCTAATTTGCTCGGTGGGGGAGCAAATAAATACCCATAGCTTCGTTTGAATCATATTGGACATAAGACATTTGCCCAACATGTTGAGGTGGGTGTTGTCTGTTATGCTGCAGGTCGTAACAGTTATTTGATCTCCCCTAGTAATAATGCAATGTTGTTCTTGATTGCTCATCGTAAAGTTACTGCTTGTATTAATTTAGGAAAACTCTCTCCGGAAAACTCATACACTGAAAACTCGTACCTGGAAAACTCGTCCCTTTGTGCTAAGTAGGAAAACTGGTTCCTTATTGAATAAATATCCAAGATGAGAACAGTAGTCTGTAGCAGTTACAGATAACTATATTCTCTGGTGAATCAATGCCACCCTCTTAGTTCTTTGGCCACATAAATATGTCAAATTGTTAAACAGATTTTTGTTGTTCTTTTCTGTTGTTTTCTTTAAATATATTTTATTAGGAAGGTAAAACAATTACCTTCCCTAAAAAAACTTCTGCTTACAGTAAGCGATATTATCGGTGTCTACCGAACAAGTCCCTTTTAGTGATTACATGTTATTTGTACAAGTAAACGGCAAATCTGCTAAAAGTACTACCGTTTAAAATGATATATATTGTAAAACATTTTTTAAAAAGGTTTCTATTTTTTAAATTATAATTTAAATTATAAAAATTCGATTCATATTGTTTAAAATTTTGAAAAGTTTTGTTTAAAATAAATAAAAAAGTTTTTTTTTCTTTTAAAATAGTTTAAAATTAAAATATATTTCTGTATATATATATTGTTTAAAATAATAAAAAAAACTTTCTTTTAAAATAATTTAAAATTAAAAAATAATTCTGTATATATATTGTTTAAAATAAATGAAGTATTTATTCTTTTTTTTAAATATAATTTGTTTTCATGTCTAATTTTGAAAAAAAAGTTCTGCTTATTTAAAATTGTAAACTTCCGAAATACCGATATCATTATTTATATATTCTTGGCAAAGTAACATAACGGTAATAACAGAGTTTCGTTCCTTTTATGTGATATAGAAATCAAGAGTATTTTGCCACCTAATCTCCAATCTTGGCTTCTTTTCCTATCAGGTTTAGATTACATTTGTCAATGTCTTGTTACGATTTATTGAGAAAAATTCTCTTATGTGTGTCCAATTCATTAATAAATAAAATATATGGAGATAAAAAAGTTTATTTTTTAAGACTGAACATTTTATAATTATTTGGATTAGTTGAACTAATGTAAACATCCAAGATAAGAATAATGTAATGTTGCAACCAAAGGGACATAACTCCCAAAACAGTTACCTGCCCCTTAAATGAGAATGTATTATGTTCTATTTTTCCTCCTCCCCTCACACTATTTTGAGGGCATTGACAACATTTCAAACAGTAGTCAAAATAATTCAAATAATTTTCATATACAAAATTTCAAATCTAAACATTTCACTTAAAATGATTTTTATGACTGAAACCGATATCTTCAGGCAAAGCTGACTTGGACTCGTATAAATTAACAGCCTTAATCCATTGCGCCATTATCCCCGAAGGGCGATCAAGGTTAGAATTTATAATCTTTTAAATTTAATTTTTGTGATCTTTTCTGGTCTCCCATTTTCAGACAAAGTCAGAAAAAATGAATACGCAAAAAATAAAACCTTATCTCGAAATATTTAAAAAAAATCCTTTGTTTTGGATCAGATGTCAGGACTTTGCTGGGGATGAACGACTTGTGTTGTAACTGACAAATGAACTACGTGAATTTACAACAAAAATTGTAAGCCAAACTGAAACTCTAGGACCCATCAGGTATGCTTACTCGCGTTTGTTGACCTGAAAAAAAATACCGATATATATATATATATATATATATATATATATATATATATATATATATATATATGCCGCATATCACCATGTAAGGTTTTATAGCACCGTAGGTACATAGCTGTAAAGATTGTATAGTCATACTAACACTATCGGCCGGCCAATAACATGAGCGACCTACACTCATATTAAATTTCCTCGAAACGGTAGCTTGTAACATGATATCAATATGATAGGAGTCTTGATGCTGTCACACCATCTCAACATTTAAGGCAGACATAACACGACAAGACACAATTTTAATACATATGAGAAATACTTACTTTTTTATTTCTATACTAAAATATATTACTATATTTTACAAAAAGGATCAAGAGCAATTATTACGTAAACTATTAAAATGATTACAGTGAACTACGTAGATAATCCTAACTAGTGTTGGCAGAAATGGGGGTGGCTCTGTCGTTTACAGGGAAGCAGAAAATATGTGCTCATCCCATGGCTGTCCAGAGGAAAAGAGATCGAGGGAATAGGAAGTGAAATGTGGTTCTCATTTACTTGTGAGTGCCTCCATGTGTGACAAATTAAATCTCGGCCATATCAGGGTGGGGGTGAACTAGAACGACTAATAGTACGATCAAAAATAGTAACACAATAGACTTACTTCAAACTGTCCTTTCTGGTATCTGTTGGCCCACCCTTTAAGATGCATGCAATGAAAGTTTATGATATATTTTTTGCCATTTTGGAGCAATTATTGTAGCAGAGATTCTGTCTTATTTGTAAGACAATCGTGTCCAAAATGTTTGGCCAATTATGTCTCCAGTGTAAGTGCTCATACGTGTCACTAAATGTGAATTGTGCAGAACTAAAATAGTCATACACTTTAGATGACAATGGTTTTTACTCAGTGTAAGTTCTCATGTTTCGCTGACTTGCATATTTCAGAAGAATATCCAGACATCAGTCTCATATTTGTTACTAATGCTGATTTTTAGAACAAAAATATCCACACACTTTAAAAGAATGTGGATTTTCCCTTTTTGGATTTTACTTCAGTATATTTTAGGAGATAAAGAGGCTACCTCCTCGAGCTAACACTTGATTCTCTGCTGATTTAAACTTATATCCGAGGGCTCTTTTAAGAATAGATAATGTTCCCTTTATTGCTGCTATTTGTATTTCCTTACAGCTTGGTCGTCCAGGGATTGCTTCTAAGTATTTCTGAAGATTCATTTTTATTAAGCCAGTTCCTCCTATCACAAAGGTATAATGTTTATTTCTTTCAAAGACTGTTGTTTTTAGATCATTTAAGGTCCTGTAGTGTGACCTCTCATATGCATAATTAACATTGATTTTTTAAAGCAAGAATATGCACACACTTCACAAGAATGTTGTTTTTCCCTTATCACTCTATTTTTTCATTTTTCTTATCATTTTGTTTAAGCCAGTGATGGGGCATCCTACCAGATGCCAAACATACACCTGCTATTTTAGACACTCCAACCGAGAGATCTTTTTAAGATTCTAACCGTCCCTTTAAGTGCAATTGTTTGAATCTCCTTTGCACTTGGTTTACCTGGTATATTTGTAATTTTATATTATATTAAATTATATTTGTATTTTTCACCAGTGTGAGTTCTCATATGTCTCACTAAATGTGATTTTCTAGAAAAGGCATATCCACACACTTCACAGGAATGTGGTTTTTCCCCAGTGTGAATCCTCATATGTGTAACTAAAGCTGTGGGGTAGCCATAGTGAGAAGATCTTATTTGGGCAGCGAATACTATGTGGTTTTGAATATTTGATCAGAGTTTACTTCTATTTAAAAAGTATCCTCATGTCAGATTGTTCTGACAAACTCCTGTACAGAGAGACCTTAGACACTCGAAGATAGTGGCTAGTAGGCATTCAAGTTCTCTCCCAGTTTTTTCCCAGTGTGAGTTCTCATATGTCTCACGAAATTTGTTTTTTCGCAACAAGAATATCCACATACATCACAAGAATGTGGATTTTCCCCGGTGTGAGTTCTCATATGTATAACTAAGTTTGATTTTCGTGAGCAAGAATATCCACATACATCACAGGAATGTGGCTTTTCTCCAATGTGAGTTCTCATATGTATGACTAAATTTGATTTAAGAGAACAAGAATATCCACATACATCACAAGAATGTGGCTTTTCCCCAGTGTGCGTTCTCATATGTATCACTAATTTTGACTTTTGAGGATAAGAATATCCACATACTTTACACGAATGTGGCTTTTCCCCAGTGTGTGTTCTCATATGTACCACTAACGATGATTTCACAGAAAAAGAATATCCACACACTTCACAAGAATGTGGTTTTTCGCCAGTGTGAGTTCTCATATGTGTCACTAAATTTGATTTTTCAGAACAAGAATAACCACAAAGTTCACAAGAATGTGTTTTTTCGCCAGTGTGAGTTCTCATATGTTTCACTAAATTTGATTTTTCAGAACAAGAATACCCACACACTTCACAAGAATGTGTTTTTTCCCCAGTGTGAGTTCTCATATGCTTCACTAAATTTGATTTTTCAGAACAAGAATACCCACAAAATTCACAAGAATGTGGTTTTTCGCCAGTGTGAGTTCTCATATGTTTCACTAAATATGATTTTCTAGAACAAGCATAGCCACACACTTCACAAGAATGTGGTTTCTCCCCAGTGTGAGTCTTCATATGTGTCACTAAATTTGATTTTCCAGAGAAAGCATAGCCACACACTTCACAAGAATGTGGTTTTTCCCCAGTGTTAGTTCTCATATGTGTCACTAAATTTGATTTTCTAGAGAAAGCATATCCACACACTTCACAAGAATGTGGTTTTTCCCCTGTGTGAGTCCTCATATGCGTCACTAAATCTGACTTTTTAGAGCAAGAATATCCACACACTTCACAAGAATGTGGCTTTTCTCTTTTGTTTTCTCCAGTGTGAGTTCTCATATGTCTCACTAATGCTGATTTTACAGAACAAGAATATCCACACATTTCACAAGAATCTGGTTTTTCGTTAGTGTGAGTTCTCAAATGTTTCACTAAAGAATATTTTTGAGAACAAGAATACCCACACATGTCACAAGAATGTGGTTTTTCGCCAGTGTGAGTTCTCATATGTATCACTAAATCTGATTTTCTAGAACAAGAATATCCACACACTTCACAAGAATGTGGTTTTTCGCCAGTGTGAGTTCTCATATGTATCACTAAATTTGATTTTCTTGAACAAAAATATCCACACACTTCACAAGAATGTGGCCTTTTCTCACTGTGTACTTGCATGTTTTACTAAACTTTATCCCGGTTCAATATTATGTATTCTGTTATGAATATTACAGAATTTCACTTTAGCATTATCCTGAAAATATTCTCCTTCACAAGAATACAATATTTTTTTTACCTGTGGAAAAACTATTTAATGGAATCGAATATTGTAGTCTTGTCTTTCCAAAAGCGCATACTTTTCTGTGATTTGTGATTATCTTGTTTATAACTTTTCATTCATTTGAACATTAAGCACATGTATAGCATATGTTAATGTTATCTTCAAGGTGTCTGTGATTTTCTACACTATTTCCAATAATTATTTTGAATAGTAGTATTCGCATACATATATCTGTTGTCTTTTATATCAATAATTTTCTATAGTAAAACATACTGATCCATGAAAATGTAATAATATATAATGATATATATACATATTCGCATACATATGTGTTGTCGTTCATATCAATAATTTCCTATAACAATCATCAAACAGGAACATCTGTAAATAAAAGAAATAAATGAATTTAAATATTTTAGTATCATCGTTTATATATTGTTTTTTTTTATCAGATCTTGTTTACTCAAATCTTAATATGATACACAGAAGAAAATAATCGCATGTTTTATAAGTTGACACAGAAAGAGTGGATACAGGTGTTTTTTAACATATACTTTACAAACAGTTACACCGAGAATTTTATGATATTCATCATAGTGAAAACATAGGAAACACACACACACACACACACATATATATATATATATATATATATATATATATATATATAGACAGAGAGATATTGATATACATATATATATATATTGATATACATATATATATGATGATATACATATGTATATATTAATATATATATATTGATATATATAGAGAGAGATATATTGATATGTATATAGGTACAAAGAAATCCCTTCCCATAATTCCCTTGCTATCTTTCTGTCTCTTTCCTGCACGACCACCATGAAGTGATGACGCATATTATGTCTCTCCATAAATGGGGGAGCACCGCCTCCCTTAATACTAGTTAGGTCAGTTAGCTTTGAAAAGCCTATTGTCCAGTTTTTTAATTGTAAAAGTTTGTGTAAAAAAATAGTTATGCTTTATATATATTACAATTGTGTCGCTTTTCTTGTGTCTGCCATGAATTCCTTCATAAATGCCTTCATTGAAACAATGAAGCAGTCTGGAAAATGAAAAGAAATTCCAGTCAGAACGTCACCAAGGGTGAAGAGGTCAAGACGTTTCCTGGGTGAAAAAGAAGTAACAGAGCACATTCAACATATCAGGTATGATTTTCTTGATACAAAGACCCTAATGACTGGCCCATCTTTACGTCTCCCTGAGACAACTTTAAGACATTTAATATAACACGTCTGTCGGTCATACACCTCAGTGACCGGCTGATAGTGGTATAAGAGTAGCATATCGGTTGCAGTTTTTACAATAATTTTTTATAAACAAAACGTTTGTTACGTTGCTGGGAGATTAGAGTCCACATGTTGTTAACTATTCTGTACTTTCATCTAAGAAATTAATAAACAAAGGATGCGGTTGTTACGTTGTTGAGAATTAGAGTCTTCATGTTTACTTTTCTGTACTTTCATCTAACAAATTAATACACAATTTAAAATTCAAAGTGAAAAATCGTTGGATTTTTTATTGTCATTATACAACAAACGTATTTAAAAAATTTTAGGTTGAATGTTAAATGCACATTTAAAATTCAAAATTAAAATTTGTTGGATATTTTTATTGTTATCATACAACAAACGTATTTAAAAAATTATTCGGTTGAATGTTGAATGCACATTTAAAATTCAAAATGAAAATGTGTTGGATATTTTTATTGTCATCATACAACAAACGTATTTAAAAAATTATTCAGTTGAATGTTCAACGCACATTTAAAATTCAAAATCAAAATTTGTTGGATATTTTTATTGTTATCATACAACAAACGTATTTAAAAAATTATTTAGTTGAATGTTAAATGCAAATTTAAAAGTCAAAGTAAAAATTCGTTGGATTTTTTTGTTGTCATCATACAACAAACGTATTTAAAAAAATATTCGGTTGAATGTTAAAAGCCATATTTAAAATCCAAAGAAAAAATACGTTGGAATTTTTTATTGTCATCATACAACAAACATATTTTTAAAAATATTTGGTTGAATATTAAATACAAATTTAAAAGTCAAAGTGAAAATGTGTTATGCTGTGGATTTAATATACGTATTCAAAAGTTGGACTTTGGAAAAAATTGATGCTATTGAGAAGTGAAATATGCATTCAAATCTCGGACTTGTGATTATTTGTCGGACTATAGAGATATTTTTTATTTGCACATGCAAGTCAAAATTTGAAAATTAAATATTCTATAGAACTTACAATGCAGATAAGATTCCAGTTTTTTAGAATTATGTCGTATTTTGTCCACTATAGAGCATCAGTTATTTTAGGTCTGCCACAAGGGATTGTTGCGACTTGTGCCGTAGGTAACACAAAAAGTATAACCTCATTGGTCTGGTGATGTTAGAAAACATTTAATTTCCACTAATCACAACTTCAGTCCGATCATGTGACTTATTATACCCAAGTTATCCAATCGAATGAGTCGAACGTAACGGCTACCTCAAGCATAAAAAGATCAACATTGCCATAAGCATTTTCTTTACAGATAAATGTCGTCCATCACTTTTTCAGACAAGTAAATTATTTGGTTCAATGTTAAATCACAGGAAACATGAGTTGGAACAATTACATCGAGGGCATTGCCAGGGCCGCTGAAAGGAAGGTAGGCTCTCTCTCTCTACCGTGCTAAAAAGCTACTAACACCCGAAAGTATCCTCTACCTCTATAAGGCAACCATTCGCCCATGTATGGAGTATTGCTGTCATATTTGGGGTGGTGCATCAGCTACTAGTCTCTTGCTCCTTGACAGGGTTTAAAAGAGAGTCGCAAATCTGATAGGCCCTAAACTGGCATCTAAGCTTCAGCCTCTGTCCCATCGACGAAACGTTGCATCCCTCTGGCTGTTCTACAAGTATTTTAATGTTGAATGCTTTGATGAACTGCAAGCAGTTGTGCCCTCACGACGTGAACACCCTCGACAGACCCGACAAGCTGCAAAATCCCACCCCCACACTGTAGAGATCCCTAGATGTAAAAGATCTTTCTACTCCGGTAGTTTCTTCCCCATAACCGCTAGACTTTGGAATTCCATTCCAGGTCACTGCTTCCCCAACTGTACTGACATGCAGAAGTTCAAGTGCAACGTGAACCAACATCTTGCTGCCCAAATCCCTACATAGTACCCCAGTAGTTGTTTCCCCTGATAGTAGCCCCCTACACCAAAGTGGCAATGTGCCTTGTTTGGGGTGAAAATGTAATTAAAAAAACAATGCACATTTAAAAGTCAAAGTGAAAATTAGTCATGCTGTGGATTTTATATGAATATTCAAAAGTTGGACTTTGGAAAAATTGATGCTATTCTTAAGAAGTGAAAAATGCATTCAAAGCTCGGACTTGTGATTATTTGTGGGACTATAGAGAATTTGTTATTTGCACATGCAAGTCAAAATTTGGAAATTAAATATTCTATAGAACTGACAATGGCAATTCGAGTGTGTGATGCTGAAATTCGGTCATATTTTAAATTTGGTTGTATTTGATCAAAAAAGTCGTTGCTGTTAAAATAACTTTCTATGCAATTCAGTTGACTTGTATGGAAAAAGTCGTCGTTTTTAAGTAAGAAATTTAAAAAGAAATTTGATTGTATCTGCTGAAAACAGTTTTAGCTCTGAAATGAAGTAATTAAAAATTTTTCATTTTAAAATGAAGAATTTTGGAAATGTGATTCAGTTTTCTTGTATTAAGGAGGAGTCGTCACGTATCTATCTGTGTCTAGCCAAGTACCGTGGGTTGGGAAGCACGAATAGCAGGGATATTTGTGTGGACTTGCATTCAGAAAAAGCAGGGATATCTGAATGGGCTGGGAAGCGTTACTAGCAGGGATATCTGAATGAGTTAGGAAGTGAGGCTAGCAGGGATTTCTGAGTTGGCTATGAAGCAAGACTAGCAGGCATATGTGATTGGGCTAGGAAGTGAAACTGGCAGGGATATCTGAGTTGGCTATGAAGCAAGATTAACAGGAATATCTGAGTGGGTGAGGAAGTGGGACTAGCAGGGATATTTTAATGGCTAGGAAGCGAAACTAGCCTGGTTGTAGGTTTATGAGGTTAACTTTTAGGATCGAGGGGGATTAATGTGATTTGCATGAGAGAAGGCCAGCAGTCAAGATGGCGCCAGTTTTTTTTTTATTAGAATTATGTGGCAGCAGTTGAGTTCTAGAAAACAGGAATGAAAATGATGGAACTCACAATGTCATCTTAATGCTGATAAGATTCCAATTTTTTTTATTACAATTATGTGGTATTTTTCAACTGAGTGTTATAAGAAGTGAGACTAGCGGGAATATCTGAGTGGGTTAGTCAGCAAAACTAGCATGAATATCTGAGTGCGCTAGGGAAGCAAGTCTGATCATGTGACTTTTTATACCCAAATTATCCAATCAAATGTAATAAATTGTGAACAGACGGGCTTACCTGACAAACGCTCAAGGTGTGCACTCTGCAAAGCGGGCACGTCCAAAGAAAAATGGCAAGATTGCGGCGGCCGGTTAATATTGCCAAGTAATCACGCAAAATCTCGTGTTCTCTCGCACACACGAGAGTTCAGCTTAGCATATAAACGGGTCACTGTGAGCAAGAAGGGAGAAGGAAAAACGTAGTCAAGACAAAGACGACGCTTCTGACGACTGAGAAGAAAAAAGAAGAAAAAGAGCAAGAAGTAGAAGAGGAAGAAGAGAACGATACATGAGAAGACGAGGTGTGTGCGGTTTTGAGTAAATCGAAACAGACAGAAAAAAAAACTCTGATTACAAGCTATCTCGGCTTTGGTATGGAGAAATTTGACATCAGATTAATTCCGGAATTCGATGGCTCCCCCACTGGTCCCTCGGTGGTCGAATGGCTGGAAAAGGCTGAGCGCGTTTGCCGGTTGTGCAAGATTAAAGACCCAACTATGGTTATCCCATTGAGACTCACTAAAGGGGCTTATGCCGTGTACCAGCAGCTAGGGGAGGATCCGACCATGGAGCAGATTACACAAGCGCTATACGGGGCATTTGGTACAGACACTTTTGTCGCCTGGAGGCAGTTTTCTGAACGCCGACTTGGGCCGGGGGAGACAGTGGATGTCTACATGGCCGACTTGAAAAATCGCTGCGGCCGTTCCAGACGGTGGTGATCAAATGAAACTCGCTATTGCTTGACCAGGCTAGGATTCGGCCTGAATGTAGCCCCTAACATCATGACAGCAATCATACAGGCGATCCGGCGTCAAGATGAAGCGGTGCAACATGCGATATCGTTGTATATAGACGACATTTTTGTCAATGAGAGCCTCCTGTCTGCCCAGGCAGTCAAAGAACACTTCCAGCACTTCGGATTGTCGTGCAAGGAGCCGGAGCGGCTACAGGACGGGGCAAAAGTGCTCGGACTGCAGGTGAGCGGAAGTGCAGATGGCCTTCAATGGGGAAGGAGTGGTGAAATCCCGGAAATCCCATCTATCATCACACGTCAGAGCACGTTTTCCATTTGCGGAAAATTGGTGGGTCACTTCCCTGTGTGTGGGTGGCTCCGAGTGGCTGTAGCGGCCATAAAGCGACGGGCAACTTCTATGTCAACTGGATGGGACGATGAGGTGCATGATCCTGCCCTGCGAAGCATGCTGGTGGAAGTTGTGGCCAGAGTGACCAATGATGACCCTGTATGAGGGAGCTGGTGCGTCGATGGGAGTGAATTTACAGTTTGGGTAGACGCCAGCTCACTTGCCCTTGGCGTTGCTCTGGCGGTCGACGGAAGGATAATAGAAGATGCCTGCTGGCTTCGGCCGGAGAATGACGCCAAGCATATAAACCTAGCTGAACTCGATGCTACACTGAAAGGAGTCAATCTAGTGCTTCAGTGGCAGGCTAGAATCCTTCACATCATCACGGATTCCACGTGTGTGCATCGGTGGATGACCAATGCCTTGAATGGAAAAGCACGTCTGACAACGAAGGCGTCGGCCGAAATGTTGATCCGGAGGCGGCTTGCTACCCTAACCGAAACCACTAAGGAATACAACTTGGTCATAGATGTGACACTGGTGCAGTCCACTTTGAATCAGGCAGATCGTCTGACCAGAGTGCCACGCCGTTGGCTAGACCTGCCAAAAGAAGTGAACGAGTCAGCATCTGTAAATTGCGCTGCAGTGGGACATAGACTCAGCCCGGAGCATATTAATGATGTCCATTGCCAAAGTGGGCACATGCAAGTCAAAATTTGAAAAGTAAACATTCTATAGAACTTACAATTGCAATTCGAGTGTGTGATGCTTAAATTCGGTCATAATTTAAATTTGGTTGTATTTGATCAAAAAAGTCGTTGCTGTTAAAAGAACTTTCAATGCAATTCAGTTGACTTGTATGGAAAAAGTCGTTGTTTTTAAATAAGAAATTTAAAAAGAAATTTGATTGTATCTGCTGAAAAAAGCTTTAGCTCTGAAATGAAGTAATTAAAAATTTGTCATTTTAAAATGAAGAATTTTGGAAATGTGATTCAGTTTTCTCGTATTAAGGAGGAGTCGTCACATGTCTAGCCAAGTACCGTGGGTTGGGAAGCATGAATAGCAGGGATATTTGTATGGACTTGGATTCAGAAAAATCAGGGATATCTGAATGGGCTGGGAAGCGTTACTAGCAGGGATATCTGAATGAGTTAGGAAGCGAGGCTAGCAGGGATTTCTGAGTTGGCTAGGAAGTGAGACTAGCTGGGGTATCTGAGTGAACTAGGAAGTGAGACTAGCAGGGATATGTGAGTGAGCTAGGAAGTGAGACTAGCAAGGATATCTGAGTTGGCTATGAAGCAAGATTAACAGGAATATCTGAGTGGGTGAGGAAGTGGGACTAGCAGGGATATTTTAATGGCTAGGAAGCGAAACTAGCCTGGTTGTAGGTTTATGAGGTTAACTTTTAGGATCGAGGGGGGTTTAATGTGATTTGCATGAGAGAAGGCCAGCAGTCAAGATGGCGCCAGTTGAGTTCTAGAAAACAGGAATGAAAATGATGGAACTCACAATGTCATCTCAATGCTGATAAGATTCCAATTTTTTTAATTAGAATTATGTGGTATTTTTCAACTGAGTGTGATAAGAAGTGAGACTAGCGGGAATATCTGAGTGTGTTAGTCAGCAAAACTAGCATGGATATCTGAGTGCGCTAGGGAAGCAAGTCTGATCATGTGACTTTTTATACCCAAATTATCCAATCAAATGAGTCGGACGTAATGGCTACCTCAAGCATAAAAAGAATCAACATTCCAACAAACATTTTCTTTGCTTAAGCTCTTCCAGACAGTCGCAAATAAATGTCGTGCATCACTTTTTCTGACAAGTAAATTGTTAGGTGGAAGTAGAGAATAGTTAAAAACATGTGGGTTTTAATCCTACCTTCGTAAAATCAAAACAAAAATCGATACAAGGAATTCCCTCTTCCTTTTCCTGCCATAACACTTTGAAACTGCGAACGATTACATGTCTCTTTGACTGAAACTTGGACATGAAGTAGGTGCTTTATTTATGTTAAATTTATATAACAAAGTCCTAAATATTCATAATTTGTTTTTTTTTTTTATTTTTCGTGATATTTTTTAATGGCTTTTCAGACGCAATTGGAGGGGGATATTCAATTATAGAACTTGTATAGTTTTTAATAGGTGCTTATGCAGTTTAATTAACCGTTTTAACATAAGTAACACGCCGACATTAACAGAGCAGAAGAACTGTTTAATATTTTACAAAAATTCTGTTTACATTTGGTGGGAGGTGGTGAAGGGGGGGGCATGGCCGCCACAACATCCCCGTCCCTCCACCGCCTCCCACTAAATGTAAACAGAATTTTTGTAAAATATTAAACAGTTCTGCTGCTCAAACAAGTTAATTAAACTGCATAAGCACTCATTAAAAAATTATACAAGTTCTATAATTGAATATCCCCCTCCAAAAAAGAACAAAAAACAACCCGGCAGTCTCCCCCCATAAAAAAAAATAAAAAGGTGACCATGAAGTGAGTGCATTTCTTTATATCTTGGAAACTACTTGTTTCCTGGAATTTTAAAAGTTAGTGGTAATTTTAAAGGATTTTCCGAGGGTGGAAAGAAAGCCCCCCCCCCCGAAAAAAAAACTCGTGGCCACAAAGTGGGTGCTCATTTTACGTTAGATTAATATAGAAAAGTGATCCCCTACATTTTTAAAACTAACATTTCTTTATATCTTGGAATCTACTCGTTTGCCATCATTTTAAACATTAATTTCGTTTTCAGTGACCCCGAAAACCTATGTGAATGGTAATTTTAAATGAATTTTCGAGGGTGGAGTAATTCTTCATATTTACCGGAGGATTTTTTTTATTTTTTTAATCGGAGATTCGGTACTTGTACAGTTTAACCAAGACATTAAAAAAA